>NC_140925.1:19902313-20455541 GCF_045865225.1 Trachurus japonicus
TGCCTCTCAGGAGGGGATTCAATTACACTGGTAGAGAAATACATGAAGAAGATTGAAATTGAGATTTTCTGTGGCAATTTCACCCTCATAAAGAATTTGTTAACTCCTTCTTCTTCTACAACTACTACTTTTACTACTACTATTACTACCATGTTTAAGACACATCAAATACAAACAGAATCTGTTAAAACATTAATTCAGACAGTCAGACAATTACATACAATATATATGAAGCTGCAGCTCTTTATGTCACAGCTCTGGTAGCCTGTTGCATTGTGGGTGTTACATACTGAGCTACAAATGAAAACATGTTATTGTGTCACAGTTTTATGACATCATGCTTTTGTTCTGTTGGTAAGCTGGCATCATTTAAGTCTGTATCATCATCATCATCATCATACTCATGCTGTAATTAAGACTCTTATTATTGCGACTCTCATTAATCTCGTAGCATAAAATGATGCTATTGATATTATCAATTGGGGAATTGGCATCATTTTCTGTCTCTTGGGGTCTGGAGCATAAAGATTACATCACCACCATGCTTTTAGGTAGAATTATGATTCACCATCTGAATGGCACCTCTTCCCACAGATTTAACTTGTGGTCAGATGAGTAGTTTTCCTTATGTTTGCCTGGACACAGCCTGTCGCTCACAGCTTTCAGTGTCGGTGCAGTTTAATCACACACTTTAATTCCTGCATAAATATGACGATTGAAGGAACATGTGCTTGACAGGCTCCTTGAATCGTCATATTTATATTATAAAAAAGAGTCTTCAGTCACCTCCTCCGTCTTTTCCTCTGCTGTGCATGATGAAATGATCTTCCTCATGTTAACCAGCCTGTGTGCTTCTCATCACCCTCACGCTGCCTGCCGGTGTTGTTTTGGCTTCCACATGCGAGTGACTCGGACACTGATGGATGGGCAGACGACTGCGAGACTTTGGGAGCCGGTTAGATTCGCTCTTGCGTTTGCCAGTTCCTAATCACGGCTTAGATGGCGTAGCGAGATCTGTGGAGTTCAGTGCTAGTGATATTGATCGCCGTGCTGAGAAAAGATCTCATTTGTCTGATAGAGTCAACAACAGGCTGTTTAGCCAGAGAGCTGTTCCAGACTGGATTAAACACGCTCTGGATAAACGCAGGGATTTCAGGCTTTTGTGCACAGAATCCTGCGTTTGCTGCACTGTCTGCGGGAGAGCGCAGTAAAACGTCTCGACTCTCGACGGTGGAAAATTTCTGAGGCATGTCAACAGTAGTAGCTCACACTCATCTTGGCTTTTGTCATTTCCCCTCCAGTAAGAACACACACACCTCATACTTTCCACCCTCTAAGACATCTCCAGCACTTTGCCAAGCGCAGATTCCCTTCCCTCATATTGGTTTTAACAGGCAGGTGTTAATCTGTCCACCGTCATGACAGGTGGGGGTGTCGTAGACCACTGTAGACATGTGAGACTGCAGCTCAGGGTCCGGGTCTGTCTGTCTGTCTGTCTGTCTGTGAGGAGGGGGAGGGGGGAAGGAAGTGCTGCTTTGTCAGCAGATCTGAGATGCCATGGTGCAAGACTTAAGTTAGTGGTGACAGGGAATGAGAGTCAGTCATAAGAAATAACAGGAAGCCTGTTAATACAATCAGAGAGGCTGGAAACAACAGTTTTATAAAATACAAAATGCCAGTCACTGGCTCAGGAAGGCGAAAGTTTTATTAATCGAAAAAGTTTGGGTATGCAGGAATTTTGAGAAAATGTTCTGATTAATTTTAATAATATATCTGTATATATTACTATTACTGCACTGGGTGTCTATTAAAATGGACAGTCGAAGGCAAACATAGAGCCACAGAATGTAGAATTATGAGAGGACATAAAGTACTGAATAATACCTGTAATAAAAGTAGTTTGACAAAAATTGTGGAGCAAAAATGAAATATTTTTGGAATTCAACTTTAGTCAGATGTTTTAAATAGTGAGTCATCTCTGGGTTGAAAAGTAGGGAAACAAATGGCCCATAGGACGTGATAACTTTTCTTTTCTTCTTTAAAGGAAGATTGTGACATTTTGGTAAATACGCTTTTATTGGCTTTCCCTCTGAGAGTTACATAATGCATACCACTCTGATTTACCTCTGTGTCTCAGCAGTGCAGTAGTTAACATGTTGCATAGTGCAAACGTGTAAGGTCAGTTGTTGCTCTGCATTATGTGCAGGATCTTTTGGCTGGAGACAGACAGACTTGAAGGTAGCTTCAAGACACTACACCTACACTTACAAGTTTCTTAGCAGTTTAGCAAATAAATGTAGCTAGTTCTAAAATTGCGGAAGGATTCCTGCACTAAAGGCATCATGTGATTTGTGGTTGACCTTTTTTTGTTATGTTTGACTCCCAACCTCTGTCATTTATTGACTACAGGTGAAACTCACACATTTTTATGTTGAAGCCTGTGTTTCCGCCATGGACCAACCGAGCAGGCTGATGCATACATGTGTATCTGTGTCTGTGTAGTTTAATGACTCAGGCGAATCATTCACCGCTCTCTCCTCAGGTCGACATGTGTTTGTCAGGCTGAGCAGAGTTTTTCCCAGAGAAACAGAGGACAATGACCCAGACTGGAAGTCACTGTGAATCACCTCAAAGTAAAACGTCCTCTCTGCATACCTTTCTTCAGCTATCCACTGAGTGTAGTAGGGGGTGAAATGCCAGCCCCCACCCCCCGTCCTCTGTCCTCTACCTGTCAAAGATTGTTTGTCAGTCTTTCTGCAGCAGCCTGTGTTGTTTCTCTGGAAATGTTTCACCACAGCTCTAATTGGAACTAAAGTTTCATTTTTTCAGGCTGGGGGTTATGACGGGTTTGCGTATGATGCAACCAGTGGTTTATCTTGATGATAATGAATGGACACATGATTGTTGAGACCAGCTGCTTCCTGTCGGAGCAAGAGATTGTGTTTCACTGTAATCTTGGACACGTCCCTTCCTGTAAATGGAGAAGTATTTGTCCATGCGACCAGTGTTTAATAGGTGCACATTTACACGACTTTACGCGAACCCTCCTTTTGTTGTCGGCCCACTTCCGAAAATCAGGTTAAAGCTCTCAAGTGCTTCTGCTGCTGCCACGCGGTTCGTCTTTCAGCACGAAGCTGCACTCGTTGTGTTTTCAGTCGGTGCTGACTCATGTTTTTAACTGTCTCTCACTGGTTACAAGCTACCAGGGGACTCCTTCACATCTGGCCGTGTTCGGATCGCCCACAGCCAGAAAGTACCCTATCACAGACTGGCTGAGTGAGAGAAGGGGAGGAGGGGGTTGTGGCCCTGTATTAAAAAAGAAAGAATAAAAGTTAGGGAGGGATAGAGAAATAACATATTGATGCTTTGATTCTTCGAAGTTGCAGTGCTGGATTTTCATTATTCAATGGATCATTTTTTTGAGTTTATATGAGACATATTTTGGACTTGAATACAAAGGCTGTCTCACTGGGATCAATGACTTAATCAGTGAGTTGTGTTCTGGACTGGAGTACAGGACCATGGCCTGTATGGAGGTAGATACACTCAGCAGCTGCTGTGCTGCGTTCAGAGCACGAGCAGGTGAGCACTCCTCTCCGATTGTTGTTGTGATGCTGATTGGTCATTTCCAGTAGGTTAATGCTGTTTCCAGTTTGTCCTGGGAGAGTTGGAGGTTATTAAAACATAAGTAATGTGGGCACCAGCTCTATAATCACATCAACATTGATATTTCATTTTGAATTAAATCAAGTGGTGGTGGGTGTCTTTATTTACCTCTGTTAAATCATCTGCCAGTGTTGTGTTGTTTTTGAGTAGGAGTGGTTGAAACATTTAGGCTTTAAGGAGCTTTGTGAGCAAATTTTAACAGAAAGTTACAGAGACACAGTTGGAAACGCCACTTCATACTGAAAAAGTTACTGAGGACTGAAGTTGTTCAAGGCGGAGAATCAATATGTGGCGGTCAGTGCTGATATTGTGGTGGGTTGCCACAAATTAAGGGTGCTCGGTTCCATCGCCCACTGGTCATTATTAGCGGATATTTGTTCTGAACAGTTTGATCGTTGGTTTCTGCCGAGGCCGTTCACAAGTGCCAATAAGGTGACGCTAATCGAACGAGACAATTTCTCTGTGCACAGCTAAACCGGTTTTAACGGCTTCAGCGATCTGACAGTTCAAACAAAGAAAAAGTGATCAATTCATGATACATTAAATTTGTTTTATTTTAAACCCCTCCCAGGTCAGCAGTGCCATAAACAACATCAAAGGATGTCTCTGCTTTGGTTCTGTTTTATAATATTTTTCAATAAAATGTCAGTAATGAGTAAATTTACCAATTTTACCATGTTGACAACAGCTGTTGTTGTGGTTTGCATGGTTGTTGTCGGCCCTCTACTTCCTATCCCATGATGCTTTGGTTTGACGAGCCAGAGTCTCTATTCCTGACTTGGTGTGTGTGTGTGGGTGCATCTGTGTGGCAGCTTTGATTGTAAATGCACCATGCATCTATAGATGTATACTGTCAGGGCAGAGCGTGAAATAATCAATGTAATGATTAATATGTAGATTCTCTTTGTGCATTTGAATGGAAAAATGGACTCCAGAGAAAATGCAAATTGTTTTTAATGTGTGTTGCTTAAAAAGATTTTTACTTTTGTCTATGTAATTGTACAGCTGAAAAGAGAGGTGTGTAACTGCAAGGGTCAGAGGTTAGTAGTTACAGGATTAAAGTAATACAAAAAAATACTTTTTTGATAGTTAATCAATAATATTGGAAGATAAATAAGAAGTCTTTGAACAGGCTCCTGATCAGTGATCAATAGCTTTCAGTTCCTGTTCAGAGCACCTGAACTACAAATGACTTGGTGTATGGGAAGCGCTGCATTATATGATAATGACTTTATTATTAGTGCCAGCCTAATGACTAGAAAGCAGGATATGAGTCATCCGTCGGGGGTAGAGAGAGGTTAGTGGTTACCTCCTCTGGTTCAATTCATTTTCTTCCTTTTTCCATTTTCCCTACTTTTATTTCCTGTATGCTGCCCTATCAGCTTTCTTCCTTCAGTTTTCTCCTTGATCAGTTTTTTTTCTATAACATTTTCTCCTCTTTGCCTCCAGTCCTGCAGTTGAGGCTTCAGCAAAGGAGAACCCGGGAGCAGCTGGTGGACCAAGGCATCATGCCACGTGAGTACCAACCCAGCACCGCTCCATGTGCTTCACTCTCAGAAAAGCTAATGTGGAGTGGGTGGGAGTGTAATTGTAAATGGTAACAAAGTGGGACCACGGTTCACACTGATAGCTGAAATAATAAACATGTTTACTCTCTGTGTTTCACATTGTTTGTCTACAGTATGATTGTGCTCCAACTTGTGCATTAATGTAAACATCATGTCTTATAGCTCTCAAGAGCCCAGCGGCATTTCATGGGCAGATTCGCAGCTTGGAGAGAGCCAGGGTAAGGATCGTAGTTTGGAAAATAAAGTGTCAAACCTGAATTTGAGAAGTAGAGGGCTGGAGGAAGTGCACTGTGGGGGTTTTAAGTTGCTTGCCGCGGCAGAAAATAATAGATCATGAAAACGAAGCTACCTTACTGATGGCTCTGTCGATACTTTTCTTTCAGACCGAGAATTTCCTGAAGCACAAGATCCGCAGTCGTCCAGAGAGAGCAGAGCTGGTCAGGATGCACATCCTGCAAGGTACTGAGACCTCTATAGTTAACAATATGTGCACGTATAGTTTTGTCTAGTTGTTCCTGTGGACCTATTAATGCACAGGAATAGAAAGACTTCTCACACTGAAGCATAAAGAGTTTCCTCCTACTGAAAATATGGTCAGCAGCAGGGGGGCCATGCAGGCAGGAAAATACTGAAGGACTCTAAATCCTATGAAAATGTTCAAATATTTATTTAACATTTCAACCAAAACTAACTTGAATTTGGCATCAGACGTACTGCTATGAAGGAATTAATCTTTACCAGCATCGCAAACAAGCCGACAATCTACCATCTGACATGATACAGTGTGACAGATACTCGGCGTGACTGTTTGTTTTCTTCGTCCTCCAGAGACTGGAGCAGAGCCCTCGTTACAGGCCACCCAGATGAGGCTGAAGAGGGCCCGGCTGGCCGACAACCTGAACGAGAAGATCGCCCAGAGGCCCGGCCCGATGGAGCTGGTGGAGAAGAACATCCTGCCGGTGGATTCCAGCGTCAAACAGGCCATCATCGGTGAGACGAGACCCGGCAGGAGAGATGTCAGCGTTTTAGTTTCTGTGGTCTTTGAGGGATCTGACACAGAGGACCTGTCCTGCATTTTGTTTTGTCTCTCAGTGGGACAGGTGAACTATCCCAAGGTGTTGGACGAAGACAGCAGTGACGCCCTGTCCCCGGAGCAGCCGGCCAGCCAGGAGTCTCAGAGCTCTGTCCCCTCACCAGCACCAGAGACGCCCTCTCCAGCTCCTGCACCGCCACCACCACTGCCCAGCCCCATCATCCAGGTTAGAGAACCAGCACCAACTGGTCTGTTCAGCATCCCCAGAATGTTTTTGTAACTTGATAACATTGATATTGGACTTTAGGGTGTTTATGAGAAGTTGAGTGTTTGTTTTGCAGTTCTAAGTCTCTTTATGTTTTTCTTATTCAGGCCGTCCCTGTTGCTACACAACCAGACTTTATCAAAGTGATTTCTCCCAGTGAGCCTCCCGTCAGCCGCCCACCTGTCACCCCTGCTCCCTCCAAACCAGGCCCGACGCTGGTCAAAGTAAGGACAGCACTTCCTCTCACCCGTGAATGCGGTGCCGTTGGACAAAACTCGAATGTTAAAATATTCCCTCCCTCCAACAGCAAAGCCAGCAGAAAACGCCCTCGGAGAAGAGCCGCAGCAAGAAGGGCAAAGAGCCGAGGTCCAGGGTGAAAAAGCTCAAATACCACCAGTACGTTCCTCCAGACCAGAAACAGGAGGCCAGCGAGGCGCCCATGGACTCGTCGTACGCCCGACTCCTGCAGCAGCAGCAGCTGTTCCTCCAGCTGCAGATCCTCAGCCAACAGCAGCAGCACTACAACTACCAGACTATATTACCAGCACCACTCAAGTATGTATATGCAGCATTACAACCACAAACTGCAAGTTGCATCTCCCAGTAGGAAATAAATAACTGCGCTATATTATTCATACACAGAGTTCTGCTTCCCCCACCGCTGTTGTAATGCGTTTTAATTTTAACCTTTATTTTTTTTCCCTCTAATCTGGTCTGGCTCGCCTCCATCACTCTTTATCTGAACACGCCTGAAAGCAAGCCAAATATTGTTGTTTTCAACAACCCAGAGGGCCATTAGCTAGTTTCCAATAACAACTCTGTGTCTAATCATATTAATAACTAACAGGATGTTGTTTCACCAGCTGCTGTTTTCATATACGTCCCCTCAGTGGCGGCGTGGCCGAGCTCTCTTTGAACTGTGTACTGTGGTTTGGTTGACTGGCTTTGTTAGTGAAGCGCACGGCACAGGATGGAGGCTCTGTTCATATTGGTAGCAGATTTCCTCTCTCTGTATCCTCTCTTTCGCTCCTCTCTCTTTCCAATTATCTCTGCAATAATACCCTTTTGTCTTTTTCTCCCACCTCCTCTTCCTCTCCTGTTTCTGATTCATGGGAGTCTAAATAATTTCCTCCGCTTACAATGATCTCAATGTTTTTTTGTGTCTCCTCCTCTCTGTAGATCAGTGGCAGAGGGTCAGAGCAGCGCCGGCAGCAGCCTGCCAACCTCCATTGTTGTGTCTTTGCCCACTGCCCCTCCGCCTCCTCCTCTGCCTTCAGCTCCGGCTCGGCCAAACAACTCGCTCTCTAACCGCAAGCCAGGAGTGCTGCCTGCCAACCTGGAGGAGATGAAGGTATTTGGAAACCCATTTGTACCAATAGTGCCCCAGCAGTATAAAAATCATTGGAACAATCATAAACTACAGAGTCTCTGACCCTTGTGGCTTTACGAGCCTGCTCAGCTGGTCAAACCAAACTGTATCAACTTATTACACTAATAATAGAGTGTTGAAATCTGACAACTCTACACTGAACAAGGTTTTGCCCTGGAAGTTTGACTCTATATTTTTACCATGTGCTATTCATCTTGGAGTTGTGTGAGAACTATCACCTGTGTCACATTTTAACCTTTAACCTGTAGGATTATCTTTTTTTTTTTTTTTGCTACACATTTTGCTACACATTTTTCACACCAGCAGTTAAAGGAATGTTTAAATATTTTGGGAAGTTTTGGGATTATTTGCTCTCTTACCAAGAGTTAGAGGAGAGGACTGACATCACTCTTATGTCCGTGCAGTAAACATGAATACAATAGAATGGAAACTTTATTTGTTTGAAACCAAAGGGTAACAGAAATGTATCTACAATGCTCAGACCAGAAACAGCTAGCTTTGCTTGTAGAGTTGTAGGAAAACAAATCTGTTGAGTCTGTACAAAACCTTGAGTATACAAGCAGAAAGTTGTGTTTTTTTTATTGTGGTTATATTGTTATTATTATTACTTATTCTGTAGGTCAAAGATTTAATGTGGTTATTAGTTAGTGGATGCTGGTAGGTGGATTTCCTTCTAGTCCCCTGTTCAGCCTTTATGCTAAACTAACCTACATTTCATTTCATTTCATCTTTTTTATTCAGGCATTCCATGCCTGGAAATGAGCAGGATGAAGATAACTTACTTCCCCTGCCCCTTAATCATTTCCTTTTGAAATTAACACATGCAACTCTGTTATGGCCAATGACTTCCTAATAAAAATAAATAAAACATTAATCATAACTAGAGCGACTACCTGACCATTCCATATTTTTTATATATTTAGTGAGCAGATATGAGAGTGCTATCTGTCTCTTAACATTTCCAACTCTCTCTTTAAAATCACCTGTGTTCTCCTCCAGTCGTCTGAAATGACTCTGTTTATACGTCTGCAGGTGGCCGAGCTCAAGCTGGAGCTCAAGCTGCGCGGTCTCCCCGTGTCAGGGACCAAGACCGATCTGATCGAGAAGCTGAAGCCTTTCCAGGACAACCCCCCCACCTCCGCTCCCGCCACCGTTCCTCCTCCCGCCACCACCTCCTCCATGCCCATGGAGGTCACCACCACTACCACCGCCCCCGCCGCCTTAGTCGTCCCAGTCCAGCAGGTGGCTACAGAGAGCATGAGCTCGACGCCCCCCGTCTCACCCATCCCCTCCGACCCCTTCATCCTCCAGCAGCAGGACGTAGGCATGTCTGAGGCTCTCGAAGCACAGATGGTGAGCTCCGGCTCGGCAGGTCCGCGGTCCTCACCGCTCCCGCCTCTCCGCGTCCCGGAGGAGAAGGACAGGAGGCTGCACGAGAAGGAGCGGCAGATAGAGGAGCTGATGAGGAAGCTGGAGCAAGAGCAGAGGCTGGTGGAGGAGCTGAAGATGCAGCTGGAGGTGGAGAAGAGAGGCCCTCTGTCCGTATCACCCAAACTCACCTCCATGCCTGCTATGAGTCCTCTTCCTACTCTCCTCAATTCTAATGTGGTAAAAATGGAGGGCGCCGTCCTGTCGAACTGTTCGTCTACGACCACTTCCATCCCCAGCTCTGTCCTGGGCCCCCAGGCTCTCACCAGCCCCTTACCAACTGTGGTGAAGCTGGAGGACGTGACTGTTTCCGCCGGTAAGCCCATCCAGCTCCAGACCCAAACCCAGCTCATCACCCAGATCCAGCCCCAGGCCCAGCCTCAGGTCAGCACCAGCCCACAGCTCATCCCCCAGGCGCAGAGAAGCCCCAAGCTGCAGACCCAGGGCCAGCCCCAGCCCGCAGCCCCCGGCCTGCAGCAGTTCTTCATCAGCCACTCAGGAGGAGTCTCCCAGGTCCTGGGTCAGCCTCAGACCTTGCTGACCGGCCAGGCCGGGACTCAGATTCTCCTGCCAGTGTCACTACCTAACAACGCTACTGCGATCCAGCTGCCCAGCACCACTGTCAGCCTGCAGGTGAGATTTGGGAAAGTGGACATGTAGATGCAGGATTAATTTACAATGTTTTGCTCTTACATTGTGTTTTTTTTTTTCTGAATCTCAGCCTGTTCTCCAGGCCTCAGTCCCTCAGCTACAGAGCACTAAGATGGAGACAGCGCCCAGCCAACAGATGGCCAACCACAACCAACTGCTACAGGTGAGTGACGCCACATAACCAGTTTCAGACAGAAGTGTCTCTTGTAATGTGTCCTGTAATGGATGTTAACTGGAGAACTGCTGCTGCTGCCGATGTGGATTATATTCATGTGTGACGGCTACAGAGAGGTTGTGATGATGTTGTGCTTTTAGTTCCTGTTTTGTTACAACATCTAATGTCTGAAGAGCATGATCGACATGACTGGCCCAGCTTTTATTTTGGAGGGGTGTCGGTCAGAGGGAATTTTTGTGTCTTCAGTTATCCGTCTTGTTTTTGCTGTGCTGTTACAAGAGAGTCATCAGTTGGCTGTTTGGACTGATGTCATTGTGTCTCGACAGACTCTGACAATGTGCAATAATACTACTGGTCTGGAGAACCAGACTCGGCCTGAGCTGAATCCCCAGTGTTTCCTGAGAAGCTCCCCAGAGAGCAGGCTCTCTCCACGGGCTTCTCCCAACCACCACATCTCCAACGGGCCCATTAATAAGGTATCAGATGAGTAATTACAGCGAGTGGAGGGGGTCAGTTTAGTTCAGTCTTTACTAATTACGGAAAACGTTTTGAGATGATTAACACTTTTCTCAACTTGTGTCGGTTCAGTTCTTGACTCTCTTCTCCCTCTCACAGTCTCCCTCCCCG
Organism: Trachurus japonicus; assembly: GCF_045865225.1. Classification (NCBI taxonomy): domain Eukaryota; kingdom Metazoa; phylum Chordata; class Actinopteri; order Carangiformes; family Carangidae; genus Trachurus; species Trachurus japonicus. Next base: position 19,913,117 of record NC_140925.1, read on the forward strand.
CAGCCGACCTTCATCCTGCAGCCCACATCTTTCCCTCAGCCTCCCAAGACAAGGGAGCCTCCCCGCTACGAGGAGGCTGTCAAACAGAGCCGCAACATGCACATCAACAATGTCTCACAGGTTAGACATCCACCATCCACAGCCTGGACACACACTGACAGAGCAGGGACAGCTCGGAGCTCCAGCTGCTCCGTCCTTCACTGAGCAAAAAAACAAAAACATACAAAGTCTGTTTTCAGTTTCTTCAGCCTTGAGGAATTGTTTCACTATCTTCTGTGTGTCTTCTCAGGTTCCCACGGCAACCAGCCAGCAAATGGACGACTTGTTTGACATCCTCATAGAGAGCGGAGGTAACAGGAAAACAGAAAACTGTGCTAACTCTTTTCACAGTGGACCAGAGCTCTTTATATAACAAAGTGTGGAGTGTTTTCAGTGTAGTGTCATTACTGTGATGATGATTTTACCACAGGGCAAGCTGCAGCTGCCAAGGCCTGTGCTGAAGCAGTCTCGAGTAATTCAACTAATATTATAGGGAAGATAGGAGGTGTAACATATACTGTGTACCCATTTTTTTTTTTAATTAAAAATATACATTCATTGAGTGTTGCCAATGGGCTACCAAGTACTCAGACAGGTTGAAACAGTAACAAAACAACTGGTTTCTTCCTCTGGTACAAATACAACCTTGTCTTGGTAGATTAAAAAACACTGTCACAATATCCACACTGGGTCTTATGGCGCTTTTACACTAGTGTGGTATGGCACGGCACGGCTCTACTAATTTTTTTGCTTTTCCACTACTACCTGGTAACTGGAAAACAGCCCTGGTTCCAAGCGAGCCGAAGTGATACTAAACGTGACGTCAGCCGACTGCCTTCCACTGATTGGCCAGAACGTCGTCACTGCTGGGAGAGTCGCGAGCGCCACTTCCGACACGAGAATCAAACCTGCTAAATTTAAAAACACACCAACAACAGCGCCCACTGATCTGTTATTCTGTCATGTGAGTTAAATGATGCTGTGTGGAAAACCAGCTGTGGTCCGTGACCGAGGTGCAGACGAGTGAGTTTGGAGCTGACGAGAGAATCGAAAAAAGAGAGAGACGATGTGGCAGCAACCGCCGTGATATGACGACCCCGCCCCCGCTGAGGAGGAACTATGATGAACTCAACTGTAATGGAAAAGCACCTAAACCGAGCTGTGACGAGCCGTACCGTGACTGTGTAGTGGAAAAGCGCCATTAGTGTCCGATAATGTTTCCTTGAGGCACTATTTAAAGTCTCATCAATTGATCTCTAAAAATGATCTGTAATGGTTTTCTTCTCACTCTTTTCCAGAAATCACACCCTTCATCCAGCAGGACGCCCCGGTGTCTTTCAATAAAACCCACCCAGTCACAGCCAGTATCACCACCCTGCCCGTCAACACCGTCCTCTCCAGACCGCCTCCGCAGATCCACCTGGCCCCTCCGCCCAGCCTGAGCCCCGTCATGGACCCCAGCCTGTCCGGCCTGTCCGGCCTGTCCTCTCTAGCCACGGACAATCAGCTGGAGGCCTTTCTGGAGGGGACGCTGGCTGGGACGTCGCCCGCCTCGGACCCGCGCACACAGGGCCTGATGGAGGAGCTGCAGGCCCAGCTGATGGAGCAGCAGCCCTACTCGCCCATGGACACGTCGGACCTGTCCTTCTGCGACTCCTCCTCACCTCCTTCCTCGATAAACATGGGTCTGTCCGACCCGGCACTGGACAACATGGAGTGGCTGGACCTCACCATGCCCCCGGGTCCCGCCGGAGCACTCACTCCGCTGGGGATCCCATCAGACTTCCTGGACACGCACGACCTGCAGCTGCACTGGGACTGACGGCGGTTTGGGTGAGATGGAACGACGGAGGAGAGTTGGGCTGATCCGCTGAGCCGCGAGCGAGAGATGGATGGATGGATGAAGAGAAGAAGAAAGGGAAAGATGGCTGAATTTAAACATTAAAAAAAAAAGGAAACAAATGAGGAAAAAACCTGGCACCCGTGTGCTGTTATCACTCTGTAACAATACATCCAACCATCTGTAATATTCCCACTAAACTACAGTGAGAGACACTGTACAGGCAGTGCACTGACGGAGCTGAACTACAAGCAGGAGTTTGCACAGCTTTAAAAAGAGGACCCGTCGTCACTAAGGAGACTGATAAAGGGATTTTAAACAAAGAAGACTTTGATTGATGTCGTGATTTTAATGACGCTTTACAGAACGGAGGAGACAAAGCCAAATGAAGACTGGTAGCATGTTTGTAAATACTGTTAAACCACACTAATACACCGTGACTTTCTCTGGGTCAGAGCCTGAGCACAGCCCGAGATTGTCCAGTTATTCCTACTGGAGGTTTTTTGCTGGTGTCTGTTTTTACTGTGTTAAGTGCAGTAACTAAATGTGTAAAAGGCTTCCTATAGATGACATGTCGACCTTTAATCCACTGAGGCAGACTGTGCCATAAGAGGCTATAAACGCTGGTAGCAGCAGAAAGACTACAGACTAAATCTAGTTGCGATTTAGATTGTTATTGAAGATGCGTTTGAGTGTCGTCTGGGACAGGAGTTCTTTAGGATGTCAGTGCTGCCTCACCTACTGACCACTTCACCGGGGGAAAAGTCTGAGCTGCTTCAGCCTGTCTGAGGCACCAGACGGTCAAACCCGTCTGTTCCCTTTATGATTCGAAGCCAGACGTTGCTCAGTCAGTCGCTGAGCCAGGTTTTTAAAACTTCCCCCCAGCTGAGAGGAGGTGGAGCCTCTGTTCACACTGGTCCACTCTACTTTATACTGTAGATTACATGTGTGCTGACTAATCTGATAACGTCCTATCAGATGTGACTGTTTTCCCTCTGACCTATGCCCCCCCCCCCCCCCCCCCGCCTGAGGTCAAACTGACGAACAAAAGACTCGACTGCAGTCAGATGACGAGAGGAGGAAGCTCCTCCATCATTCGAGAGCTATGCACTAAAGAGGCGGAGAGATCTAACGCCGCGCCTCATTCACCTCAGAACAAAAAGAAATGTGAACTTTGCATATCCAAGGTGATCGTCAATATGAAGTGATCAATATATCCATGATTGTGGTCAGCGTAATCAAGTGGCCAATCACAGAGATACAGCAGTTGTTGTCCAAGTCTCTTATTTTGAATGTACTTTTGAAAAGATATTTAAAAAAAAAAAATAGGACTTAAAAGTTGGCAGCTTTTTTTCCTCTGAACATAAACTGACAAAAAAAAAAAACAGTAAAAAGGGAACAAATGCAGACACACAACCATAATAGGTGTGGACTGTGTGTATGCTGCAAGTTATATTGAGAATTAAAGATATCTTTGGAGACAATGAGCTTTATATCTAGCTGTCCTACAGTATCCCTGCACTTTGTCTGTGTGTGTGTGTGTGTCTGTTTGTTTGTCTGTGTGTGTGTGTCAGGGTTGGAAACCGCTGCAACACTAGCCAACAAAGGTGCCAGTTAAAATGACCTGTAGCTGATCAGTCGGGCCACTTCACCAGGCAACATCTGGCCGGTGGAACAGTCTGATCATGTGACGCATCAGCTGCTGCAGCATGTACACGACGTTCGCTTCCCAACCCTGTGGCTGTGTGAGAGGCAAGCATGTCTGTATGTGTGTGTGTGTATTTGTCCTCGTCCTCCTGTCTCTTGCATGTACATCCGTGCGTGTCTCCGTGTGCATGATTGTATTCACGTTTAATCTCTGGGCTGTTTCAAGCCCTCCAGTCATATCAAGAAAAAGTTTCTAATATCTATCAAACCCAATCATTCGCTCTGCAGCCGCCGTAATTCCAAAAATGTAACTCTTCAAAAGGCTTCTGATGACTGTTGTACTGTTTTTATCTGTGTTGTTCAGTGGGTGTGATGCAGTCAAAAACGCACAGACACCTTTGAGGTGTGACATGCGGCGGGGCTTCAGTGAAGAGGGCTCAGCTCCTTTTAAAGCCGTGATTAAATATAAATGTTTATTGTTAATGGATTGCATCATAACCCACTCACTGTATGGTTTTTTTGTTTGTTTGTTTTTTACCTAAAAATTGAGTTTCTGATTTGGGCTAAATGTTTTTTTTGGGGGGTGGGGGGGTGATACAGTTTCACTTAATGGCACTTTCAAATAATGTTGCTCTTTTTCTAAATTCTCTTTTTCATAAGTCGTGGTCATTGAAATTGACATAATTAACCACTTGATTGTGTTGTAACATCTGTGGGCACTAGAGGGTGCTCGCTGTCCAGTTGTGGAATGACAGCACATTTATCAGTGGCAACTGTTACTTCAGGGTCATTTCTAGCAGAAGAAAAAGTAAATAAGGCTGTTATTTTGTTTTTATTTGTTTGTAATTTTTCATTTTTTTTGCATTCTCTGCCTGTATAAATGCTGACTTGCTGTTCACATCAGCAATAATGTGGAGACCTGAGCAAAATGACAGAGAGCCCTTCATGTCAACACTGTCTTGTCAACAAACTCTCACGCTCTTACTGCTGCAGGCAGACACGTTTATCATCAGATCAGGTCGCGACGCTTGGATGTCCCACTCACATTGGACCCCCATGAACCAGTCGGCCAAATACTGTACAGACCTGCTTCTGGCCTGTGTTCTGTGTTGTACGTCGTCGCTGTAGCTACCTGTGTGCAGGTCTAGTTGTGTTTCTTCTTTATTTCCACATTGCTGCGAGTGTTAAGTTCAATATAGGATAAACAGTAAGAGTCACTAGTTGATTTATTTTTGTGTATCCTAAAAGAGGATGTTGAGTTAGTTGTGTTTTTTTTTTGCTCTCATATTTTGATATTTTGTTGTCTAAATGGCAGTGGAACATATTATCATGTTTTGTTATGATTTTTGTTTTTTGAGTGAAACGTAAAAAGGAAAACACATTTTATTCTTGTTTTCATGTTTGTGTAAAATCTGTAAACGGATATTTCATGTGTATATTTTTGGTTTGCAGAGTTATTTTTGGAGTTTTGTTTTCATTTGATTTTGCATATTGGACATACGCAAACCTCTTGGCTGCAGTAAATCCACATACGATTTACACTCTATGATGTGACACCACTTTAACCGTCGGACTCGGTGGCCGCTCACTGGCCAGACAGGGATAGCTGAAAGCAATAATGGCTGCTCTCCCTTGATATACTGTACTGTATGTCAAGTCCTGCCTTGAGTTTATTCATGGACTAGCCTTTACTGCATCAACAGTAACATATTAGTTTTTAAAGCTGAGAAGCACATCATATCTGAATACCTAAGTGAGGGCTTGTTTGAGAAACCCCTCTGAGGTGTGTGGAGGCGCCGCCAATCAGGCCTCTGCACGTCGACCTCGGCTCTCCTCGCTCCTGCTCGTCCTTCGCCCGCCTTCGCGCCGTTTACTGTCGTGTGTGTGCGTTGTGTATTTCCAGGTGGAGGAGCCGAACTTAAGAACAGAGCTCCGAACAAGATGTCTCATTACTTAACATGTATTCCGGGCACATTAGTGGAAGCACAGGTGAGAGGCACCGAGGTTCTCCACCCTCATCAGTTTTTGATTTAGAATCTCCATCCGTAGCCGAGTCTCCTCTCTTATCTCCACCACCCATGCCATGCCTCTTGTTGTTTGTAATGCCATATGTTTTGCACATTGTGTATATATTTATATAGATGTAATGCATATTTTTATACATGTGTAACATCCATTGGCTCTCCATTTTGTAAATACTCAAAAAGATGTATATAAGTACTGTATGCCTTTACGTGTCAATAAAATTTGGTGTACTGTGAACACCTCTGCTGAAGTCAATGACACATCAATTTACACAATAAGCAAATATACATTCATATATTGATGGATATTATATTATATATTACAAAAAATATAAACAATGGCTATGTTGCTTTGGTTGAAGAATAGACACCGCAGAAAGAAAGACGCCATCACATTTGAATAGTTTGTCTCTGTATGTAACAGTTCTTTGTTTGGCTGTCCGGGACGCATGTCCGTGTTTGCATATATCCAGCAGCGATTTCCATTTTCTCTACAGATAACAGATACCCACAAATATATTTCCCTAACACCAAAGAAGCACATCACTGAGGTCATCAGGTTGTTGGTAAACCATTGACCACCACCTGTCCATGTGCAGCAGTCACATTGATGAGGAGAAGACATGAACCAGGAAGTCAATAAATGCTTGGCCCAAGTTTCTGAGCCTCTGCAGCAGCGATTGAGTCGATGCCAGGTATGTTTCCAACTGGAGAGTGAAAACTAAACTACATTCTGGTCCAAATGCCAAACCAAAGCCGGTCTGTGTCAGAGCGGCTGGTGGGTGCCTATGTGGGACTGACACTTGGGGCACTCATGGTGGACGTTCTTCATCCGGTCCATGAAGAAAGGAATCAGACAGCAGCCTCCAATACATCTGTTGGCAACAAAGCAGACCATGAGGTACAGTAGGCCTACACCTTCAAGTTCCAATGTTAAAGGGATAGTTCAACATTTTGGCAAATTCGCCTATTGCCATAATCCCTATAGTCTAGGAGTTGGTTCATTACCTTTAATTATTAATTAATTATTATGCATGTTGTTTTGAGATCTGCGGGGCAGAAACGTTTGCTTCTCAGCGAACACAATGGAGGTGAATGGTACAAGTCCCCTGTCCTTTAAAACACATCAAATACACAATCCAACAACTCCAGAACACTCTCATGGACAAGTTGTGACGTGCATATACACCACGCTGTGAAATAATCATGTAAAAATGTGACATTACAACACACAAAGCAAATACTCGGAACTACTTGTACTTTTGAAATCACTGTGCCCAGCAGCCGTATCTGGAATGTAGTTCCGGCTACGCATTTGGCTCGAAAACAACTCCATTTGTATTTCATAGCGTGGTGAATGTGCAAGTCACAACTTGTCCACAAGAGCGTTTTGGAGTTGTTGGATTGATGAGGGACAGAGGACCTGTACCATTCACCTACATTGTGTTCGCTGAGCAGCTCACGTCTCTGCTCCGCAGATCTCAAAACAACATGCACCGATAATTAAAGGTAATGAACCTACCCCTATGACTAGGGGAGAGTGGGGTAATGTGAGACACCAGGTAATGTGAGACACCCCCTGTATCTAGAAAACGGAACATATTTTTGGTCATGTGACCATTATGTTTTCAAGCCCCTTCCATTTCCCCATGGCCATGAAGGAGAGGACCTCGTGATGCTGTGGAAAGCATGTTTTTTTCACAAAAATATGATTTTTGCATGTAAAAGTAAATTTTCTTGGTGTCAACTTAATCAACTGTTGTGCCAAAGCAAATTGATTCAGGTAGAAAAACTTATATGATACATGATGATGAACTACCAACACATAAAACCATGTGATGATGCTGGCTGGAAATTTGCCTGAATTTCTAAGAGAGGTAGTTTTTTCTAAAATGGGGGTGTTGGGGTAAAGTGAGACGAATGCTGCGGGGTAAAGTGAGACCATGGATGTATTATAATAAATCCATGAGTGAGACACTGTGAGCACACCATACCAGAGCCAGTCTATTCTCTGACCATACACAAAGATTTACACTAGAATCTCGTCCCCCAAGCCAGAAATCTCGCGTGATCAAACATGATCTGTAGCCACACTGCTTTGTTATGCCATGTGCTCTCAGTCAGCTCGCTTAATATTGGTTACATTCAATTTTAGTCACATTCCACTTTGTCGGCTCCCCCACATAAAAGAGGACTTTTGATCAAAATGGTCACAATTGTCGGGTCCTACAATCTGACCCCCAGACAATCTAACTGGTTCTATCTGTTATTTGAATGTTAATTAAAACATTTTGTGTTGTATTTGATTTTGTTCTTGAGTCACTTTTTGTGTTGAGAAAAAAAAAGTGCTTAATTGACCAATCCCCATGATTCTGTTACTAGTCCGACATTAGTTCTGGGAAGTGTGGTTGTCAAGCTAGCTGTCAGGATTCTAACTGTTACAACATGTGTTGTTATGGTAGTTTCAGAGTGGAAAAAGTAAGTGGATCAGTTTACCCCATTGATTTCTCTGGTTTGTCTCAGTTTACCCCTGAGCTGGGGTAAAGTGAGACACAAGACCACTTTTTTTTAAAACAATCATATTTTCACTGTCCTTCATAATAATTCCCATTGCTAGGAAACATCCTGAATTAATGGGAAATGTGTAAATTTTACTGATAAATCATTTTAGCTCGCTTAGAGGGGAGCAAATGTAAAAAGTGTCTCACTTTACCCCACTCTCCCCTATAGGGATTATGGCAATAGGGGAATTTGCCAAAATGTTGAACTATCCTTTAAAGGGTCAGTAGAGAATACTGTCAGCACTCTTCTGTCTGTCCTGTAACAATGAAGCATTAGCCAGGACAAAGTTAGCTTATCTTAGTTTAGCATAGAGACTAGGAAACAGAAACATTTAGCCGTAAGACTCATGACACATTTTACAGCCACACTTTTTTCCCTGTAAAAACTTTAAGTGTAAAAAACATTCAAAGTGTTTTTCAACAGATTTTGTGCAGATAAAACTAAACATGTCAGCAGCAAACATTGAGCTTTAAATGGGCTAGTTTGCAGAATTAGTGGCCGTAGCTTCGTGAAGACAGGCATTGATATTTACATTTTCATCTAACAAAAAAGTGATTTAGTGCGTTTTCAAAAACTACAGTTCACAAAGAAAAAAATGTCATCCAGGAAGATTTACCCCATCATGGAGCACAGGCAGCAGAGCAGCCACACCGTCTCGCCCCGTGTGCTGTGGATTTCTGTGGAGATGACCTCTCTGCAGAACGGACACTGAGTGACAGTCGACACCCCACCCAGAGTGTTCACTACCCCACAAGAGAGACAGAGAAGGTAGGACATTTAAAAATGCCTGGATGATATGTATGTGTTCTGTGAGTGAGTAAGTGAGTGAGTGAGTGAGTGAGTGAGTGAGTGAGGAGGAGTAACCCACCTGGAACAACTTGGCCTGCTGATGTTTCCGCTGCAGGTGGAGTTTTTACTGTCTGCTCCAGAGAGGCGTCCTCCTCTGTGTGCTCAACAGGGGGCAGGGTGTATATTCCCCCAGTGGGTGTCTCAGTTTTGTAAGAAATGGGACATACTGCACCCTGGTGACCTGATTTAAAACAGGAGAGGCTCAAACAGAGTGACACAGATGGAGTAAGCAATAACTGGGAGTAGCTCTGAGAATCCAGAGCTGGTCACATATAAACTCATCTAATGCTGCTTAGGAAATGATCACAGTGTGTTTGCCAGTAATTCAAAGTGACAATTTTAATCTAAACTCTGTTATGAATCCTTGAAAAATCCTGGAGTAGATGTACCTCTTTCTGTGGTGGGGTTGAATATTCCTCCTCGATTCTCCAGCTCCTTCTTTTTTACCAGCAGCTCCTCCAGCTCCTTCTGGACGGCCTCCAGTTCACACTCTTCATCACTAGTGTCCTCACACGGCTCTGAGACACCGCACAGGAAGAGGGAGCTTACTAAATGTCCCTGTTCACCATTTTGAATCATTGCCATTCAAAATACATCAATGAACAATATTTTTCATTTACATATTCTATTCAAAATAGATTTAAAATGTGTGTTCATTTAAAGCAGAAGTAAGTGATATGTTTGTGTTAATATAAGTCTTAAATAATTATATCTTCCGACAGCAATCACTTACATAGAGTGTTTGGTCTGAAACACGGGTCTGTCAGTCACTCCACTCTGCTCTGAGCCGAGGGGAAAACATTTATCGTATCCTACAGTTTTTATCCAATGAGGAGAGAGAACGGCATGCAGGGCTGTGTGTGCAGCCAAGGAACGCCGTGAATGTGGCGACGTAGGGACGAGGACTGTTATGTTGCGTTCAAGGAAACTCGTATTTTTCCGACCGTGAAGTCGTACCAGTTCGATCTGGTACGAGTTCACCGGTCGGAAGTTACGAGTGGCCGTTCTAGTGACTTTCACCGGTAAAACAGGTCGGAAAAACACGAGGGGGTTGCCTGGAACGCTACAAAGTCGTAAGTTGTGACTTGAAGCTGTAATTTACAATTTCAAAAGCCTGCCTGGAACGCAGCATTAGCGAAAACGACCGTACCACTTACTTCTGCTTTAATGTAGCGTCAGAGAAAGACAATATATTATGTGATAGAATATCAAAATGAAAAGTAAATTCAATGTTAGGTTGCTGGATAACTGTTTAGAAACATATACGTATGATGATGTGTTAGGTTTCAACATTTAGTCAGCTAATAAGTTTTATCAGTCATTTAGTTCATTTATATTCATTAAACCAGCTGATTGGAGATCATGGGAACAGTTTTAACTTCCAAGCTTTACAGCGATGAGGTATTCAAGGATTTATAGTTCCCTACATGGAAATCTAAGGTTGAGAACTTTAGGTTTAAATACTATAATAAAGCCTACATAAGAGTAATGAAAATTTACTTTTAAAATTTGAACTAGCAAATTGCAAATTTAAATGAGGCAAATATAACAAATTAGGACAGAGAAGACGAAAAATAATTTGAGGTGTACAAAATATTCTGAGCTTGTTTTCATCTCAACATTTTCCATGAGAGATTCCAAAGTGTTGGATTGATCAAATTTTGTCAGTGTCCTTGAACTCCTCATTGCTGACAACAAGTTTGTTTGTTTTCTACTCGACATATATACTGTTTAATTGAAGGTGCTGACTCACTGTCCTCTGTGGTCCCACTACTCTGATCCCTTCTTTTCTTCTTTAAGTGCTGCATCTGAAGCAGAAGAAATCGTCTGTTCTGCAGCTGCTGTATGCGGGACTTGATGAGTGCCAGCGTTGGGGGGCAGATATTTGGTGACCTCTGTTCGGATTCAGGTCGAGGTTCAGGTTGAGACACATGCTGCTGCTGCTCCTGTTGTGGCTCAGTGCTGGCTCCTGTGTCCACTGTCCCTTCAGTTTGTGTCTGATTAGAAGACTGGTCGAGCCCCTGGTCCTCATCTGGACTCTTCATATTAACTCAGAGAAGTTGAAAACAAGTTCTGAAACCTCCAATTGAGCTGACGTGAACCCAGAAGTGAATTAAAAAAACAAAATAGTCCTCTCTCAAGTAATCCTAAAAAACAAATCCATGGAGAAACGTATGACAACAACAGTGAGAGCGGAGGTGAAACTAGCTGTGACGGAGGTGGCTCATGGTTCCACTTGGAAATACTGTTTGCACAAACAAATTAGTGCCTGTGAACCAGTAAAATATGAAGATATGGGTGTGTGCAGGACAATGGCAAATGAGGAGTGCGGTCATCCAGAGGTGAGGACAGCATATATTTAATATGGAGGTGAGTTCATGCTCACACAGCCTGGATGAAGCAAGTTAGCTGAGTTTCTGTGTTTACTTAAAGTCCTAGTGGTATAGTATTAGTAACAGAGTATTTAATGTTCATCATCATCATCATCATTATTTACATACTTAAAAACTTTAAGATACAGAACAACAAAACTATAAAACAGTAATGTTTGATTCCCTTGTAAATCCAGTTGGCTGTTTTGGTCTTCACACTCTCCTGTCCTCCCATTAAGCTGGCCAGCCCCCCCCCCCCCCACCAGAAGCTGCCTTCATCAACGCTTGTTAACATTTCCATGTTTCCCACATTCTGTGTCATAAACTATAATCTTTTTCCCTGTCTGTAACAACATCTATGTCATGTCTGGGTGAGGGATCCCTCCTCTGTTGCTCACCCTGAGGTTTCTCCAATTTTTCCCTGTTAAAAGGGTTTTCTATGGAGTTTTTCCTCAGTCGATGTGAGGGTCTAAGGGCAGAGGATGTTGTCATGATGCCATGTAAAGCCCTTTGAGACAAACTGTTTGTAAAACGGGCCTTGCCTGGCTCTTTAGCTGCTACAAGCTCCACTGTGTTCACCTGCTGATGGCTATCTCTGTCATACTATTGTTTAATGCTGGGCAGTGTACAATGGGTTTATTCATTTGTTTAATGACTGCCTGCCGCCAGAGGCGATGTTGTTTAAAGCAAGTAGACCAAAACAAAACAACAAAGATGTTGCGTCACTGTAAAATCAAACAAAAGAGCTGAGACTAAAATAACGAGTCAAAGGAAGCTGAGACGCCAGGTTACCAGGTTCACCAGTCAGAGCAACACTTCTATATGTGTAGTCATTCAATTCAGAAAGTGATAAAAATATAAATTGATTTTGTTATTTGTTGTTATTGATTGGGTAAAAAACAACTGATTCACTGTCAACATCCTCAGTACTGTACTTAATCCACATTAGAGGAAGTAGCTTCATGTGGCAGAATCAGTTTTACTGTTATTACACAGGGTACAATGAAATCATGTGTGGCTTCTCTACTGAATTAAAAAATAATAATGTATAGACACAAATATAGAATAAAATATAAATATAAAAATATATAAAACTATTAGTAAAACTGAGACAAAAAAGCAGCAGAAATATACATTTTGTTCATATTTTGTTTAAAACATGATGAAATTGACTTATCCTATCCATGTTCATATTATATCACACTAAATCACATTGAGTCACATAAATATTTTTCGTTCTGCTAAGAGTTTCAGCTGTGATGGACAAGTGTGCGCCTTTATGCTGTTAAACATTTAGTCGATTGTTGCTCTAAAAATAACAGGAGCCTTGTAGTGTTTGGTAGCACACAGTAAATCAGCCTATTCAAGTGTGAAATGTAGCAGTTGGCCCCATATGACAGCAGCCAGCCACCGTAGCATCAATAAAGCCTGGAGCCAGTTTATAACATCAGCAGAGCAGATGATGTCTGACCTATATTCCACACTCAAAAATATACAGTACATAGGTCTGAGTGAAAATAAAGGCCAAGAGACTGTAATTCAATGCACGGCATACAGATAAGGGTCGTATTTCATGAGCCTTATCTCCGACCTTGTTTTAATTTCCTGATGTGTTTGATTCCAGGTTATGGTATGATAAGGTTTTGCCATTAGTGTTTTTCTTTGATTTTCTGTGGCACTGTGGGGCTTGGCAAATGTCCTTGGCCTGAGAAAACAAAGACACAGATAACACAGAGAAGTGAATGAGAAGATTTCACATTTTACAGAGTTTTAAAAAGAAGAGAACAAAAAGACCTCAAAATGACAGAGTGTAGTTCTAGCTGGCTGACCACTAGATGTCAGGATGCTACACTGAAGGAGTGGGTCGGGCCTACAGAGGATTATGTCCTCAGTTTACAGGGCTGACGTCACTAGTCCTGCAGTGGCAGACCTCCATCCATCCATCCATCCATCCATCCATCCATCCATCCATCCATCCATCCATCCATCCATCCAGGTGTAAGGCCCATTCATAATATATACACTTTTTGCTTTCTGCTTGTTGGATCATGTGTGTGTGTGTATGTGCATATGTATGTCTCTGTGAGAAGTACGCTGATCAAATAACAGCAAAGTATGTGTGTGCACCAGCTGTCAGGGTATTAGTCACCCAGGGAAGGACCCACACCATCATTGATGCTTAATGAGCTTCATTATTCAGCAACAAAGAGGTCTCTCGTATCGTTGGACAATAGTGTTACTGTAATTGTGTAAATGTTAAAACACTGAGAGCATTGTGAAACAATTCAAAATAAGTGTCTGAAATAATGTTTGTAGGGTGGGGTGGCGGTTAAAGCAGAACCACAGCATTCCTCATTGGTTTGTAAATCAACTTTGCAGTTTTTTCTATTTTGTATGTTCATATTTTCTATTGTCTGTTTGTGCTGTATGTAAAAATCAGGATAAAGCATTTTCTTCTATTTATGAACAGACACCATTTCATTCAAGAAGAAAAGTCTAAAGTGTGGGGCAGCGACAGTTGTGGACGTGGAAGGAAAACACTCACCTGGTAAAGTGTAACAGGCCTGTATTTCAAATATATATTTTCATCTTGAAAGGGTAAATATGAGCAATAATTACTTCATAAGTAAATTCATAAATGACTAGGCCTATACTGTAAAATGAAAAGTAAACACTTATAGCTAAACCAATGCGATAAAGCCGGTGGGCACTGGCATCACCAAAGTAACAAAGTAGCCAAAGTCATCAAGATAGTGTGGTGTTGAGCAGCTATTTTCCTCAGAAGTTGGCATCCAATACAGTGCTGAATATAAGACTCGTTGGATTAGAAACACCAGATCCAAATAAATGTTGTTATATGTAGCAAAAGCAACTGTTTGATAAACGTTAGCCTACTGCAGGTTTTCGGAATGTAGCCTATTATTAACTTCTGTTGATGTATCAATTACTTTCGATAGGCTACTAAAAAAATCTTCTTTTTTTTTAAATATTATTTTATTTTAATATATTTTATGTTAGCCTATATTTTAGCCTATCTTGTGTTGCAACAAGCCAATAGCCTTAACATGTTAACAGTCTGTTTGACATCAACTGTTGGCCCATAAGGTGATATCTAATGCTGTGCTCCTTGGGACTGCACAACATTGATAAAACTGATAGGCTACTATTTAAGATGACCTGTGACGTGTTCAAGAGCAATTAGCGTAAGCATTAGCCTTCATTTTATGGCCTGGTGAATTAAAGCAGTTAGGCTACTGTGTCTGGTGTAAGATAATGTCCATCACTATGAGTGTAAAAGATTAAGTGAAAATGTAAATTTAAGCAAAAGAACGTAATGAAATAGGGCAGTTGTCTACTATCCCAAAAAGTGTTAGCCTCTGAGCTAGCATGTCAGCATATTGGAGCAGCAGTAAAGAGTTTGTAATCAGGAAAATGTTCAAAATGAAAGAAAGACCCACTATAACCAGTGAATGGCCCAAACAAAGGAGGGATACATTGAGACATCCTGAAACGTTTAACAGCCCCCTGTAGTTCCCACCCAGCCACAACAGTGCACTGAAACAACTTAATCTTTAACAGTACCAATGCTGTAATACATCAGTGCTGTGATATAGGTCAGTCTGTGTTTACCAGCTGCTGTAAAGTGGAGGAGATGGATGATTTTAACACACTGTGTTGTCCAGTGTCCATTAGGCAGCATGTTGTACGGGGTGGCTCTCCCTCCCAGAGGATATCTCACTGATGATGACATATAGTTGCTCAGAGGGTTGCGTCATGCCCGGATTAGTGTGTGTTAGTTCGTGTGCGAGTGGGTGTGCTCATGTGTTTTTTCTTATACTTGTGAGGACCAGAAGTTGAACTCGTGTCAGTCTGGGATCTGTCTAATCTTTTTTTCTACTCTTTCTTTGTTGTGTTCATAGATTTATTAATCTTTTTAACACAGCCTAAAATGTGTAGCGACTTTTTTGTTATTCTTGTCTTACTGTCTGTGTCACATTGTATCTCCACAAGGACAAATCCTTTGTGTTATTGTATAACGTCACTTTAGTTTGTGTTTAGACTTAGATTAGGATAGATTAGCATCATGTAGAGATAAGGGTGCCAGGAATGACTGTCATTGTTGAGGATACTCAGGCGTGTAGTGTATGACTGTGAATGAGAGAGCATGTGGATGTTCCTGTTCTTTTATCTGAACAAAACCATTGTTGGAACCACTTCCTGTGCAGCAGATTGCAGCTGGACTCTCACATTGAGTAACAGGAGGAGAATTTGTACACACACACACACACACACACACACACACACACACACACACACACACACACACACACACATACAGAAATACTCACAGCAGTTGGTTTTTGTCACAGTCTGGCTGAAATTATGTCATAACAAACAATTTCCTTTTTCTTTTTTTTTTTTTGGCCGGACAGATCCGATCAGAGGCAAACAGAGGGAGGAGGAGCAGTGTGTTTGTGTAAGAGGACAAGTAAGTGAGAGAGGAGAGATACATAAAAAGAGGGGAGAGGAGGTGAAAAGAGGGAGGGAGAAAGCGGGACAGGAGAGAGGCTGTCAGGCATGCTGCCAGCATGCAGGTCTATTATGAAAAACGATGTCTGCAGCTGCAGCAACAGGCCAACGAGGATGGATCCAGCTCTGCATCACAGACACTACATCACATTCCCAACAGACGCCTTTCCGCACACGAGTTATGTTCACACTACAGTCCACTGTAAATCATCTGTTGCAACAAGAAGGTTATGTAACAGAACTTCTCTTTAAAAAAAAATTCCGAGCAGCATCGTTCAGCAGTAAAAAATTAAAAAGGAATAGCAGATTAAAACCTGCACGGCACCTCATTGTTAAGCCTACAAAGATAAATCATGGTGACAAATCACAAGAGTTTCCGTGTGTGTTACCAGCGTGCCTCCCCCTCGGGGCGCAGACTCATTTTTTCTCAGGTGGATTGACTTGTCGGCACCCTATGGTCGGCACATCTGCAGCCACTTCTGTTCACATGCCTGTCTGCAGACACTGTTAAACAAGACACGTACAGCATTTTAACATGTGTGGGTCACTGACATGTTAATTATGAGGTGTACAGTGAGTGTAAGGAAACAAGAGGACTGTTTCACTGGGATACAAAGTGCTGTGAGGCAGAAAACAGCAAGAAGATTCTGTTCTACTGCTTGATAAAGGATAAAGCCAGCATTATCATATATTTTTAGCCATATTGGGGTCATGCTGTACATAGAGATATATATGGGTACTGTATTTCTCTCCACTACTTTAGTCCACCGGCACTACAACATTCAATTTTGTCAAGACATTCATGCTTTCCAGAGAAATGAATCCTAAGTGAGCCATCGAGGTCTGGCAAAAGAGTTGAACTCTAATGAACGTTACACAGATGTTAAATATTTGTTGAGAATGAAAATGAAGTTGCCATAAAAATCCAGCCCTGGTTTAAAAAACCCTATGTTTTGCAGACATCAGGTTTTGCTGACGACTTGAACATATATATATTTATCTCTCTTGACATAAGACGGTGGATTTTGGTTTGACAACAATGCAGTTTAAAACCAACAAAATCCCAGCACCATATGCCACCATTTTTCTACTGTATGTTGAATTGACATTGGGATTATACAAGGTTTTGAAATTGAATTTGGTCACCTGACAACACAACTTAACGTACAAATATCAATGTCTAAGGATTCTGGTGTGTGCCTATTGGGTCTGACTTTCAGTACCGTATAACATAGACATGTATGGTTTTGGTTTTCTACAACAGTCGGATGAATTGCCATGAAATTTGGTGCACACACATGCATATTCTGGTAACTCTTCTTATTCTCATTTGTTCCTAATTCATTGCAATGGGTTTCAAAAATAGTTTCTAAATAAAAACCTCTGGAAGAAAGTCGACTCAGACTGCTTATGCTTTGTAACAGCACTGGCATTTGAGGCTGACTCAAAAAAAATGTGAACCCACCCTTTTACCGTTATGGTTGGTAAAGACAAACTTATACTGAAATTTATTCAGACCTGAAGCACTTCATTTAAAATTCTAGTGGGTATCTCAACTTTTCCATAGACACACAATTATGTTGGGCTGAATTTGGGGGAAATTGTGCATAAAATGATGCACGAGGAATCTAAAATACTTTCCACTGGTTGGAATGGTACAACCACAAACATGAAGCGAGATATTTCAAACAGTGTAAAGATACAAACATAGGAGTTAAAACAACTTTGTGATGGCCCACAGCAAAATGCAGACAATGGTTATCATGAATATATTTTAGGCCTAATTCTACGACTGCAACTACACACTCTGTGCGTCATGTATTTGGGTATGTAAGTTCTGCATGTTTTGCTGTGTTCTTATTTGCATCCTGAATTTTTTTTCCTTTGATGTACTACACTGCCATGGCTTGGCTGCTTTGCTGCAATGGCCTGATTCCCCACAGGGATCATTAATGTTTCATCTGATCTAATCGAACTCCTGCTGTCACCACGGCGCTGCCTCGCTGTCAAGACGAAAGCGGCGGGCCACAGAGTGGGATTGTAACAGAAAATTATGTTTGATGTAAAGCAGACGGCGCTAAGCTCATATTGGGTTAGAAAAATTGAACTGAGTACAAGGGAGGAGCGTGGAAATGTGACGTTGTGAGAGAGGCTGATGAGTAACTGTGAGGCATTACTGTGCATGAGCAGGGCCGTTGCTAGGAATTCTGGGCCCCCTGAAAGAATACTAAAGTGGGCCCCTGACTTTTCCACTTTTTTTGTAATACGTATGTATTATCATTTTTTATAGCCTACTAGCCTACTTTGTTTTGATGCTAATGCAGAATTACTATGAGTATTAGTCAGGGTCTTATGCAGAATAATTCAGTGATACAAAGATTACTGGGTATATTTGTCTTATTTCTTGTCAAAATGTCTCGATTTTAGTCAAAATCTCTTAATCTAATCTCTTAGACATGCCAGAAATAAACAAATTGATTTCCACTTAAAATAAGACCCATCGCCTACAAATTTACTTGTTTTTAGACAGTTTTCACTTGTTTCAAACTCATTTTCAATTGAAATAAGTAGAAAAATCTGCCAGTGAAAGCAAGTTTTTTGTGCTTGTAATAAGAAAGAAAAACTTGCTCCACTATCAGACTTTTCTACTTATTTAAAGTGGAAAATGTGCTTGAAAAAAGTAAAAAAGTGTCTAAAAACAAGCTACTTTAAAATGTGATGAGTAGTAGTAGTATTATTAGATTTATTTTGCCTAGAAATGACATTTTGACTAGAAATAAGACAAATATTCTTGATAAGATTTTGAATTTTTGCAGTGTAGAATTATCATAACCTTTCTCCCTATACAACAGCCCTGTGCATGAGTACAGAGTGGCATGGAGACTGCTACTGTGGCACAAAGGGTTAACAGCCACAGCCACGGCCACTTTTCCTGCTTCTATGGCTGTGATGTCCTGCAGTGTAACAACCTGTTAATTCACCTGTAAATTTGTTTTATCGCTCCTTTCTTTTTGAAAATCTCTTTCTCCACATTCCAGCCTCTCCTTCCCTCTCTGAAGGAGCGAAGGAAAGAGAAAGAGATCATGTGCACGGAGATTTGTCCGTCTTACACGTAGCTACACAGTGACGGAAAAGCAGGGTGATATTGACAAGAAAATATAGAGGGAAGTGAAAACGAAAGAGGGGAACGGAGAGAAATACTTTGCTCCATCATGATGTTGTACGGCTAATCTGAGGCAATCCACACACACACACACACACACACACTGACCGTGCATCATGTTGTCTCTGTGACTTCCCTCCCAACAACAATACATAACTTGGGAGCAGGAACAGCATGTGTCTCTGTCTCTGTCACTTCCCCTGGTGGTCAGTGGTCTCTTTATAGTCACACACACATTCACATAATGCACACCAACACACACAACTTCCCCTGCTTCCAGTCTTAGTGTAATGTATTGTTTTAGTACTAGTGTGTATGAGTGTGCGTCTGTGTGTATGTGTGTGCGTGTGTGTGTGTGGCTGCTAAGTCTGGTGCTATGCGTCCAGCCAGGCAGCACTGATACAACAGTGAGAGCCCAGATAAAGCCGGCTTTGTGTCCAACTCAGGATCTCGGCCGCAGCGTGGCTGAAATGGCACAGAGCCATTGTCACAGGTTCACTGCGGTCACACACACACACACATACACACACACACACACACACACACACACACACACACATACAAAGAGAGAGAGAGATGGTGAGCTGGTAACACCAGCATTGCAGCCACAGATATTAAAGGTGCAGCATCAATGATTCAACATCAGCGACGGTCAATAAATAAGCGCATCCATCCATCCATCCAGACTGACTGACTGACTGCTTTTCCACTGTGTGTCACTGCAGTGCAGCCATTACACTGGAAATGTTCAGTTAGTATATATGAGCACATAAACAGAAGGAGTGCTGTTCAAGTCCACTTAATTTTCAAATTGCATAAAGATTTCTGGTCACAACAAACACAGTGTTGACATATGTTTGATTTTGATTATCATATTGCATCCTAAAGGTGTCGTTATAATAAAAAAGAAATCAATCAATCACCTATTCAAACATCCAACAAATCAAATAGACTCTTTCGTAGCTAAATTTGTCACCTTTGCTAATCATCTGCTATCTCCTGGTTAATGCAGCAGGTTAATCAGATTTTATTTCTCAAGAATTGGGAATTGAACCAAATCAGTAAAGTGATTCATAAAAAACAGAACTATGAGCTGAAATGTGCTAAAAACCCTATGTGGAGCTGAGAGGTGGTGATTTGCTTTGGGTTTGTCCCTCTGAGTAACACATTTTTCCAAGTAACGATTTGACTCATATCTTTCTTTCTAAAAAAGATGAAGTGTGAAATTGATTTTCTGTCTATTAAATTAGTTAAATTTGAGCAAAACGATAAAGCAATGACTGTTAGCATTGTAGCAATAGCAACTGAATGCTGAATGCTGACAAAATGACAGATATAAAACGATGCTGTGTTCAAATTTCTCATTTAAGTAAAATAATAGATATATATGCAATTATTCAAACTCTAACCCTAGTATGACCTTTCATATTTTTGAGAGGGCATAGAAAACGTGTGAAACTGGCTAATTATGTGGTTTTTTAGCTTTAGCTTTAATTTGCCTTTTTGGAAAAGAGGCAAGGGGACTCATAGGACAATTTGCAAAAACACCAACAAACTAGTGGTATTTAATCATTTTTATGTCAGAGGTGTTTGTTCGTGCCACTCGCTGTGTTTAAACTAAACATGAAACAATTTCTAAGAGGCTAATTCTGAGATTAGAAATGCGAGTCGTGGCAAATCACTGTGAAAGAATGGAGATAGCTGCATCACTTTAAAGTTCTTTCTTTTTTTTCTTCTTACAATTCAAAAGCCTCAAACAAAGACATTTCTGGTTTATTTTAGGGGGAACAAACAAAACCCAGACGCAATAGCGCACACAGCTTGAGACAAGCTGAGTGATTGATGTGGCATCATTAAAACACACAGCTTCTCATTTTCTGACTCATTTCTACCAGCTCTGAACTTTGGCTGGTGCTGACAAGACATGAAGCATGGTTTCCTCAATGAATCTCAGGACTTTTATCATTTGTACTCGTCTGCAGGACACAGTCCAACATCCCTTAGAGCGGCAAGTAAAAGACTTGAGCTTTTTTTGTTCCCTTTGTTTTACTGTTATTCTTTAGAGGACAAAACCAGCTGTAATGATAAAAGTTCTTTTCCTTTTATTCAGTTGACTTTTAATTGCACATGTGTCATAATGTTTCCCCCCTCACCTCCCTTACTTTCAGTCTGACTCATATTCTTTCTCTATCTACATCTGCCAGATGTATGTGTCCAGTGTGTGTGTGTGTGTGTTACCTCATCCCACTTCCTGCTGCTCGTCTGGTGCAGAGCCACAGTCTCCACCTGTATTAGAGAACAAGGGGAGGTGAGGTGCCAGGTTACAAACGCACCCAATGTCACTGTGTCCGTTCTGCTCCCCTGCTCACCTCCACACAGCCAGCACAGCGTCCTCTGTCTCCCCCCTGCCTGCCTGCATACCTCACACACAGCCACAATGTCCATTTCTACAGAGCTGGACTGGAACACGACCTGATAAAATAATACCTACTACTTGTGTTGCCACTTCCCAGTAAAAACTACTTTGCAAGCTCAGTTCTTTAATCACTGATGGGTAGATACCAATAGAATCGTCCATTTTGCCAGGCAGGCTAATGACTAATTTACAGTGTTTCAAAGTGTTCCTCGGTGCAAACACTTTTCCCAAAACGTTCCTTTTTTATCTGTGGGTCAAAAAAGGCTGTAATATACGATACATCAAACCGGAGTCAAGTCAAGAAAACAACAAGCAGAACCAGACTCAGGGTGGGCGGCCTGCATCTTCCTCGTCCAAATTGGCTCAGGAGAGGAAGAGAGGCTTAAATGTTTCAAAGTTAAAGATGCCCTGTGGATCTTTTCTCATCAACAAAAGTAAAGTGTTTCTCATCAAAACCCGTCATGTGTTTCCTTGTGGCTGAACACACAGGTTGAAAACATTTCCTTCCTAGTAAAACATATCTGCAAAGCTTAACGAAGAAAATATTGAAATGGTTGCATCCATGTTGGCCCTGATGTCAGCCTTCTTCTTCACCAAGAGGCTAATAAAGATGACTAATAAACAGAATAAAGAGGCAGACAGACTGGCAACCTGTCCAGAATGTAGCCTACACTGCCTTTGCTCCAGACTCTGCATGGATAAGTGGTATAGCCAAATAATGGATGGATGGATGGATGGATGGATGGATGGATGGATGGATGGATGGAAAGCCAATTGGTGTCCCATGGAAGCTAGAAAGTGTCGCCTCATTTGTTTACATATAAATATTAAGGTCAAACAAATTTACCAGTGTACTAGAACTTTTAAGTGCTCTGCCGCTGCCGCCGCAGCAGCAGCTAACCAGTACAGTTATGTTTACACATGAGGCGAGACAGGTGTACCATCTGTGATGCAGTGTTGTGTCCACACCGTGCAATGACCCAGAAAACAACATCCTAGTTCAGTGTTGAGAGCTGCAACAACAGGCAATTTGCATATGCGCTTGTGTTTTTGGATGAACGTCGCTCCTTCCCTCCCGTACACTTATAGATAAACAGATAATGACGGCTTTTTCTCTGGCTGCAGGGCCGTTGCTAGGAATTCTGGGCCCCCTTAAAGAATACTAAAGTGGGCCCCTACCTCCTAACTTTTCCAGTTTTTTTTCTTTGACTACATAAGTATTATAATTTTTTATTTAGCCTACTTTATTTTGATGCTAATGCAGCATTACTATGAGTATTAGTCAGGGTCTTATGCAGAATAATTCAGTCACACAAAGATTAGACTGGGGTTTTTTATGGGCCCCACTGGGTGCTGAGCCCCTAGAATTATCATCTCCTTTCTCCCCTATACAACGGCCCTGTCTGGCTGTTGTAAACACGTTGTTTTGGAAGCTCTCTGGCTGTGTTGATGTCAATAGGATATGAATTTGTTTTGTTTACATGCACAGTTTGGAGTGAGGAGGAGGAACTGAGTGATTAAGGAGGAGTAGTGTCTGTTTTCTGAGCACCAGACTAAGAAAAGAGAGTCTAACTGGCTAAAGACTAACTGGCTGAATACGTAATGCAGCGCTATTATTATTGTATCACGTCTTCATTATTAAGAAATGGAGGCCTCGAAGTCTTCATTTGCTGGTTTTTATATACTGGGCCATGCTGCGCCGCTCTTGGACGAATCCCATGTGTTTTATTGCTGTTCCATGCTCGGATGCACCGCAGCGTTCGGATGCCAAGTTGTCAGCATTCAGCACCGGCTCTTACAAACACTCACACAGACTGGCAGAGTGGCACATGCAGTAATCAGCGGACGGGATCTCCCTTTATTTCCTGCACAGGGCAGGAAGTTGTCAGGAGGTGAGCTGAGGACATGGAGAACTCGGTGACCCTCCATTACCACCGGCAACACCAACACCACCACCACTACCACTGGCATGCGGGTGTGTATATATGTGTGTGTGGTGGGTGTTTATCTATGGAGACTGCATGTGTGTGTGTGTGTGGGCAGCTGGTGTTTGTTTGTGTTTACATCTAAAGAGCTGTGGATTCAGAGAGGCGAGGACATCGATGGCCGAGGAGCTGAACTCTCTCTTTCAAAAGCCTTTCCTCCTCTCTTCTCTTCTCCTCCATTTTGGCTTTCATCTGCGGCCCCCCTTCCATCTTTAGCCGGCGGAGCATCAGACGGGCTGCTTCGTTTCTGAGGCGCACGGAGTGAGAGACAGACAGATGGACGGATGGGAGAAAAGCAGGGAAAAGACGGAGAGGTTTGTAGAACATGATTTTATAGTCTGGCTGGGTGACTGTATTAAATCCGCCTGGCTGAGAGGTAGCCAAGCGTGAGATTACTATGCATCCATCTTCCTAGTGTCATTATTTAACACACTGGTTCGACGTGTCTCTCTAGTTCACTGCCCCACACACACACACACAACTATATGACTTTGTATCTGCTGAAACCGTAGCACAATTCACACTCTCCAGTAAACCATGCCTATTAGGTTGACATACAATATTTATTTAGGTTCACAAAAATGATAAGTTAATTATCAGGTAGTCCACAAATATTGTGGGAATGGTCTCATACAGTCATACAAGGGGGGAAACATACATGAGAAACCATTTAGGAACAGGCCCACCCGGAAACGTTCTGATTTAACCAAATAAAGTATGAAGCATGGAAAAAGGATGAACTCAAACATTAGTTTAGTCTAAATAATAAAAAGGAAGTTATTTATTCATTATTATATCCATAATTTTTTTTTCCTAATCATCTTTTTAAAAAAAGACCCTCAGCTATTCAAAATATCTCTTCTTAACTCTCTCTTCTTTTAGCGAATGTAAAAATAATCCAGACAGGACAAACTAAAAAAGGGGGCAGACCCTGCATTTAAAATATTGCCGTATATCAGGGTCATCCCTGAACTGTCCCTCAGCAGTGTCATTGGACCAGGGACTGGTCGAAACTAGAGACCTAAATGTTGTAAAAACCCCTCTTTAGTACAGTATCTGAGGGTATATATATACTGTGTATCTGAAAGTAGTCTGTAGTGTCCCCAAATAGCCTGTGGCGGGTTCCCAAGCTGCCCCACACCCATGTCCTCTTTTCTTTCATTATATCTAACGAGACACTTTGCTCTATTGCATTTCTTTTAGCTTTGGGAATAACACCCACCACCCCACCCTCAGTTAACCCCCCCCCCTCCCATAAACATGTCTCAACCTCATGTATGTTTGCTACAAAAGATGTTACACGTTATGAACACATCATGCAAAGTGGCAATTCTGTTTACAAAGATGGAGTAGTCGTGTTTTGTTTTTTTGTTGTTTTTAAATCTGTAGCCATTTTAGCTGCGTTTGATTCACTCTTTCCAAAAGAAAAACTGAAAAAAAAGAATCAAGCTGAAGTCCCACCCAAGTTCAAAGCCACCTCCCTTAACCTCTCAACAAAAAGAAACAACAATTAGCATTATAAACGATATTACATTAAACAATGATTTCTCATTTTTCTTGTAATAACCCAAATCTCCAGAGAAAAAAGTATACAGTGGACAGCTGTAGTCTGAGTCCAGGTTTAAAACTCTGTCAGGAAAAAGCCATTGCAGCGAAGATCAGTTAGCATCAACCCGAGTGGCTACTGCCTTTAAGAAAAAACCTTTAAAAACATGTCCTGTGTCGGCGGCGGCAATGGTTGGTTTAAGAAGAATCCCTGATTGGCTGAAAGAAGTCAGGTGACCACCAGGTGAGGTAAGAAAGTCCCACCTTTGACGATGGGGATGACAATATGGAGGTGTTTCCTCTAGATGCTAGTGTGTGCGTCTGTGTGTGTATTTGTGTGTGTCTGTGTGAATATATATATGTGTGTGTGTGTGTGTGTGTGTGTGTGTGTGTGTGTGTGTGTATACATTTTTGATTACAAACTTGACCACCCTCACATGCGTACACACTCACACTGAAGTGCGTGATGATTTTGAGTCAATCTAAAACACTGCAGTTCCTCTCTCCTCATGCAGCACAGACAGTCGCAGAAACACAGAAGACCAGTGACAAAAAAACACCGGCTGAAAAGATGAAAAAAAAAAAAAAAAAAAAAACACTAAACAAAAAAAAAACTGAAAATTAAGTTTGCTGCCTTGAATGTCCTTGAACATCACATAGAATCCTTGGGCGTGACAATTTTTTTTTTTCAATTTCTGTTTTTTTTTTTAGTTCAATAATATTTCTCTTATCTATGCATTTACTTAGGAAAAAACTAACAAAGATTTCAGTTGCTCTCTTATTACTATGAGTGTGCGTATCTTTTTTTTTCTTTTCTATTTTTGTATTGATGTTTGCATTGGTTTCTCCTCTTCTTAAATTGTCCACGTTGAGTTTTTCTTGGTTTGCGTAGTTTCCATCTCGTTTCATATCCATCCGTCTTTTGGGGAAAAAAAGACCAAAACCCATTTTTACCCACTATCACCTCCCACCCTTCCCCACCCTCCCCACTTTCATACCCCATTTCCTTCCCTCCCCGGGGTGGAAGGGGTGGGGGATTTTTCAGTCCCGTGCGGCCCTTCATCTCTCGGCCTCCATCGCTACACTAGCCTTCTGCTCGGCGCCGGCGTGCGGGTTAACGCCCGTGGGCCAGGCGGGGCAGGGCTGCGTGGGCGGCTGCCCCTGAGTCCAGAGTCCCTGTGGAGGTTGCGGCACATTAGGTACGTTTGGTGAGACCCCCCAGCCGCCGACCTGGGGGGGCGGGGGGGAGGTGGCCATGGAGGCGGCCATGGGGCTGCCGCCGCTGCCGCTGTTGAAGCTCTCGGACGCCTTCAGCCGTGAGAACATGGTCAACGCGTCCGGGAAGTTGGGGGGCGTCGCTGGTGTGTTGGCTGGGGTGCACATCTGGAAATGAGGAAGGACAGAGAGCAGTTAGGACAGGAAACTCAAGAAGACATAAATATTATATCTATATTCTATTATACGACTAAGTAATATGTTTGTTGAAATTTAAATTAATTTGCACTTCTTTTGCAATCAATAAATTCAATTAGTTAAATGTTGATTCTTCTTCTCTTTAGTTTTTGTAAGTAGAACAGATTGTTGTTTGGCTCTGGATGAATTTACAAACATTTTCTGACATCTGCTAATTTGTCATTCATAACTAAATTATCAGCAACAACTGTGATAATCCATTTTACCAAGTAACTTAAGCACCAAAAAACAACCAGTGCTCAGTTCCAGCTTTGAAAATGCAACCTGACACCATCTTGTGTGTATGACAACCAACTAAATATATCTGAGTTTTCAGTCTATTGATCACACAACAGAAATCTCCTTAGGCTGAAGGAAAATGTGATAATAGACAATATGGTTTAGCCAGAGAATTATCTGCTGACTGTTCAATAATAACGATTATTATATTTATTTTTATGATGAAATGTCAACTCCAGTTCCTTGATGTGAGGACTGATTTCTCCAGTTACGACATTATAAACTGGAAACAGATTTTTTTGTGTTACTGCTTTATAGAAACACTAGAGACAAAAACATTAATCTTCTCATTGAGACAATAATAACTAAACAGACAACATGTGGTGAACCTGCTGCTTCCAGCTGTGGTTTATGTCTTGTGACACAGCAGACACCACAGCCAGTTTCACTGAGACGACAATGAGTGGGGAAGCTGGTATCTCTTCCTCATGCACAACAGTAGGATTACCGTCACTGTGAAAACACTGAACCATTTGCAGGCGGTTTTGGCTCTTTGAAATCAGCTTAGACGCCTAAAATCCAGAGGAAGAGTCGTCTTCAGCTCGACACTCGTCAAACTACCCGATGTAGCTCAACTGGAAAAGAACAACATTGTTCCAGAAACGTCTCTCACACATTCAGGGGGCAGTGTTTAAAACATTTGGTTATTGCTTTAAAAGGAGGTGGGCTGTTGTGTGTATAGCTGAAGGGGAATTTAGGGGAATCCCAGACACGCTGCTTCCCCAGAGAGTCCTGATGATGACATTAAAGTCCTTTGTTTACATCCACTTCCTGTTTCAAGTACAATCTGATCTAGCAGGCTGGATGAACTTGGTCAGATTCAACAGCTAAATATTGCTGCATGAACAAAACACACACACATAAGGACACATATGGAGTCTCCTTGGCCTTGTGACACTCCCCTGTGCTCTGACCTGACCCACCCTCCTTTGTGCCAGTGCTGTTATTGTTCTGCTGCCAGGAGTTCCTTTTTGTGGCACACACAATACGCTCGCGTGCCAAAAACAGCTCTGCACCTACCACCTCGTCGCTGACGGGGCATGTGAACAACATGTTTGGCTGTTCCAACACGGTGCACCTTCCTCATCCTCATCCTCATCCTCACCGACACAGCTTCTCACCCACTGCCTCATGCCCCGCTTCCTCCTCTACCGCCCCCCTCTCCCCTCTCTCCTACGTCCATTTGTGATCAGGAAAACAACAACCTACTGTATTCCACAGGGAAGCAAAGGTGGAGCTATGTTTAGCCAGGAGACTTGCCATCTAAAAATAAGAGCCTGGGCTCAGAGGCTAACAGGGCCGGCACCTACATGGCTAAATAATCCTAAATCACCAAGCATAAGTAGTGGAAGAAAACAGCTTGGCATCTCTCAGGATTAGGATTTTGAAAGATCAAATTTTACTTATGATTCATGAAAAACTGACAGGAGAGAGTCGGGAGTTTGGATTCAAATTAAAACCTATGCACTGTTCAGTCTGCACCCAGAAACCTGCATATTGTTGTGCTTACTTTTATTGGATACTATTTCCCCTAAATGTCGTCAAAGTTGGATTTTTGTTTTCTTTACTAAAACATTGTGACAATGCTACTGTTTCAGGGTGTGTGTTTTCAGGGGGGGGGGGGGCAATTTTCTGGAATTGGGAGTCATAGGCTCCATGAATCAACGACTGGGAACAGCAGCTGCAGTCACACATGAACACTGGACAAAAAATGTTAACACACTGAAGAAGAGAGAGGGGGGGGGGTAAAAGAGGATGGAAAACAACAGTCCCATTGCTGACACCCAGATCTCAGGCTGACTTGTGCTATCTAATCTACCCTTGGCTCCGTCACCCACGATTCGCAGATTGAGGCACACGCAGCCTTTAGAAGAAGAAAAAAAAAAGTTAGGGTGTGTAATTAGACCACCTTGCCCCCTAAAAGTGCTGCGGCTTGCAGGCTCTGGATCCTGCGTATACGTGGTGGTCTGCCAAAGCGGGCCGAGGGGTTCTGTTATGAAAGGTAAGCGTGTCCACTGTGCTCTCTGACAGGAAACGCTGGCTCATGTCTCTGAGGCCGTTTCCTGCAGTAAAGAGACACCCTGGAATGCTGGAGTGACCTCTGTGATCCTTCCTGTTCTCGCTGGACGCCGGTGACTGCTGGTTGGATTTCTTAACCCTCGTGATGTGCGTGTGTGTGGTGCTCAGGTAGAAAACAATACACCGAGGCCCTCCTGCCTCTGTGGTTACAAGCCAAAAATGCTGACACATGACCTTTCAGATTGTCCACTGAGACCTTTGCGTCCGACTTACTCATCCATACACACACACACACAGATGAGCAGGTATAAATATAAGCCTGCACTGCAGTCAGCTAAAAGACCATACATTTCCACTTGAATGAGTTATCTTCACTTATAAAAACGGTGGACTAAAATAAGAAAAGACAACAGTGGGAGGCTGACAACAAAACTTCATAACACCTCGTGTGTGTCTCACAAACACTCCTCCACTCATGAAATAACACCACACAACCTCTAGGTGTCTGCATGTGTGTGAGTGTCTGCGCACAGGAGACCTTGGACGGAGTCAGGGACGCAGACGGTATCGACCCACAGGGAAGAGGATCAGGTCCAGAGACACAGTGCCAGGCTGTCAAGAGTTTGGATCTGACTGCTAATCTGACACTTTGTCACCGATACGAGCTTCAGCAGAGCCTCGAAAACTGTCAGCATCACCGTAAACTGGAGCACCGGTCCATTTAGAGCGAGGTCTGAAAGTATGAAACCACCTCCCTACCCTGCATACAGGACAAATCACATACAAATATACTGTAGGATCTATGTAATGTTTTTTTAAATACATTTTCAAGGTACAGCATTGTGTAAAAAACTGTCTGTTTGTCAGAGCAGTGAAAACAACACCTGAGGTGAAAAAGCGCTGCAGGATTTCCTCCACACAGATTAAAAACACAGCTCTGGTGCAGCGCAGTGAGGAAGCAGGTTAGTGTGTGTTTCCCCTTAGTGTGCGTTAAGCAGCTGAGTAGCAGATTAATTCTCGCTGCACCGAGGCGAAGGACAGAAGAGCGCCGCGAGAGCTGCAGACGCCCAAGCCGACGCGCGTGCAGTCGGAGGTTACAACCGGCTCTCAGGACAAACTGACGGACACGTGGGGCCGTCTGCAGCCAGTCACAACAGGACGGTTAATAATTCCTTTGAGAAAGTCACACACCCAACACACACACCTATCGAGGTAAAGAGTGTCTGCCGAGGGTTTGCAGTTGCGTCACATATACGCACAGGCAACACAAGGTGAGAGCCATGTGAGTATCACTGCAGGTTGTGTGGAGCTCGCTAATTGAATAGATCTGGAGGAAACCAGGTGAAGACAGGGACTGAAAATAATAGTCACATCATGGACACTTTTCTATTTCTTCCATAAACAGTTGAAATCTTTTCTATTCCAGTCCAGACAAATAAGATAAAAACAAACTAGTGTGGCAAATGAATCATGCGCAAAGACTGAGTCATTTATGAACATATTGAACACTTAAATTAGCCAGTTACTGATGAGTAAAGCCATTGTTGGGATAAACGCTGGCCTTGAACAGTTTCTATTAGTCATAATTTAAAAGAATATAGTTAGAGATTTGAGACTGGGGTCCAAGTTTGTTCAGATATAATAAAATAAGTGATAATGAGTCATGTAATATGGGTAGATTTTGTCTGAATAAAGACAAACTAGGCAGGAGAAGAGCCCAGCATAGCAGCTAGTGTTTAATCTGTTAGTGTGTTGAAGTTCAGTAAGGTTCAGGGACAGAGTCAGAGGTCTAGGAAGGTAAATGTGCTTTCAAATAGAGGTTACTGTGACTCAGTCAATCATTTCTGGTCTCTTTAAAAAAGATATACAGAGATAACATTTAAAATACTCTCATCTGTTAAGTCAGACAATAACAAAAGGATGTTTACAAAGTGTGGACCTCCATGACAGTGTGTGTGCAACTGCATGTAACAAACAGCAAGCATGTAACAGCAGTCATTAGCTACAGATCTGCAGATGGAGACACGGAGGAAATAAAAGACGGCGAGAGGCAGTTTGTGTTCAAAACAGAGCCGACAGAGAGAGGTTGTCATGGGGACGGTTGTTATGAGGAAGCAGGCGCAGATGATCTCCTGTCGACGGGCCGGGGCTGAGGCCGCGGCGGCCACCGGCCCCGTCCACCCTGCCTCTTCTTCACTGGCAGCGACCTGAGCCAGCGGCCAGGCTCCACAAACCTTAAACACTCCTCCGTTTGTGTACGTACGCGTCTGTGTGTATGTGTGCGCGTGTTTGTCCACAAACACAGATGAGCTGCAGTTATTTCCAGTCTAACCAACCAACCACATTCCTCAGAAACATCAAGTGTGTGTGTGTACGTGCCGGGCTGAAAAACAGAAGTGGTGCAGAGGGTCCAGGTTCTTCTCGTGACCCAGACTGACCTCCTGTATTGAAGGGTTTACCTCAGTGCTTCTACATCACACATAAAACACACACACACACACATGCTTATTAATCTCATTTCAGACTTTCTAATTGTTCCTGTCCAGCTGTTACAGGAATTTTAAACCAAATTTAGCAATAAATGAAATGTTTGTTTCCATGAATTTAGCTGAACCATACAAATAGATTTCCTATTTCCTAAGGCCATATTCAAGTAATTACAGGCTAATTACTGTTGTCTTGTGCCAGCTAATGTTGGCTATGTTTCATGCTCTCACACAAAGAAACCAATACAAAGGGGAAATCATTCAGGGGGGGAAACACAGATGTGACAGTTACAGTTAGATTTGATTTGTTTATATTTCACAATATGAGAAGCCTCCTTTGAACCAAGCCTGCATAATTATGTATTCAAACTCTGTCCCTTTGCTTAGACACTTAATAAAAATCTACTTTACATAAGCTTCAAAGGCTTTGCAGTGTTTCTATATTTCTGGTCGCCATCATCAAAACGTAAAAATCAGTACTCAGATGGAACCCCAGTTTCTTCCTCCTTCTGTGAACATTATCATGAACCCACAATGTGTCTGTTTTCTCTCCATTCTCTATCTTTCTCTCACTTCCCTATCCCATCTTCCCGTCTGAGGCTCGAGCAGTTCACACATTCTGTGTCTGAGCTTGAAGCAAACTGCGCTGAGAGATCTGTGAGACACGAGAACGACGGTGAAGCACGCAGCCTGGCATCTCCATCTCAGGCCCGCGATCTTATTAGAAAGGTGTTTCCTGTTGGGATTCTAAACTTTAATATGTTCAGTTGGAGGTGTGTGCAATTATCGCGACTTTCAGGACTGGATGTACTGTCTCTGTTATATTGTTTAAAAAAACACTGTTGATACAAAATTACACTTGCTTGACACTGAAAAAACAAAAATGTGATTATCAGGTCCAAAAAATTAGTAGTTCATTGTTCTGGACTTGCTTTAAGCCACTGATTTCACTTCTGAAGATTAGGAAATTTGATGTTTTATTCAAAACAACACATGCTGACAACGACTGGTCACAGAGGCTGTCAGGAAATATGTCTTCACTCCAGTAAGTCTATCAGGTTGCAAAGTAAAACAAGGTCGACGACTGCAAAAACAAGACTAAATCTGCACTGGTGGCTTGGCTGATGTAACTGTGCCACCAATCACGCACACTTCGCTTGGTTTTTTTTTTTTTCTAACCTCAAGGCAATGCAGAACATTTAACCGCCTACAGCTCAGCCTAAAATGTTTAGTTACACACACTGTAACAAGGTCTTGCACATGTTTCCAGACTTGTTACAGCTTGGCTATGACTTTGCCTTAAAAAGTGGCAGTCAACCGAATCAAATCACTCCTTATCTAAAAGAAGGCTCCATGCTACGGGAACATGACAATTGACAGGACACATCAAGTTAAGATATAACTACTGAACATCTTTCCACTGAAATGAACTTTCCATATTTTCTCAATGACCTCAGATGAATGTGTGGGATTCCTGGAATCACGTCTCTACATTGTTGTTGGACATCTACAGCTGCATTCCTCTCCTCGGTTTGGCTACACGGCGACAGGCCGTGTCGCGGTTCAACAAGCCTCGACTCTCCCTCTTTCTCAGCACTGCGGGGTCTCGGTGCTCATCTCCCAGCGACGTTAAATGACCTCATAACACTCGGCGAGAAGTTTTCCACTGAAAATGCTGAACTCATGACATCTCAGAGGTGTACAGCTGTGCAACTGCGAGGAGGGAAAATGTAATCACCCTCAAAACATGAGAAAGAGAAAAGGGAGTCCAGATTTAAAGATGAGGCAGAAATTGTGCTGTTAAGTGTTGGATTGTGTGGGAAGATGCTTTGGTTCAGACATCAGGTCTGAACTAGTCTTGGCTGCATTTACGTCAAGCATGCAGGAAATAGCTTGAGTGCATTATAAAAAATGTATTCTTTTCATTTGGTTTATTTGGGCATGTAGGAGCAATGCCATTCAAACCCAGCAACACCAACAATCTAGGTCTCATGTTTGCACTTAACAGTTTGTTAAAGCCAGTAACTCAGTGTGAGCCCCGATGAACAACATGCAGATCTCTGATTGCTATTAAGTAGTCACAGCATGAAAGCCAAGATTAACAAGATAAACTGATGAAACTTGGCCACAACATGATATGAAACATCTCCACGATCTATCAATTTACTGGAAAAGTCCGGAGACAGGTCTGTTATGTCTAGCTATGGCTGCAGAAACTGGAATTGGATGTTTTGACTCCCATATGCCGAGCTGTATCCTCAACAGATGACAGTTTACCAAAACTGTGTCCAATAAACATGCTACTTGTGAGTCCAATGTGACGTCCAATTACTGATGTTCAAGGGCTGATTTGTTTGCATTTTGGCAGCGTGACGGTAAGTGAACCACTGCCAGATGATACAAGATAAACCTTGCCATTTTTGGATCCAACCAAAAGCATAAAACAGGTGCTGAAACAACATGGAGGCACAAGGACAGAGGATAACAGAAGAGCAGAGAGGACGGAGGCTGCGTTAACTGTACATCGTTCCTTCTGCCTGTTAAATTTTTTAATAGAGTGCTCTTATGGTGTGTTACATGTAGCTGAGCACTGTTTTGTTGTTGTTGCTGTTGGGAGAAGCAGCTCGAGCTCTGCAGCTGGATCCCAATGCAACCATGACCTACTAACAAGCATAGCATGCTGTTTGCCAACCATAACAGAGATAATGACTAATCATATTTGGTAATAATAAGTAATACTTATATGTATTAGTATTTTTGAGAAGGTAAAATTAAATATTTGTATTGTTTTATTGCTTCTTGAAGTGATTTTTAGCTGAATTTAGCTTTAACTTGAATTGAAACAAAGAAACACAAACCTGTGTATGTATCTACTCTGCACTTGACATCACATGATGTGTTGTTACATACGAAGATATATTTGTAGTTTTAAAAACCAAAATCAATCTCAGTGTAGTTTCACATCTCTCTCTGGCTCTGACAACAGGTCAGTCAGCCAATCCAAAGAGAGGTGGCTCTGAGCCTCTCTTCTGATTGGCTGACTGTTATCTGGGTGATTTAACAAAAAAATACATCAAGTTGAGGAAAAAAACTCAGAATTAAATAAAACTGAGTGTATAATAACTAAGTAATCACGATTGAGACCTTCTACAAATGATTTCAGTATATTGTTGGCATATTGAAATTTGTCAGTTTACTGTTTTAACAGAGGATTTGTCAGGTTGGAAATAATGGAAATAAGTTTGTTTGCACATTTCAGACAACCTTCATGCTGAAATTCAGGTTCCTTACTGTGAAGAGGTAAACTAAACATCACATTATCTCATCTTACGGAAACCAGACAAGGAACTCCTGTGTTACTATACCATCACACAGCTCACCAACATGGAGTTGACAGGCAGGTTTCATGGGAGTGGCTGGATGTCAGAACTATATGTTTCTTTCCAAAACAAAATGAAGGGGGGTGACAGGTGCTACTGAACGTTTCAAGTGACCCTCCCCTCGCCTCCTCCCCCCCTGACCTCTCACTGCCTTGACTTCATCCCCCCTTGCAGCAGCTGAGTCTGTGTATGTCTGTGTGTGAGTTAATATTGTATACACGCAGAATTGGAGCTCACAGGGGACTCGGTTGATCATTAGCCGCGCTGTGCTGTTTTCATGTGTATTCAGACACTGTATATCTAAGGGAAGGAGAAAGAAAAACACAAAAGACAGAAGCTATGACCAAAAAAAGAACTGAAACACAAAAAGAAAACAGCTAAAGTCAGAAGATAGGAGAACCGGGACTGAGCGGAGCATGTGGTCATTTTTGACCAACTGCACACACTGCACTGCTCACAACAATGGCTAGGGGGCTAACAATAGGTGTTCAGTGGCCCACTCGTATCTAGAAAAAGGGGTTTGGCTTGTCGACTGGTAACAGGCTGGCAACAGAAACTACTAGGCCAAAGGTCAACCTGAGGGAGAACAACATGCGGTTACGATGCAAACATTCAGCTTCTGCTTGCCAAAACATATATTTCTTAAGGCTATATAAACATGGCGGATCAAATTAATTTGTCTTTCACCTCACATGCCACGCACGCTTTCTTAGAAGCGGCAGTTTTCAATTTCAAGCCGACCCACTGAAGACTATCTGAAAGGAGTTTTTATTTTTAAATCTCAAATGAAAATGTTAGTGTTGCCGTCACAAAAGGCAAATTGAGTAATTCATCGGAGACAGCAGCATACACAATCCTGACTGAAGCGTTTGCACAGATGATAACAAATGATAGAATGGAAAAAAAGACAAATAGTTGGTTGTTCCAGGAGATTTCTAAATTCAAATCTCAAAGGTCAAACGCTGCTTTCTCAAATCCAAATAATTAAATGGGTTATATGCAGGACAAACTCTACCCCTCTGGTGATAGATGAGGAAAACTGCATATATATTTATATACACACACACAAGGCTATAGAAGGTGACAGCACAGGAATTATAGGACAAGGTACCAGTGGGCCATGGAGCTCACAAGTCAGCTGACGTGAGCCTGACTACAGTGCAACAGCTAACCTGAGCAAACAGGCCAGGCAGACATAATGTTACAACCACCTCTCTTTATGCCACAGACAAGGCTCCCATGTGCTGCTTGTGTTTCCTGAGCCATGGGCCTTACCCCATGTGTGTCTTTGAGTGTACTCAGTGACTCCAAGAATCAGTGTGAAACCCAATCTAACTCCACCGCTCATAAACACATCTGGTCCTTGCAGCCATCCCACATGGATTCCCATTCCCTGAGTCCCTTGAGCCAAAGTTCCTGTGTGTGTGTGTGTGTGTGTGTGTGTGTGTGTGTGTGTGTGTGTGTGTGTGTTTGTGTATGTGTGTGTGTCTGTGTGTGTCTACTCTGCACACATGGCTTTGTGTGTGTGGTTAGGGTTCTGGGAAGCTGTGCTCCTGGAAACATGCAGGGCAACACGCTGGAACACGCAGAGCACAGGCCAAGCCTCTTCAGATGTGGCGGACTGCTTGGCATGGCTGTGTAACACACGGGTACACATGCGCACACAAACACACACACAGATTCAGGCACACTTGCATGCGCACCCATTAACAACATTAACAGATCTAGACATGTATAACTCTGAAATGTGAGACACCCTGCTGCATGCACACTTAGGGTACTATTACTGCACACACATCACATTCAAATACCCAAACACTGGGAAAAAAATTAACTGGATTTCACCTCACTCTGCACTTAATCACTTCTGTAAGTGAAGTCTGTCGCAGGACAGAGAACACCTTGTCTGTGTCGTGGCACGGACACAGAGCAGCACTGTTTTAACCCGGGTATTGTGTCTTCTAATCAAATACCTGGCATTGCCCTGCTATTAGCTTCCTCGCTGCCATCTGAGAATTCAAGTGCCCTTTATACTTTAGTTAGCTTCAGTCCGTCTGTGACAAACAGAAGCACAGACAAAGAGAGAAAGAGGAGTCGGCCATCTTGTCATGGCTTGATGATTTATGAAGGTAATTATACCTTTGCTCTTCAGTATGGGCACACCACACACTTCAAATCTCAGGCAGAAGAGATCTTACATGAATGAGAAAAGTTTGGATTTCTAGGAATCCTTTTTTTAAGCCACACCCGCACACCAAAACCAAAATGTTTGCAGTTACAAGAAACACACACGCACACACACACACACACCAAACCCTCCGCCTTTCTCTTAGTGGGTGTTCATATTGCCAGGAAACAGCCTTTAATCTGCCTCACGCCCACTTTTATCACTTGCCCTCTGCGATGCCCAATGCTATTCTGCAACGTCACTGTACCCGAGGTAAGTCGGCGCTGGCTGAACGTTGCCCTTCATAAAAAATCATACTTTCATTCACCCTGTGTGTGATTCCAGTGACGAACAGCGATTACAGCACAATAAAAGAAGCGCTGGTTCAAAGCGTGGAGCTGTTTCTCCATGGTTCTGTGGGCAGCAGAGTGTAGGGCTAGGCCACGGCCGTGTTTCGGCGGTAGGGGTAAAACACTAAAACGTCTTTGAATGGATACAGATGAGACGACTTACAGCTTTAGCTAATGGGCTCATCTGAATAAGGAAAAGAGCCAGAGCCACATAATCAGGATGATATTCCTTACAGTTTAATAGGACTCAGCACATGAGGGTGTGTCTGGTTTTACTTCAGTACACCAGAACAAGAGGCAGACATACAGTGAGATATGATTCAAGAGGGAAAGGAGAAAATGAAATATTTCTTGAGAACATGTTTTATTGCCCTGACCTACTAAAGACAACATACTTTTCAACACAGTGCTGATGTCACTGACTGCAGGCCCGCCGCATGATGACCTCGCTGCTATTTCTTTATTAGCCATAACGCTGACAGAAATTACATGCGTAAACTAGGCTTTGTGGCTTAGTTAGTTCATTCCCTCGGCTTAGTCACATGATGGGGGTCACATGTTCCCAAACAGCAGTGGAAGTCATCCAGCTGGGCTACTTCCTCCTCTTTGTGGTCACATGAGGATTCATTCACTTTATTGTGGCTGTATGCACCACACATGGAGAGATATAAATCATGGAAACACTGACATTAGTTTGAGCGTACAATGATGTGTCAGTGTTTTTTCCTTCCAAATTCACAGAGACAGCTGAAGACAGGCAGCTGATACACTGTCCAGACTGGATCATCATGACTGAGAAAACCATTTACCGAAGTTGCTCATGCGCACAATACACCATTAATGCTCAGGAAATCTGTCTTTTGTGTTCAAGAAAAAACATTTAAGGGTAGTTTCACTTACAAATGATATGTGGTTTTCTGTGTAGCATTATTCTGCATTGAGGTGTCGGTGTAAACGTGGAAGAGAATTTTGGGCAGCTGGTGTTTCAGCTGTGTAACGGGATATTGTAAACAAGGTATCAGAAATAGCTCAGACTTTACATAGTCGATCCCTTAAAGAAGAGTTTGGGATATCCCCCAAATACGGATGAAAACAAACAAAGACAGAGGTAAACGAATAATAATTTCATAAGAGAGCACCAAACAGCCAGAAGCAACATAAATACTTGCATTCCAGTTGTGAGCGAACATGCTGACACTCTGTTGTGAATGTGGCAGCTGCTTCGAGAACGAGGTTAAAACAAGTGGACGAGGGCAGGACAGGATGATAACATTTTCTAACAAGGAATATGAACAGCAAATTGAATTTTAGAGCCTCATGGTTTGTGTCTGTAAACAGAGAGAGAGAGAGGGGAAGAGATGAGTGAGAGAAAGAAAGAGAGTGAGAGTGTAGAAAGTGAAAAAAATGAGACAGGGTGCTGTGTTTTAAAGTTCTACCGGCTCCCTTCTGCTGTGAAAGGGTCCATTTTGGGTCGGTATGAACGTTGCATCCTGTAGGAATGTGGTGTGGTTGCAGTGTTTGTATGGGCAGGGTGTGTGTGGGGGAGAAAACTGGGAGTAGACGGGGAAGGGTTGAGCATAACCCAGAGCCGAGGTTGGACTGAGCTTATGGCCTGGGTATCCATCATGGAACATAAGATGTAAGCTTCGATGACTTCATCCGCAAACAAGAAGATGACCTGATAATATTTTCAAGGCAACGCTGAACGCTCACATGTGGCTAAATCCTACATGGTATAAATAAACACATAATAAACAGTCTTAAAAACGTGTCCCCTCGGTCTGGGATTGTTAATGACAAGAGCTTTAGTTACCCTGGCATTCACTGCATTATACAAAACAGTAATGGTGAGTGAACCCACTATTTGATATTTGATACAGGTTATAAACATGTGACATAAAAAGCATAAATAACGCATTAAGATATTCCTTTATTCATCCCATGCTGGGGAGAATTACAATTGACTGTTTAGTTTAATGCTAACTTCTACATTTCCTAACCAGACAAACTTTTGTTTAGAAATGACAGATATTTATAAAACAACTGCACTTTTATTGATCCAAGACAGTCTCTCTACTATGACGCCGGATTTAGATGGGAAAGTGATTTTGGTACCCCTCATTCAAGGCTCGTACATTATGCTTGGGCCTCAAACACAATAGCATAAACCAGCTCACTGAGCAGCGTCAAACAACTAGCTGACCTACATGACGTCCTAACCTGCCATGCTGCCAAGAGCTGAATGTCTATGGGCTAACTCTGGGGGCTGTTGGGGTCGGGGCGAGGCCTCT
Source organism: Trachurus japonicus (assembly GCF_045865225.1). Classification (NCBI taxonomy): domain Eukaryota; kingdom Metazoa; phylum Chordata; class Actinopteri; order Carangiformes; family Carangidae; genus Trachurus; species Trachurus japonicus. The sequence continues at coordinate 19,952,534 of NC_140925.1, forward strand.
TGCCAAAATAGCAATCTCAAGGATGAGTTCAGCTTGTGTTGTAATTCAAAACACTGATGCAACCTCATGTAAAACAGAACTGTAACCAAGTGCTGTTCATGGTCCCTCAAAACTGAGGAGAGACAGAGAGAGAAAGAGAAAGGGAGTTAAGAGTGAGAGCGAGAGCAAGAGCAAAGTGGATTAGATTTGTATACCAATGAACACTGTGGCCTGATAATCTGCAGCAAGGTTGGACACGCTGCCCTACTGTAGTACTGTTGTGACTCACACAAACACCCACTCGGTGCATGCAAAAAAAAAAACATACACATGCATGTAAAGTACGCAAGCCAAACAGAGATGAGCGCACGAGTGCCAGCATAATGCAGAAAAAAAAGGGAACGTCAACTTGTGATTATGCAAGAGCATGCCGAGAACAATGACACCACGAGCACACGAAGGTGCTCTGCAATCTGACTTTCATTATTCAGTGTCTGCAGCGATCAAGCTCAGCCCTATTTGGCAGGTAGTTTACTCTCTAAATTAAAGTGACACATTTCATGAGCTAAATAGAGGATGAGATGCTCTTATTTACTGATCTGATGTTAGGAAATCTGGCTTTATTTCTCCTAATAAAGCTGTAATAGTAGTGATTCATCTCACTCTCCGAGCCATTTCTATCATTGCTGACTGGCAATACTGCGCTAACGATATAAAAGGCACACTCACACACTCGCACAACACAATAAAAATCGAATCCTCTTTTCCCCCCTATATAGTCTTTCTCACTTTTCTCCAGAAACGCAAAGCCAAGAATGATAAGCGTTTCGATGGTCGTCTCTGCCACAGTGGGTCAAACACACACACAGTGGGTGAGCTTTGAGTGAGCTAAAATAAATGATCAACAATCCCCCCCACCCCTCCAAATCCCCTAACATCCACATCAGGCTCTTCCAAAAGGCAGCTGTTGCTGGATGCTGCCATGCATGCAGCTGCAAACAAAGGCTTGTGTGCTGCCAAAGTGGGCTGCTGCTAAAAGCCCAAATACTGCTAGTGTTTCATAATGTCCAACCCCTGTCTGTGTGTATGTGTGTGGAGAGTCCCCAACGGCCCTAACGCCTTCCAGCTTCCTCCTCTCCGATTTGTCTGGTCCTAAAAGTCTCAAGTCAAACTGTGTCGTGTCGGGGGCTGTAACAACCCAATCAGGGTGAAACAACTGAATTACCCAAGGCAATTGCAACAGCACAAGGGTCTATTTGTGAGAGGTAGCTGTCTTCTTCCTGGAATTAGACTTTTCTTTTCTCTATTACCCAGAAACTGCATAAAAAGGGGGATCCTCCTTTGGTTAAGCACAGTGGTTGATGCAATGAAAAATGCGGAAATTCCTATATTTACATCTATCATTCCCTCTCCCTTGACTATCCATGAGAGTGCACACAGTCTCTATCCCCCCCCCCCCCTTCTCTCTCTCTCAGTTGAGTGTGGCTGCTGCTGCATGCCTGCCTGTGTGTTTATTTCTGGAAGCTCACAACATGGCCGACATGTGCTTTGTTATTGTTAGTACAACATCATTCCTCCTGGCCTATAAGGGCTGGTTTGTCGGCCCACATCCCACCCAATGCAACATAGTACCCTTAAAGAAATAGCATCATGCATCAAATCATGTTTAATAATACATATGAATTACTAGTGTAAGAGTATATTGTCACAACACCCTCCTCCTCGCACTCACCATTTGATGATGATGGCCATATGGAATATTTGTTTCTTGAAAAAAGGCACTGAGGGCAGTCTATAACAAAAACACAGAAAAGATTAATTAGATTTTGACAGACTGTAGCTGTATTAAACACAGCTAAAGGCGAATAATGCAACCAAACGTCGCTCATGTGTGTTGATACAAATAAAAACCCAAACAATACACCCGCCTGCGACGAAATGTTTCGAGCTGAATCTATATTGGGTTCACCGCAGACCAAACAATAATGTATCAGACTACTGTTTTGTAGGCTAGTCGATACAACACGGCGGTCATCTTTATTGCGTAATAGCACTCGCTGGCCTCGCCTGTTCACCGCTGTCATGTGTCGGATTATAGTATTTAATCTAGAGTAAAGTCTAATTGGATATGCAGGCTGTACGCTTCGCCCTACTGCATGACTCTGTGTGTCCCCTACTGATTTAGTCCCGGCTAAAGCAAACATGTGTCCACTTTAAAATAAAAGCAAAAGTTGGTGGCTTTGAAGTGGACCGAGTCCGGGCCATATCAATCAGAAACATAGCTAACACTAACGCTTTGTTTTGTGTTGAATTAGAGGATTAAAAAAATAAAAAATAAAAAAAAGTGGTGAGAGGCAGACAGGCGAGGTCCGGTAAAAACTAACGGTCGGTCAGATATAAACATTGGCTGTGTGGCTAAAGACACCGAGCCGACACCGAGCCCAACGGTTCTCTGTTTTCTTTTACCTCGAACTGCCAATGTGCCGCCTGCAAGAGCTGCTTCGCCTGGTCTGCCGCACAACCCGCCGTCAGGACGAACTGGTTAATCATGACTTGATGTTTGAGTTCATCCATTTTCGACGAAGCCCGTGTCCTACTCGCGGCGGCTGGCTCTGAAGCAGACTTTCGACCGTTTTTCCTCTCTTTCTTCACTCTAGTTGTATTCCGTCCCTCTGCTTCAGTCGTCCACCATTACAGCCGGTTGAGCAAACACAAATATTTACTGTAGGAGCGGTAGTGGAAGGAACATGACGTGATTGACAGGAGGACGCAGCCAATCAGGAGAGAGCAACGCCGGTGGGATTTGTATGCTGCAAACCGAGGGTCTCGGCTCGGCGTGTCTTTAGCCGTCTGACGAGGCGTAATGTGGATACTTAAAGACACATTAATCGAAAATAGTTAACGGCAGCGACTGTTTTTAAAACTACGGTGCACGCGTGGCGTTGAAATTGCCGCAAGGGGGGTAAATGCCCACTCGAGGAATCCCAGAAAAGGTTTGTTTTGGACTACAACTCCCGAGAGCACTCGCTTTGTTTGTAAAGCTCAAGAAGGCAGACTTTTGTGAATGACGGCTGCTCTCGTCCAATTCCCAGGCGCGCTGTGTCACTATCTTGCCAAATATGGTAAACAAATCCACCATCGCCAATTACATCGCTCGGAGTTAAGTTAGGGACAGCCGACGGCTATGGGTGCACATTCAAAAGCGCTACATCTATGCCTCCTCTCATAAAACTGCCTGTGTGTTTGTGTCCTACCAGTGCTGCTATCTATTTATCCGCGGACTGCGGTGGTACTACAACCCTGTCTCATAACCATCTCTCCTTTGTTGTAGTAACAAACGGAGAAACAGACGTGCTGCAGAAATGAATTGCAGGGAAATTCCACTGAGGTTCACACCACACCAGGTTAGATACTGAGTGACACAGGTTTCAATATAAAACAACATTGTAATAGTGTAATCGTATATTAGCTTTCATCTCCTGCTTCATTCTAGATCTCCGTTGCATCATAGCGGTTAGGCCTTGTAGCCTAATTATAAATGACTGAAATGAATGAGCAAATTTGTCAGTAGCCTATGTGTGATTTTTTTTTTTTTTTTTTTTTTTACATGGACGGAATACAGTCATTTGTGACGTCTTGCACCTGACAGACAGTGCATGAATAATAGGCCATCAAGAGTTGCACTGAGATAATATTAAATACCTCTCGCTTGTTTTATTATATTTGAAAATACCCTGTTACTGTAAAGTCAAAAACAACCTACTTTTCCATTTACCATTTCCATTTTAAGGATTAGGGTCAGTGAAGGAATAGCCTATCTAGGTTTCGAAAGAATCGTTTTTTATGAGCAGGCTGTGTGTAAAATGAGCCCCCAGATAGCTTTGAGTTGTGGCTAACTGTAAACTGTAAACACTCTTTTATCAATGGCATGTTTGTAGCAACTATGGCCACAAACATGACATATAGCCGAGGAAAGATTGAAATGAGAGACACCTGCTGGTGGAAAGAAGCAACTGAGCATTTACTGTAACACTAGGTGAATTTCAGGTCATTATCCTCCAAGGTAATAAATTCATATTTTACATTACTTAGTAGGCTATATTGGGGATTTCAGAGTAGCCTACATATTTATATTCTATTATAACTTTTGGTGTAGTCTGGGTACTGCTTCATTGGTGTCACTTATTTGCACTTACCTTGATTTAAGGACACTACCTTTCAATCCAGTCAAAGGGGGGTAACAATCAATTTTAACCAGCATTCCTTATGATGATTAATGTACAATATCTGAGGAGCATTCAAGACATCTAACCTGTGTGCAAGTTACTCAAATATGCTGATGTGGTCATCAGTTGGTCCTCCACTTTGCCCAAAAAATATATGTGAGCTTCACAGCCAGGCAAAGGATATAAATGAAGGGACTTTCTGAATTAAAACCCTTATAAAGGTTAATGGTGCTATTAACAAGAAATACATTGTGGTGTATCAGTCCTCAGGACCCGCTTTCAACCCATTAGATGCACTATAGCCATACTGTATGTGTGCTTAGTTCCTGCTGGAGGACAGTGTGAAGCCTGGCAACAATAAGAACAGCTGTTCAAACATTTACCCATCTCACCAGCAAACCCTTTGTCAAGAACCTGAACAAACCTGGAGACATTTTAAAAATCAAGTTTCTTTGACGGGATGCAACAGCTGGCCTGACATATCCTAGCTTTTGGAGGGTTGCAGCATTCTCATCCCTCCCCCGGTACCAGACACTGAATGTCAGCCCTTGTCAGCCTCCGCACACTAACTCTTTAACCTCAGCAGATGTATGGATGAAATCTGTTTGGGGAGGAAGAGAGATGGCTGACAGTGCATACTGTATGGAATATCCCCAGGCTTTGGGAGCAAGTACCATCATTAATGCAAGTAGGCCACAGCACCACAGTCACTCAGTGTTTCATTATGCCATGTTGGACTTACAGGAGATGTGAGATTTGTTCAGGCCATGGCAACTATGTCCTATGTATATGGACATCAGTAACCAACCACAACATGATTATATAATTATTAAGTCATACATACACTTTACAATCAAATGTGTTGTGCAACAGCTTGTGGAGACCATTCCATGATTGAGACATTGAAGCCAGTAGTACAAACCTAAACTACAGTACAAATCATGTTGTCGCTTATGCATTCATAGACACTTTATATCCTCACATATATCATGTTTTCTATGGCTACAGAGAAGGGGTGGGTCTTCCATGGTGGCACAAGGGGGCACATGCCCCCCCCCCCCCCCCTGCAATCTGATTGGCCTGTACAGAGACATGGGGAAACACATACAAAACTGCACTTCAGCCACTTTTCATACTGCAAAAAAGAGCAATGAGAATTATTCACAGGGTTGATTATGGGGCACACACCAATGACTTATTTTGGAAATCTAAAACTCTAAAATTGTTTGATTTGGTGGAGCATAAAACAGCCCAAGTATTATATAAAGCAAGGAACTATCTGCTACCAAGAAATATTCAGAGAATGTTTCATGAAAGAGAGCAAGGTTATGATTTAAGAGATAAATCAAATCTAAAGGTTGGCAGAGCTCGCACAACAAAGAAAAGTTTCTGTATCACCATTTGTGGAGTAAAACTGTGGAATAATATGAGTACTGAAATCAAAAACATTTCGAAAAACATTTGTAATCATGTTTAAAAAGAGACATAAAGAAATGATTCTCCAGAGGTACATTGAATAATTCACACAAGGTGTTTGCTTACTTACTATTTGGATTAAAATGTGTAATGTGTAAAATGTTTAATTAGAACATATAGTTAAAATTATAGGGGTAGGATTAGATACGTTTATACTTCTTCCTACTCCTTTTCGCTCATGTAAACTGCGTTGCTTATGAGATGTTACTTTTTTTGTGTATACATTTTTGCTGTTCACTTATTTCCTTATTATATTATTATTTTATCTTTTTTTTTCACATTGTCGTTTACATGATCGAAATAAAGATATCAATCAATCAATCAATCAATCAATCAATCAATCAATCAATCAATCAATCAATCAATCAATCAATCAATCAATCAGCCAACCCTGTGTGCCCCCGCAATGGTCATTGACTTGTGGCAATGTCAATCATTGTAAGCTCTTTACCACTGCTATAAGCACAAACTTCTGACTAAGGCCCAACTCTGTACAGTAAACATCCCAGTGTTCTGTGTAGGAAATAAAGAAAATTGTGTAAGATTGTTATTGTTGATTTTAATATTGACAAGTGGAAAATGGAGGTCATAGGCATCTTCCTTACAAGGTGAAATAATTAAAGCAAGATGAAGACATACTATAAACAGTGTATAACTGTACAATATAAATATTTAAGAGAGTACAGATAATCCATTGCAGTCGTTGCATTTGAGTGAGAGCCGTCTGATCCGTGACAATTGCAGTGAAAACATAAACTGCCCACAGCCGTTATCCGTGATCTGCATGGTGGGCTTCATTTGATAATCTTGAGCACTGGCTCACACAGAGCCACAGCTTCAGTGCTTTCCCCTGGTTGTAAGGCGTCTTCTCCCACCTCAGGGTCCGTTACATGTAGGACTGCCTAGTGCACTGGTGGGTGCTTTATAATTGGTGGTCTGGCCCTCTGGTGCAGCTGCAGTGCAGTAGGCCTACTAATCCACTGGATGGCAGTGTTCCCCCGTGATTGACGTTAGCTCTGCCATGAGCTCCTGCACACAATCGCTGTAGTATTGGGATACATACATCTGTAAAGAGTTATAATGATTTTATTAAAATGGTACATCTTGACTGCTAATGGGAACCCCTTTCAAAAAAAATGTTTCGTTACTTTTAATATGCTCCACTCTTGCAGCATGACAAGGCCTGTGATAAGGTCAAGAGAAATGTCTGGTAAAATGTCAATCTGGTTAACATTAGCCTAGAAAAAAAGAAAAGATGACCAGTGGAACATGCGCAACGTGTTTCTTTTCACAAATTCAATTAGAATATTTGCCTTTTCACGTTAGAAACATTACTGTAACAGTGACGCCCATACTGTCCAGCCGTGGTAAACACAGGCTCGGACTGCCAGTTAAAGCGCGCTGCCTTTGCCTTGCAGGTGCAAAAGTGCGCTACAAGCGGGACCTGTGGCGCGTCTTTTTCAGCGCCAGCGGGAGGGCCGTGACGCGCTCCACAGAGGTCACATTTCACACCAATACGGAGATTACAGTAAAGCCGCAGAGATGAGAAACCGGTTGGTCTTATAGCAGCCTAGTGAGTGTGGTGCACTTAGTCTCGTCTAACCCTATAGGATAGATAGATAGATAGATAGATAGATAGATAGATAGATAGATAGATAGATAGATAGATAGATAGATAGATAGGCTAGTGTGTGTGTGTGTGTGTGTGTGTGTGTGTGTGTGTGTGTGTGTGTGTGTGAGAGAGAGTGAGAGAGAGAGAGAGAGAGAGAGAGAGAGAGAGAGAGAGAGAGAGAGAGAGAGAGAGAGAGAGAGAGAGAGAGAGAGAGACACTTGTAGTGAAACCTGGAGAGGCAGAGATAGCCAGCCAATCAAAAATCCCCCCCAGGCGTTTAAAGGGATGGTGGGCAGTCTCTTGGGCTTTAAGAGCGACTTCTTTTACAACCTCCACACACACTCTGTCACGTCTTGACCTCCCACAGACCACAGACCACTCACACAGAGCATAGCGCTCGGAGGAGTAACAGCCCGGTCATACCTGAGTCGACATGGATCTGTCCTGAGTGGCGCCTCTCTCCTCTTTTTTTCCTCCTCCCTGTGAGCTGGATGGTTTGCTGGATGCTCATCGCCCTCCCCCCGCCGCACTTGTTGCGCAGAGACTGGATGCGCCGCTGAGTCCTTGGAGAGGAGAGGCAGGGACGGACTGCAACAGGTGCACACAGAACATCTCCTCTGAAGAGGCTGTACCTGAGGTAGGGACGTTACCCATCATTTGGCAATTTATGGGATGAATTTTGTTTTGGGTATTTTTTTGACCAAACAAATTGCCTTGGCTACTCCATGAGGATTTATAAAGAATGATTTACCCGGATGACTTGGATAGGACATTTCATTAACTGCATCTTTTCTTTTATCTACTTTTTTAAAATATATTTTTAGCCTCAAGATAAGGAAAAACTTTAAATGCTGATTTGAATCCTTGGTGCTCCGGTCATCTTCAGCCCCCCCACCGAGCGCACAGAGCCAGGATGCCGGTCCTGACAAGCCCCGACATCGCTAACAAGTTTAAGGAGAAATGGCTGGCGGTCTACCCGGAGGATCCGGTCACCGGGTCCGACTCTGCCCCCCTTGACGACAGTCTCACCAGCCTCCACTGGCTCCAGAATTTCTCCATCCTCAGCGCGGACCCGGAGCGACCCAACGGCGCCGGACCGGGGCCGGGCTGTCCGTCCTCCCAGCAGCACCTCTTTCTCAAGCGGCTCGGCTTCCCGAGAGGAGGCACCGACTCTCCGTCCAGCCCTCCGGCCGGGGACACCGCCGCCACTGGGATGCCTCTGTACCTCGGGAGCCCCGTTACCTCCGGCAGCGACTCCACCACTGCGCCGCGGTTTGCCAGTTGCGCACATCCCGCATCCGGCTACTCACAAATCCCCATCCAGGCCAGCCCGCCGGTGGAGGTCGACTACAAAACCAACCCTAAAGTCAAACCGCCATATTCCTACGCCTCTCTCATCTGCATGGCCATGCAGGCCAGCAAGCAGCCCAAAGTGACTCTATCCACCATCTATAACTGGATAACAGAGAATTTCTGCTACTACAGACACGCGGAGCCCAGCTGGCAGGTAGAGCTATAACCGAGACCGGATAACTCTCCTTCTATTATTGATGAGTCAGATAAATGGCGAGGTGAGGGAGGGAAGGGTGAGCAGTTGACTCCAGTGTCACCATCAGACACCAAGTCTTTAGACTGCAGGGCATCAAAAACAACATTTCTATACAAGTGTATGGCAACAAAAAAATGGACAAGATATTGTGTAGGAAATTTGAAAAGCTCTCTCTCTCTCTCTCTCTCTCTTTCTCTTTCTCCAGGATTAGTGTCTAGCTTTGTGTCTGTAGCCTCTGATGGTTTAGTGTTTTTAAAGCAGGGGTCTGAAATTTCCATCTTCCAGGAGAGTGCTCATACTGGGTTTTTGTCTGAGGGGACTGGTGATGGTGTAGAGAAAGCACTCTAGTGTGTGTGTGTGTGTGTGTGTGTGTGTGTGTGTGTGTGTGCTGCCTGAATGTGTGTTAATGAGGGCTCCTGAGAGAGATGGCAGCTAAGCACAGCTGATCATGTTTGAAATGCACAGAGCTGCCTGTTACTAGAAAGCCTCATTAGGTACATTTGCTTTCCTATACAAACAACAACAATACCCCCCCCCCCCCCCCCTCCCCAACCCACCTCCTCTCTCATTCTCTACCCTTTCAAACAAAAACTGTCTTCTTCCATTTTTTGCATGACTAACTCAAATTTGCTCAAAGCCAATGGGATCACGTTAAATATCCTCTTTTTCCCCCCTTCTCCATGTCACAGAACTCGATTCGTCACAACTTGTCCCTCAACAAGTGTTTCAAGAAGGTCCCCAGACAGAAAGACGAGCCAGGGAAAGGAGGCTTCTGGCAGATTGATCCTCAGTATGCTGACATGTTTGTCAATGGCATCTTCAAGCGCAGGAGGATGTCTGCCAGCCACTACAACGGCGGCAGCAGCACACACAGACAGAACAAACTGGTTCAGGGTTATCACAGCACCCAAAATGGCTGCCCTTACCAGGAGGTGGGCGGTAAACGGAAGCACCTGCCCTCTAAAAACAGCAACAAGGCAACGAGGGTGACTGAATCCCCTCTATTAGCAACAGAAGCCCACAGAGCAGACATCCTGAGGGGGGACTTTGACCTGGCGTCCGTGTTCGACGATGTTCTCAGCGGGAACTGTAGCACCTTTGAGGATCTGGACATCAACACGGCGCTAAGCTCCCTCGGCTGTGAGATGGAGGTTTCCATGCAGGGGAGGCAGCACTCTGCGGCGCTCGGGAGGTGGTGTGGGGGAGGGGACCTCATGGGCCAGAGCCAGCACCTGAGCCACCACCAGCAGTCCTACGGTTACATGGACCTGAGCACCGCTTCGATGGAGTGCACGCCGGTCAGCATGGGAGAGCTCCACATGCAGCAGCCGCAGCAGCATCCTCAGCAGCTGGACCAGGATCAGCTGCTCCAGAGCCACCACCACCTGCAGCAGTTCGACGAGCCCTCCACGCTGTTCCCGGAGCAGCCTGAGGAGGCGATGCTGCAGCCCTGGGAGGAGATCAAAGAAGAGGCGCAGGCCATCCCTCTCACGCTGGATCAGGGCTTCGGCCTGTGCGAGGGCTTCTTCACAGAGATGCAGCCATGGGAGCGAGTGGAGGCCTACCTGTGACCTTTGACCCTAAACCTCAATGACTTCTGATAATTTACACCCAATTATCTAAACATCTCTGATTGTTGGTCCAACTCCATTATTACTCCCAAAAGGATAACACTGGAGACAGAGCTACATCATGATTATTTCTACATTTCCTCCAATCATCCTGCAATACACTACAACTGTAATTTGTTTTTTGGAACATTTACTTTTTTTTCCTTTTGTTTGTGTTTCTTAAATTACATACACAATCATGTTAAACCTATCTTAAACTTGAACTGCAAACCCTGCTAACAAAGATGCCCATAATGAAAGACACTGATCTAACTATAAATCTTGTTGGGTAACATGATTACAGACTATCACCTGGCACGCAGCCCAATTTTCTTCCTGAGGATGTCAGGGGATTGACAGGAAGCGGTGTGTAACGTGATGCAGAGCTGGTACATCGGGCACAATGAAATGACAAAACAACAGAGTAACTTCGATAAACCAAATTAAAGTTTCATGCAGACCAAGAAAGGATTATCTCCCTCTGTCAAATGGCTTTTTCACCGGGGAGAAAAATTATGAAAAGCTTAACTGTGTGCACAAAAGAGGACATCTTTTAAGTTGGATTTTTCCACGGGGAACTATAAGAGCTCAAATACAGGAGGTCTGTAATAAGAGAATGTTTTCAAATGAGTGGACTGAACTGTATAAGCTACGTCAGCGATCTGTCCCCAGTGACAGAAGAAAAGTGAAGAAAACCCTACGACCCTCCTTCAAAGCACTCTCTTCAAGCAAGCACTGTCACAGTGGGTCTCCGAAGACAAACAGGATTCTATTTTGCTACATTAGCATTTAACATTTTTTACTAACATGCAGTGAAAGCAGCCATTCATCTCAACTGTCTATATGTCGCGTGTGATGATGAAAGATGAAGCTATCAGAGCAGGATGGATACAAGAAAACGTTTAAATTCCTAGTCTGAGATTAGAAATCAGTCACTTATGACTTTGTTATATAGTTGATTTAATATATATTCACTAAAGTATATATAGCGAGAAGCTGGGCAGGAACATTTGCCATTTGTCTACAGTTATGTATTGCAAAGCAAAAAGAGGAGCCGACCTAAAATCGAGTCATGAAATCGAACATTATGCACTTTGATAGGCAGCAGTTTTAGGGAAGCAAGACAGCTTTTTTTTCAGGATGTTTAGTTTTTTTTTTATGGTATTAAAATGGTGTTTTCTGATGTTTACTGACCATAATGAAATATGATGCATATATGCTGTAATTGTCCATATCAGTTTCTTTTTGAACAATGAACTTGATACTGCAATAAGTTTTATTTGCTTAAATATACAGTTTTTCTTTCCAAATGTATACGGAAGTAAGTGGGCATTTGTTGATTATATTTCGCCAAATTTGTTGATAAGGAATATGCAGTTCATCTGTGTTTCTGTGTTCATTAATAAGAAGAGAGTTGCGTCTCTAGTGATGGATTCTTTTTGTCCTTTATTGATTACTTTGGTGTAGGCCTATGTCTTTTTTTATTTGTATGGTTTGTTTTCACAAATCTGAATTTCAACTAATGTATGGAATAATAACTGCTGGTTTGGGGTGACAAATGATGAGGAGAAACAAAAAAAAAGAAAAAAAAACTCAAAACGCCAGATTTTCTTATTGTATCATATTGATCAAGTTTGATACGGACTCTTTAATCTTACCATGTTATTTTCATTTGTACTTTTTTTAAGCTGTTTAAAAATGCAATCATGCCTTGATGCAATAAATGGTGTCAATTAAAGAAATAACAGTAACTCAACATGTATCCTTCACTTGTCCATGTGAAATATCAGAGACTAAGATGTGAGGAAATGGGTAGGCTATAGGTGCCAGGATTATTGTTTGGGTTAATAGCTCTGTGTGTGTGCACTCTATGGATAAGAGATCTATAAGGGTTTATCATTAATCAGCACAGACAGGCCTGAACATGCTTCACCTTTTACACAGGGGTTGATATTCAGCCTATAGTAGGCTAGTCGAAGATGTAGCAATAGCAAAGTCTACCTTTGGCAGTAGGTAGTCAGTGAAGTGGGTGTTCAACTCTATGATCATTACTCAGGCTCATAAGTAACCTTTGACCTTTGTTAACTCAGGGAGAATTTTTCACCTTTCAATGAGATGCTACAATCTTAACAAAACAAGTAAACAAGAAATATAATGTCAACCATGCTAGCCGCTAGCCTATAGACTGTATTGAGTCAATGCCTTGAGCTATAGCTACATCCAAACCAACCAACATAGGCTACTTCAAAATGCTAACATGCTAATCGGGGAGCATACGTCAGTCCGACCGCCCAAAAGTCCGACCGCTCATTCCTCCCACTACCCGTTAATCCGAGTTATTCTACAGTGTTAGGGTTAGGTTTAGGGTTAGGGTTACTTAAGTCGGAGAAATGGGAGGTTGGACTACTGGACACAAAAATAAAGAAATGTATGGTGGGAGAAATGGGAAGTCAGAGAAATAGGTAGTCGGACAGACGTCATGCGCCTAACAATATCAGCGCACATTTTCAGATTGTCTCAGTTAATATAAATTCATGGTGTTGCACATTAAAGGTTTCACAGGTATTTGGGTGATAAGAGACATCGAGAGAGGAACTTTTCTCTGACCTCTGCACAGCTGGCTAATGACTGTGTGAAGTGGGCATTTCACTCCAAACCATTACTATGAAGATGATTCATCCTCTGGGGAGGAGGAGCATGAATGCACCAAAATGTTGATATTTCACTGAATAAGTGAGTTCCTTTACCTACTGGTGCCAGTAAAATGCAGACGATCTAAAGTCAGTCAGATTCATCCTCTGGGGAGCCTGAGCATATAAAACGTTAATGCCAATGGATCCATCCCTCATTTATGTCAGCCAAGACCAAAATCATAGTGCTGCAGCCAGGAAGAATAAAGAACATATCAGTTTCAGAAAAACTTTAGTGATGCAGAGGCAATTACATACAGACTCATGTAAATAGACTCTTCTAAAATCAATCTTCACAGAATGTGAAGAGTCATGCATGCACATGAATGGTACACTTAAACATTGCACCTATATTCCCTTAAGAAAATTGATAAATCTTGTGGATGTTTGAAAATGCCCTCAAAACCTTGCACCACATCTCTTCTCAACCTTTTCCAGGATTTTCATTGCAAGCCCCGTATGAAAATGTGCTTTTCCACCTCAAATCTCTTTTTAATTGAAATTGTTGAGGGAAAAGGGGAGAAATGCGGCTTATCCCCATCCCTCTGGCTCACGCCCCCCCTCAGCGCCAACAGGTCATGTGTGGAGATCTCCAGGAATGGGTGGAATAACTCAGATTCCTAAAAACAGCAGGGGCAACAGCCGGATTCGAGGCCGAGGCGTGCGACCGCTGACCACACAGAGAAAATCACTCCAGCTGACAGAGAGGCTGAGACTGTGGCAGCTACACGCCACTGTCTTTACACCAGATCTAGACAGGTCAACTTTATCAGCAGCTTCTTCTCCAGAGTTGAAGAACTGTCACTATCTCTGTCAAGTTGAAGGTTAAAGAGGCATATGTTACACTGTGTGTGTGTGTGTGTGTGTGTGTAATGTGTGAACTTTCCCATTTGTCTCTGTTTGTCTGCAGCCGTGTACACATCTGCTTGTGTGTGGTTACATTATAAGCCCATAATGTTTGTGTTGGTCCACAGGTTTCTTTGTCTGTTCTCGCGCTGATGTGTGCGCTGCCCGCTGAGTGTGTGTGTACACGGCTTGCGATGGGAGCCCCGTGGTGGTCCAGATAACACTATCTCTGTGGAGCCAGGGCCCCGTGGTTCTATTCAGCACGGTGGATGAGAGGCTGGGACTGCCCAGCACGCGGACCTGCTCAAAGGAGGAGGAACAAGCTGGGCTGTCACTGTAGTCTAACCTGGCTTATAATGCTTTATAACCTCCTCCTTGGTGCCCCTCTGGGAGGCTCTGCATCAGTCGCTGTGTATGTGTGTGTTAGCTTGGGCGGGTTATACACAGAGGAGGGCAAAAGCAGAAAAGAAGATGGTGTACTCTGTCTTTTATTGCCATCATGGCACCCTCTGGACAGCTCCTGATTAGAGTCAGGCATGAACAGGGTCAACCAGCTTTGCTAAAGAAGCACCCCTCCCTGCGTGACATAGACACAGGGTTCAACTCCTCATTTATTGGGGATAGCCACAGAGCCATTCTTCATGGGGCAGAGCAGATAGAAGACACATGATGGGGGGGCCCTCACTAATTAGATCCTTCATTGTGGCACAAAGAAAAAAGTGGCAGCGGGTAAACGCCCTAAGCCTGTTTTATAGCCCCAGAGGAACCCCTGAATGTGTGTGATTACATGTACAGGTTAAGTGTTAGATCACACCGATGAATGAAATGTCCTCATTGGTGCATGGGAGGAAAAGGAATCACACACATATCGAGAAAAGACCTCAAGTCAGAGTCCCCATCACCTGTCCCCCAACTGATGGGAAATTGTCATCCAGCTCTGGTTTCCAAGCCCTCATCACATATTGATAAGGGAAAAAGACTGGGGTGATATTCAGCAGAAAGACCATCCATTAATGCCTGTCCAGACTGGTCTGCGTGGGGAGGAGGGACTAAGGCAGGAAATACACCTAAATAGTCTTTCTAGAAGACTGTTGTTTATGCATGAAATGCTAATTAGGTTTCCATTTAGATTGCCTGTTCCATTTTGAAAGGAACTGCGGATGGTAAATTAGAATAAAAGGACAGCATTGTAGTATGGCGAAGGGGGGTTTTCTTTCATTTACGGAGATTAGGGTTTTACCTACTTGCCTAAGTGGTTGTAGTATGCACATAATGTTTATATACAATAAAAACAAGGTCATTACTATAAGAACTGAATGTATCTTGGCATTATCCTCCACTGGAGGATAGTTTTTTTGTTTGTTTTTTTTTGTCCACAAGAGCCTTTATTCTTACAAATGTGGTAAAGACTAATGAAGACTGGAACACCTTGAATGAACCCAGACAGAAACCCTCCAGATTTTATTCCAGTTTTGATGTGCTAATTTTATTCATTCAGAGCATGTTGCGCAGACGACAGGGGTGAAAATGAGTCTACACAGATACAACTGCACACTCTTACTTAGCAATTAGAATTACATATAGAGCTTCTTTATGGCCGAAGAGGCTGCTGTCACATTCATAGTCCACATGTTTTTTCTCCATGTCCTTTACTCTCTCTGTAATGATTCTCTCCAGAGATGGTGCCAGAACATGTGGAAAATGTACTCAAGATTGGGTATTTGCTGCAGGGCGCAAGAACATCATAAACCATTTCCATTACATCTGTTATGCTCCTGAGTGCTCTGAGTGCCTTTTCCACGAGGGCCTTGACCTTTACAATTTTCCTGTACTTCTTTGCCCGCCTTCCGGTTACAATGTTGCTGTTACTCTGGCTATATGAGGTTACCTTTGTGGAGAACCTTCTCGGTACAAGCATGTTTGTCCACTGCAGTGGATACTACGCTTCTCCGATGGCATTATTGAGTAAGTCAAAGGAAGATCACTTGACTGTCAACAGTGGCCACTCCTCCTCTGCACTTCTGCTTTGTGTTGGTGTTGTGAACTGAATTTCTTCTGGGAAAATGATGGGTGTCATATGTCCCACTGTCTCCAATTAGCTCTTAATGTACAACTTTATTACATGGTATTGTGTTTTCAGCACAATGCACATACTATTATATTGCACTGGATTCGGTCTGTTGTATTAAATTACATGAAATTGATTGTAATGATTTATTTTAATCATGTTATGGCATGCTCTGCTGTTTTGTGTGTATCATATAACACTGTTGCTTCAAATTATACTGCATGTGTCATATTAAATCTAATCAAATCATATCTTTTAAGGTGGCATTGGTGCAATAGCCTGTGTATAAAATGCACATTTTTTGTATCTTTGTATTTTCCTTTCTTTTTTTAACTATTTATACTGTATGATGTATTATATGGACTTGTGACTGCAATTGCAATAAAGCTTTATATACAGTATTATATACCACTACTCACTGTTAAAATGGTATACTGTCTTGCATACCATTCAGTCAACTCACTGTGATCTTCCTTTTTCCAAATTCCCATGCGCAATTGCGCACACACAGTATATGTACATCAGAATGACCTGTGTGACCTTTATCGCTTCAGGTCTCAGCTGTTGATGATCGGTTACAATTGCAATTCTATTGGTTTCTATGTGTCCCATGGTTCCATTAAAATGAACTGATACCTGTGTTTCAGTATGCACTCCTAAAGCATCAGTCAAACTGTCTAAAGAGCATGCATGCAAGATTCATACAACTGTATAAATTGTATTGGGCAAATCAAAAAGCAACCTGTGTGTGTGTTCTTTTGGTTTATTTGTAAGTGTGTGTGTGTGTGTGTGTGTGTGTGTGTGCGTGCGTGTGTATCGAGCTTGGCATCCACCACTCAGTCACTGAAAGACATTCTTGCCCCGTGCCTTTGGTCTCTGTGGTCGCATGGAGCGGCTGATTGTCCCACCGGCAGACAGGAGGAGGGCACACAGCTGCCACACATACACACAAAACACACATAAACGACAATTATACACACAGACTAAAGGCGGTCACAGATGACTCAGGCTCACAGAGACAAGTGCATCAACCCTCACACGGTCAAACACTCTCACACACTCATGCCCACACACAGAGGGCTAGCCAGAGGGCAGCGTGTCAGGAGGGTGAGCATGGATGAGAGTGTAGAAAGCGAGCCAGGACGGCACTGGAGCTCTGCCACTCACACAGCGTCAGCGTCGGTGCCAAGGAGCAGAGCAGAAAACAAGTCTGGACCAACCCTCTCAATCTGGCCTGCTGCGCTGCCGGATTCTCAGCCAGAAAACTCCTGGTTTGAGGAGCACATCGTAGCTCGGCAATTCATCTCGCCAGGTTCAAAGTACAATGTGCAACTTGTTGTCTTGTGTGAGACAGACAAGCTGCTGCAGAGCTTGTTGGTCACCTACATCAGTGGATCCCTATACTGTTTTTGTGTTGTCGCCAATAACCCTATGAGAAAAACTCCTCAATGACACTTGTCATGTAGGAGATTTCAATTCATATTCATGTAGTTAACGTGACACAAGAGTTATTAAAGTCTGGTCAGATAGAAGTCTGGTCAAATTTACACTTGTGTATACCTACTACTTCGTGTGATAGATACAATTTATGTTTCTTTTTTATTATTTGAATTGTTTATTATTGAGCTCCTATCATTTCTGTGTTAGAATCGATCTACTTATTTCTCTCATTTATTTTATGCTGATATTTTTGCTATTTCAATGGTTTCTGGAGCTCAAGTTGGCATTATAATGCCATAAATTACTTTCAGCAAACTATTTCAGCTGTTTACTTTCAGCTAACTGACCAGAGCTTTCCTGCTCTCTCAGTGGCAACGTGTGACTTGAAGGTTGAAGGAGCTATTTGTTCTATTTGTACATTTTTGCCATTGCATCGTAGCCAATTAGTTAGCATTGGCAGCTATTTACTGACCGGTCTAGATTCAAAGAAGCATCACACTTAATTCCTTGGCTAAGAACTGTCTCCAGTACTGGAAAACAAGGTTAATGTTAACTCTTGCCTTGTCAAGTCTTTTTTTCTACCAAAGCTAGCATGATAACCCCAGCCTGTCTGTTCACTATAGGTTCCAATCTGTCCTTGAGATGTAGGCTAGCTCTTCTCAAAGGACATAATACATATAACCTCTTGTATTTTGAGGACAATGGGGGCTGAAGCTTAAAAATTAGCCTAAATTAGCTGACTAACTTAAGCTCCTATTGAGCCTCACAGTCCCCACATCCCTCTCCTGACAAGAATCCTCCATCAGAAACAGAAAAAACTTTGTGTAGGCTTAGCTGTCAGACCACTGTATCTGTAAATTATTTACGATCATCACAACAACACAAATATGGCAGTATATATCCTGGTTTAACCAGAATGTTAGAATATATCAGTATTCCATCTGCAGCTATCTGTTAGACCTTGCAGTGAAATACTCTTCTACTATTTCAGCATCAGCATTTGATTTTTTTCCCCCTCAAGGCCACTATGTGGTACAAAAAGATTGAGAAAGTCGAGCTGTAGATGATAAAAAAAGAAAAGAAACATAAAATGAACGAAAAGACACCAGATGTATGCGTTTCATTTATGCATCCACCGTTATGTCTGTTGGACTGTGTGTGATACATGAATATGTGCATCCAGCCGTGCGTGCCGTGTGTGTCTTTGACAGCAGTCCAAGGTGGTGCAGGTGTGTGTCCTTCCACCCCCACCTACTATCCAGGACCTCTTGAAGCCACTGGACTGCCTCCACCATCCCCTCCTCCAGACGTGCACACACACACACACACACACTGTTCTTCCATTCTTCTCCCTGTGTCTGTGCACTGCTGAGAGCTCTTATTTGATTAGCTGCGATTGGCTTAGTGAAGCAGCGGAGCATTTGGCTCACCGGGGGAGCAGCAGACAGCACACATACACACACACTTTTGCGGGGGTTCTCGCGCAAAACACACACAAAGACACGTACAGAATGCATGCACAAATGTAGCTTTTGCTCATGATTACCCCAGCTCCGTCTCCTTCCTGTTTGTGTGCACTGAAGCATGAAGACATCTCATCATAACACACATGACATACAATAGTTGCATCACATATCACGGCCCCTTTTATCTGAATTTAACATTACAACAACACAACAAAAGCCAAATATTCATCTTCACACATGGGAACTGACATGTGCAGGTCACAGCCTTCAGTTTCTCTAACAGTGACGTCTGTTTACCGACCATGACCTCATCCCCAGGAAATCACCTCTGATTACATAAGGATGACTGCAGCACGACACCCTATCTATCAGGCCTTAGTTGCACTTACCAACAACCCTTCAATAATGGATGCAGGGTCAATGTGTCGGTGAGGATGCGTGTCTGTGAAAGGTGTGTGCAAAGAAGACACAATACAAACCCCGGCTGTCATTGTGTCAATGTCTGCTTCCCTATGCCTTTGTCTTCACTTCATTCATCAGGGAAGATGCAGACGGTGACAGAACAGTTTGGATGATGATGGTGGCGGACACTACCACACTACTCCAAGGGTTACTCGGGTTAAGTTTGATGAACTAATTCTTTTTCATACTCATTCAACCATTTTGTGACTCATCTGCCTTTATCATGTCTCCTCAGGTTTGTCCCGTACCCATCTCATTGTGTGAAGACATATGGACGTCATCCAGATGCAAATCTGCTGTCAGAGAGGTTTGTCTGTCGGAGTTCACACTGTATGATTACATTTAATAAGCCATTAAATGTGCTAAAGTACGACGGAGTATTAGGGCCACATGACAAATAAAAAAAATCACAAACTTCGAGAATAAAGTCGTAAATGTACGACTTTATTCTCGTAATGTTATGACTTTTTTCTCATAGGAAATGTACGACTTTATTCTCGTAAATGTATGACTTTATTCTCGAAGTCTGTTTTTTTTTTTTCTTCTCAATGTGGCCCTAATACTTCGTCGTTCTGATGTGTATTTTAGGAATATAGTGATTTTACAGGTAAAAGAAGATTTAGGCCCCATTCACATGGAGCGCCTGGAAACGCGTGCAAAACGCCAGCTGGAGCGTTTTGCATGCGTTTTTCAAAGCGCTTCTGAGCTCGCGTCTATGGTCGCATCTGCCGTTACTAAGCAACCAAAAGCGCCTGTCACATTCTTACATTTAGTGGTGTGCTTCTGTCATTTAACCAGGAATTGAGTAAACACAGAGCTGATCAGATTTCAAGCACCGTGAATCCCTCTCAGCAGCTTCACTGCTCGATCTGCCTGTCTGTCTGTCAGTTTGAACGGAGGACTCACCGCCGTGTGGAGAGGAGGGAGGCAGGCGAGATGTGAACTCCCTACCTTGTGTCTAATAAAAGTTAAAAATGCGGTTAAAAATGTACTGCTATCACACTGCTGCTACGGCAGCTATGGAGTAGAGATCCGGGCTGGACCGGGGGAGAACTGAGCTGCCGCTCGCCGAGAGGGAGCTGCTGAAAGCGGGCAAGCACTGAGAGCCAGGCTGCTTGTTGCTGCTGGTGAAGCAGGTCCATGCAGCTGATTCTGATCACATGACACGCGGTGCGCGTGCGGCATTCGAAAAAGTTGAGATATTTTCATCTCGGTGCGCCTCGGACGCGCACGGAAAAAAAGGCGCATCGCACCGCGTGCGCGGCGCGGCGCTTCGGATTTTGCGCGCGCAAGGCGCGCAGTTACATTGAAAACAATGGATACGCTCGCGCAAAAGACGCTTCATGTGAATGGGCCCTAACACATTTGAAAAAAGGTTGTACTGTATATGGCCCCATTCACATGGAGCGCCTGAAAACGCGTGCAAAACGCCAGTTAGAGCGTTTTGCATGCGTTTTTCAAAGCGCTTCTGAGCTCGCGTCTATGGTCGCGTCTGCCGTTACTAAGCAACCAAAAGAACCTGTCACAATTTTACGTGTGCCTCTGTCATTTAACCAGGAATTGAGTAAACACAGAGCTGATCAGATTTCAAGCACTGTGAATCCCTCTCAGCAGCTTCACTGCTCGATCTGTCTGTCAGTTTGAACGGAGGACTCACCGCCGTGTGGAGAGGAGGGAGGCAGGCGAGACGTGAACTCCCTACCTTGTGTCTAATAAAAGTTAAAAATGCGGTTAAAAATGTACTGCTATCACACTGCTGCTACGGCAGCTATGGAGTAGAGATCCGGGCTGGACCGGGGGAGAACTGAGCTGCCGCTCGCCGAGAGGGAGCTGCTGAAAGCGGGCAAGCACTGAGAGCCGGGCTGCTTGTTGCTGCTGGTGAAGCAGGTCCATGCAGCTGATTCTGATCACATGACACGCGGCGCGGTGCGGCAAAGTTGAGATATTTTCATCTTGGTGCGCCTCGGACGCACACGGAAAAAAAGGCGCGTCGGCGTCGCTTTGGATTTTGCGCGTGCAAGGCGCGCGGTTACATTGAAAACAATGGAAACGCTCGCGCAAAAGACGCTCCATGTGAATGGGCCCTAACACATTTGAAAAAAGGTTGTACTGTATATGGCCCCATTCACCTGGAGCGCCTGAAAACGCGCGTGCAAAACGCGTTTTTCAAAGCGCTTCTGAGCTCGCGTCTGCCGTTACTAAGCAACCAAAAGAACCTGTCACAATTTTACGTGTGCCTCTGTCATTTAACCAGGAATTGAGTAAACACAGAGCTGATCAGATTTCAAGCACTGTGAATCCCTCTCAGCAGCTTCACTGCTCGATCTGTCTGTTAGTTTGAACGGAGGACTCACCGCCGTGTGGAGAGGAGGGAGGCAGGCGAGACGTGAACTCCCTATCTTGTGTCTAATAAAAGTTAAAAATGCGGTTAAATGTACTGGTATCACACTGCTGCTACGGCAGGCGGCAGCTATGGAGTGGGAGGGGGAGAGGGAGCTGCTGAAAGCAGCAAGCACTGAGAGCCGGGCTGCTTGTTCACTGTAAACCCAGATTTTTTTCTAATTAAACTTTCTGAGTGATCATGACTTATTCTTTTATGTTTTTGAAAAATCTGCTATCATTACTAAAAAAACATTAGTCTTTTGTACTATTTAGCTGAAATATTCATTGCACTAATCATGTTTAGTAGAGATAACTTGGTATGTTTAAGTTTCATAAAAAAGGGGAGGGGCCTAATTCAAACACCTGCCTGGTCACATGACTAGGCCAGCGTAACGGCAAAGATAACCGGTCCTTGGTAACTGACGGTGAGTCTACGGGGCTCTACACCTGGCGGGAGGAGCACAGGCATGGCAGCAGACGGTACCTGACCAGGATGCAAGCTTACTCCAAGTGGAACGGTTAGTATGTAAAATAACTACTGTAGCCTAGTTATCTTTGTGGGAACTTGGATATAACTTGTTTGCGTAGCTTTTTTCTGTGTAGGCTAATGTTACTGTTTGAACCTGTGTATGGTGTTAATGCATGCTCATGTTAGCTTAGTGTTAACAGTCTGAGGAGGCTCACATAGCGGCGTGCGCGACTTATTTCCGTCAATTTACACGGTAGGAAAGCGGTTGAACCGCTGTCGGGGCAGAGAGGTGTAGCAGGGCTGCCGCTGTGGAGGTGTTTATGTTGTGGACACCGCGAGCTGCGCGCAGCCATTGATCCACTCGGCCGCTCCGTAGCCGCTCTCTTTTCTTCTCTCACTCACTCTCTCACACACCTTGTTTACATGCTGGTCTCCCCTATAACACAGACGTCGGTTCGGTTCTATTACTTTATTGTATTTAACAGCGACATTGCTGAGCTGAGTTGTTGAGCTAAATGTTTTCTTGTTTTCTATTTTTACAGATCCTTATGCTGTGACGATGCTGTGGAAATGTAAGTATTATGAGTTTATGTGTGAAAAAAGTGGTTACCTGTCCTCCTTGAGTTATTTCTATCCAAGAGAGGGAATGTTGGACAGTTTCTGAACAGATTTCACATCAGACCAGTGCTTGTCATACACATTATGTAGGCTACTTGGCTACTCATATCTGCTTCTTTATAAATTGTGTTATTCAATCCAATCATGCTTGGTTGGTTAAGCTTATCATTAGGCCTATTTGTTTTTCATATTAGATATCTAACCTATGTTATTGTGTTTAATCCCTCAAAGATTAACTTACACAGCCAACTGCGATCCGGACACAGGTGCTCAGAGGGCTTCCTATCAACCTTTAGGACAACCCCACAAACTTCTTCAAAGCAGGCATTGTAAGTAAGCTCTTGCTTTCTTATCATTTTTACCATTATTTATTTTTCACGACACTCTTATATTGATTAAAGTTGTTTTTTTAAACGAGTAATGTAATGATTGTGCTCTTCTTTTATTCTTTTATTAAGGACACTGATGATGATGATTCCTTCCGTGACCTTGATGTCGGGATACTTGTCATTGAGCGTGCTGGGCTCACATCTTTCCAGCATCTCAGTCCAACCTCGTTGAAAATCATCACTGGGGGAAAGTCGTGAAAAGACAACGTTCATGATCTGCCAAAAGCAATGTGCTTTCTGTTTGGACTCACATATGCACTCCATCTTAACTACCCCAAGACTATGAGGCTCACATTTCAGTTCATCAAAGAGGTATTGCTCTCATTGGGCCACACTGACCTAAAGCCGAAGCTACAGACTCTGAAAAATCAACTTGCAATGTAAAGGGATGTCAAATCTATCGTAAGAAGCTGTTGACTGCATTTTGTTATTGCCAAAACAAGTTTAATAAAACATGTAGACAAGAATGTACTTTTGTGGTTTTGCTTTTATTTTCTTAAATAATTTAATCTGTATATTTTTTTTTTATTAAACTGATTTTATTTTACTCTTAAAATAGTGGAGTAATTGGGCAAAGGAATTGTTGGTAAAACAACTTGGAGGTTAGTGTATTCAGCTTAAAGTGGATATATGTAAAGCAATTGCTATTAGTAATGTTTTTAAGTTTAATCATCTTGGAGGTTAGTGCACTTAACTTTAAGTTTTCAGTTGAATAAAGGAGCAAAGCAATTGATATTACTAATGATTTTAAGTTAAACAAACTTGGTATTAAGTGTATTGAACTCAAAATAACAATGCCATCCACTCATTTTTTTAAGTTAAATTCACTCAAGTTTTCATCAAATTTTTTAAGTACACTCAACTTATCCGGGTTAACAGTGTTGCTGCTGGTGAAGCAGGTCCGTGCAGCTGATTCTGATCACATGACACGCGGTGCGCGTGCGGCATTCGAAAAAGTTGAGATATTTTCATCTCGGTGCACCTCGGACGCGCACGGAAAAAAGGGCGCGTCGCACTGCGTGCGCGTCGGCGTCGCTTCGGATTTTGCGCGCGGTTACATTGAAGACAATGGAAACGCTCGCGCAAAAGACGCTCCATGTGAATGGGCCCTATAGGTGGTGCTGCAATAAATTCCTTCAGTTGTATTGAGTCTCAGATGTCATTGATGTGTGTGAACAAAAAAAAATCTGTGTGAAGTCAGAAAGAAGAGAGCTCACCACACATCTGCTTCCCACTCCTCACCTCTGCTTGAAGCTTGGAGCTGAAGTCTTCTCTTGCTGCTTTCAGAATAACACACCCTAGTATCAGACCAAACTGTCAGCAGTTGAGTGACACTGAGTGTTAGTGCAGTTGCTAGGTTTTGACAAAGAGGAATGCATAAAATAAAAAACGGCAGTTGATATTTACACGTTAAAGCACATTTTTAAGCTAAATATTTTACCCAAAGTGGATGAGAGATGTCTGTAGTAAAGTGAAAAGTGAAGAATTACATGACAACAGGGTGAAGATCACATGCTGTGACTGAAAGTTCCAGAGCAGCTACTAAATGGACCTTTCTTCAAACTGTGATGATTACACACTTTGCTTCATTGCGCACAGCGGTTAAATGCAGATTGGAGTGTTATTCAAACACTGTAGTGTGACCAAGCAGAGCTTCAGGATTTAATCAATACTATTGATCAGCCACGTGGGATCATGAGAGGTATTACGCAACATAACTTCATGACGTTTTTCCATTGAAAGGCCATCAGTCTGCTCCTCTGTCAGCTGTCACAAACTGATAATCTGCCTCATATCAAATTCAGCCCTGGTGCCGGTATTCATTCTACAGCAGTGAATAGCAGAGTTGACTGACCATGAAACTTTTGTTTGGTCCTGCAGCTTCTGTGTGTAAACCATCCACAGTCTTTATAAAATCCAAGGCTCTGACCAGATCTCTGGAGCTAACAGTGAATTCTCCTCTCTGAGCCGCCAGGCTGATTTGCTCCTTCAGATAATGAACATTTTCCACTCGTTACTGTGGTGCATTTTCAGGCACAAAAACAACTCT
This sequence comes from Trachurus japonicus, assembly GCF_045865225.1. Lineage (NCBI taxonomy): Eukaryota > Metazoa > Chordata > Actinopteri > Carangiformes > Carangidae > Trachurus > Trachurus japonicus. The sequence continues at coordinate 19,977,866 of NC_140925.1, forward strand.
TCATGTTCATTTTCCCCATAAGCTCTCAGTCGTTTTGGGTAGTTGTCTGTGTGTGAGTCTCACTGATGACGTCACTCTGGTGCCAGTCTGTAGGTGAAAAATAAATTTGGAGGAAAAATAATCACATTCCTAGATTGAGTCACTCTTGTTATGTTGGGGTGCCTTGTTAGAAATGACCAGTCAAAGGCATAAAAAATGAATAACCAGCTATTTTTTATATTTTAAATGAGATATGGTATCAAATCTGATATTGACTATACTGGGAAATGTCAAATTGTTCCTGTTTGAGAAGGTATAACATGTTTTTAACACAGGTGTTACCATTCAAAAGTGTGCACATAATTACTATGAGGGGTTTAAGATGCATTAGCATGAGTTGGTTATTTGGGATTTGGTTTAACGATGGCAAACAGAGTGAGTTTCACACAAGCAAAAATGTGTCCCAGAGCATTAATTATCAGCACCCAACCAAGCACATGGATCTTGTTATTGGCTGAATCTAGTCTGTTCATTTATTTTGCAGAGAATTGTGGTTGAAATTTTGACAATTTTGCACAACTTCAAATCGACATTGCAAAAATATAGAGGCCTGAATTAACCAAATGAATGCAAATGTAACAAAGAACAGGAATGTAATGACTGTAGCAACAAACGCTTCTTTTTAAAATTTCCTTATAGGTACTATGTCGTGTTGGCCTTTCAGGGAAGTTTTGTAATTTACAATTAAATAGATACTTCTTTTTTTTTTAGTGGCTATTTCTTTTTTGAGAAAACTATAACGATGGTTTCCAGGAATAGATAAGCAACACTTTATCAGACATGTTTTTTCAGGGATGCTTTTTTTTCTTTTTTACTGTCAATTCCCATCTCTCTCTTTCTCTCTGTCTCTCTCTCTCTCTCTCTCTCTCTCTCTCTCTCTCTCTCTCTCCCTCTCTCGGCTCTCCTGTGATGACAGCACAAATTTCTCTTCAGTAGGTTTTCCCTCCCTCTCCCTTCGCTCTCCTGTCTCCCTCCCACACCTGCCCCCACCCACCTTCCACCACAAGGGGTTAATTAAAACTGATTGGGTCGTCTGGGACCACACCTGCCTCTGACAGGTAGGATATCAGGCTCATATGAGCTGTGTGTGTGTGTGTGTATTTGTGCATGTGTGCGACTCTGTGCGGATATGTGCTTAGCACATCAGTCTGTTAGCACATCATGTGCTCTGCTGCTCTGGGTTCAGATCAGTCCCATTAGAGCCTGATGATAGGTATCAGTGTGTCTGTTGATTTACACATATGTATTTGTATGTGGCTTTCAATATTTAACTCTGCATTTGCATGTGATTTGCGTGAGCAGATACGCACTCATTTCTCTATCTCTCTCTGTCAGTGTGTGTGTGTGTGTCTCATCTTTTCAGAGCCACTTAAGGATCTCATGCTTGATGGCTGATTAGACTGCTCGCTGGAACCAATCGCTGCTTTGCTTTAACTTCACGCCTGTCTGCATGTCTGTCATGTAGAGAGGCACTGGAGGAGAAGACATATACAATTTAAACCTCATATAATGATAATCTTTACGAAAACGGAGATAACGTATACAACCTGAAGTATAACCACTTAACGTTTCATCACACTTGACAAGAATGCTGATGGAGGAAAAACCTGCACACATCCATGTTAGTAACAGTCAAATGCATAAATGAGTGAAAAAAAACATGTTGGTCGACATTAAGGATGTGATATTGTTGGGTGCGTGTATATGTGCGTGTATAACTGTGTGTGTATGTATATTTGTGCATGTGTTTATTTGCTGACAAGTGAAGTGTTTGAGTGTAAAGGCAAGAACTTGTGTTGTATAACAGCAGCTGGCAGGGGAGAACTGCAGCATGCACACACACAAACACACACACACACACACAAAGCTCCCGCTGCTTGGTTGGCAAGTAGAACAGTCAAATTAGCCACTGGAGAACAAAGCGATCCAAGACCTCCGCTGGGAAAAGGTGAAGAGAAAAAAGGGAAAGAAGAGGGAGAAGGACAGAGAGACTGAGAGGGAGGAGGAGATGCAGCGAGGGGCGAAGTAAGAACAGGACGGACATGACAGAGGAGAGGAAGATCAGAGGCAGTACCGTGGGGCGAAGACACGACTTTGAGTTGTAAATGAGTTGGAGAAAATAAGAGAGACAAGAGGTAATGGAGAGAGGGAGAGATAGAAGAGAGCACAATGAGCCAAAATATGGGTTACAGGTGGTGGTGTAACATGAGGAGATAACACTAAGAATAAAAGAAACATGGCTTTAAAAAGACCACTCGTTTAAATAAATGAACCACACTTCGTCATGATGTGACACAAATTCTTAGTTCACATCATGTTTAAGTTAAAGTCCAGTCAGCTGTAGGCTACTGTAAACAAAAACCAGCCCATAATGAACTATAATGTCCAGAATGTCTACTGTTATTATCAGCAATTAATGAATGAGTTGTGACAAAAAAAACAAGATGAGAGTAAACATGTTGTCCCTAATGATGCAGTGTGCCCTTCATGGCCAATTAGTAGCCTAACAAAATGTAACCCTAGCATGACCTGCAATTGTAGTGCACCCTTGGGTCAGTTGTTCTCTCCTCTTGAACATACCGCAGTGAATTGCATTACTCATCATACTTTAATCCAGATTTGGGCCTGAGTTAGTATGACAAGAACATTCTGATCCATGGTGTCAGAGATGATCAATGATCACAATAATCTCTGTAATTGACACAAAAAAACATCAAAATTCTAATATTTGTGATATACTGTCAATCAGAGGATGTGAAGGTGTTGAATTACCGTTCATAATCCATAACAATTTACTATGTTTATACAATCAGCATGATTCTGTTTAGATCTAGTAATGTCCTCCTCCATTTTTATTGATAAAAATTGTTTACAGAGAGGGAGGACAATAGTGCACAGACTACCATGAATGTTAAGAGCCCCCCTTGCAGGACCACAAGGTTAAGTATAGCCCTTTGTCTTTTATATCCCACAATGGCTGAAGCTCTTGTAAATAAAATCACCACCACTAAAAAAAATAGGCAGAGAAAGTGTACAAATAGCTCTTTAAAGCAACCAGTTCTTACATAACATGTTTTCATCTTAAAATGTTTTTGACATGAGACACGAAGCTGTGATTGGCTCAAACCCCCAAACAACCCCGCATGAATAAGAGGTATAGCTGGATGGATGGATGGATGGATGGATGGATGGATGGATGGATGATGGATGGATGGATGGATGGATGAAACTGTCTGATGCTATAGGCGCTGGCTCAGGCTGTCTCTTGAAAATGTCCCAGTGGAGGAGCTTTTAATTTGCTGTTATTTTTTTTATTTGACCACCCACAGAGTGAGTGCACTCCAGATAAATTGTCTCATGTGGAAATCATGCAGTTTCAAAAACTCCTGTTGGAGAACTATTTGTACAGAAATTCAGCGCATTGTGATTTATTTTCTTATCTAAACCACACTTTGTGTGTGTAATCATGCTATACCAAGGTAAGACTGTTAGAAAAATGAAGTCATAATAGAAAAAGAAATATATTCATTTTACAATTTTGGACAAATGTTACCCTTGGTGGTATAAAAAATAATTCACCTGGAACAGAAGTCTTTTGGTTAGAAAACTTACATAACCAACTTTATTATCTGGCGACATCTTGTTCTCCTTCGAGCCTTGACAGTTTCGATTGAACACTCAGACGATGGAACCACATGGGAGTAATTCTTCAGTTTTCAGCCTAGTACTGTAGGACTGAAACATCCCGTATGCTTTGTGAAGGTCTTCTACATTTTGTTCTGCTGTATTTTGTCATTTATATTCATATTCTCATTTGGTTTATCATATTATTCTATATATATAAATGACTGATACTATGTATATTATTTTTTATTCTATTCTATTTTATTCATTTTTTTCCATTGAGCATCGATACAAACCTTCACACTTTCATCAGTTTTAAAGATACGTTAGCACGGCACCAAATGTACAGAGAGACAAGTGGTGCCACACAGGCCTCCACATACAGTCCACTGTGACGCTTTGAACAAGACAATGCTGTTTCTTAGTCACTATCAAAGCGCTCCATGCATTATAATGCAATTTGTATGAGTCAAAGACTGTGTAATTGTTCTCCCTGTTGCTTCTTGGTTACATTCACAGGCCTTCATGACAGTGCTGAAGTGATTGTTTTGTGGATGTTTCAAAAGTGACAGAAGTCTGTGGTGCCACGACACCAAGGGATAATTTAATCAGCATAGAAAGTCAGGTACTAACTGAAAGGATACGGCATGGAATTCAATAAAATTGCATTTTTTGACACATTAGACAAAGAGGCTGGGATTTAGATTTCTCATTTGTACATTTGATTCAAATTGAAGCACTGAAATTGCATTTGACTGAAGTATAGAAATGAGAACTGTGCTGTGTACATGTTACACTGCTGATAAAATGACACCAGAACCAGTTCAAGTGTGGAAAGCAGGACGTGTTTACACTCTGTCCAAACATCAGACAGGAATGATCTGTGATGGCTGTTTTTCTGTAACTTTCCAAAACCGAGGTTCCAATTGCGTGGGCTTCAACTGTGGCTGTTCTCAATGAAATAAACACATTTGGTTTTGAAAAGAACTGTCTCAAACACCCCTACTGCTCTTCTCAGTTTTGATTCCCCAAACCTAAGCCCCTCATCTATGGATACCAAATTTTGCCACATGATTCAAATCAGAATTGTGAATTTGTGCTTTTCACTGTTTACAAAAAACAAGTTTGTCCCACATAGGACCAGAAAAGGGACCCTGTCAGTCTAATGTGAACATAGCCAGTGTCTCTGTGTCTTTGCATTTGATCCCAGGGACACATTGTTGTGTTTCTTCACCATCTGAATCCGCAGACTGACTCTCTATAGACGCTGACGGTAAAGAGACACAGAGGAGGAGAAAGAGGAGGAGGCAGGACAGACAGACATATTCTCGGTAATGAGCCGGGTTGAGCCCGAGCCAGACCTGGACCAGACTCGCGGCAGCTCGGTCCAGCTAATTATGCAAGACTGCAGACAGCTCTGGCAGACAGAGGAGAGGGGAGGGTGGCAAAAGAAGAGAGGGGAATGTAAGATAAAGAGGAGTGAGGAAAATTAAGGGAAGGGTGGACTGTGACAGAGCAACTGATACATATAGAGAAAGGAGATGAAAGACCGGGATGCAAGTGATGAGGAGGGTGGCAGTGAGGGGAGAGATGCACAAAGAGAGGATGAGAGAGAGTGGGGGGAGGGACGCAGCAGAAGGGCTGAGGTTTGTCCTTTGGCCGATGGTCAATTAGCGGTGGGGAGAGTAACAGGCCACAGCGGTCTGTGTCTGCAGCCGCAGAGAGCTCTCAGATTGTTTACTCTTCTACTGAAGGAGGCAGCTGGGGCAGCTCCAACACTGAGGACGGAGAACATCATTAAGGGAAATGTTAATGAGGAAAATGTGAGATGAAATGTTTCTTGTGTTTTATTGGAGGGAACGAGGGACACTGCTCTAAAGTTAGACATCCATCGCTTGAAAATCTTTTAGTAAATACAACAGTGACTTCACAGCAGCATCCCAGAGTTCTGCTTTGAATCATTTCTGCAGCTTGTTAAAGGCTTTGTCAAACAAATTTAACGGGAGTATTTGGGGAATTTTATCACATATTGTGATTAAGAGTATGAACATTTGGCTTAAAGACCTGGATTAGCTGTCAAAAGATACAGCTAATTAGATAAATGGTGATTCGAGTCAATAAATAATTACAAAGATAAAAAATTTTGGATTTTTGGAAGAAATAAAAATGAAGTGAAAAGTAATGAATACACTGTCAAACAGCTGAAACATAAATAAATAAATATCTTAAATAGGTTGTAGATAAGTAGTGAAAAAGGTAAAAGACTGACAGAAGCTTTAGGTCAATGGATGAATTGTTGAAATGGCCAAAAAACATTGAAAACTAAAAAGTAAGATTAAAGTACTGGGAAATATATTAAAGCAACTGATAAACACTTGGTTAAAATGATAAAAAGTTGTAAGTGATTGAAGCAATTAATAACATCTCTTCCTCAAACTCTTCATCAACTGACTGAAGTGGTGCTTGAGTTCATCTGAGACAAGGATGTGAGGGATGTCACACAAGAGAAGGCTGCAAACCACTTCTGCTGCTCCAACTACTGGTTGTGTTCACTACTGAAACATTGCTCCACTGCCACTGCCTGTAAAATGTAACTGTAATGTAAGTCAGTGTTACAGCCTCGGGTTAGTGTCGGACACTTGTTCGCGTTCCAGCATTTTGTCTTTCAGACTTAAGTCGCACAATGAAACAGAAGAAGACGAAGAGAAGCCCCCTTTTTACTATTTTACTCCTGCAGGGCCAGTTTACGCGTTCCTGGCCAATCTCTTTTGAGAGCTGGCTGATGTGGGCAGACGTACGGTTAGCGCCGTCCTCTCGTCAGCATTCCTCTGTTTGTCTGCACCTCCATTAAGGACATGTAGTCTGGCCATTGTTAGTGTGTCTGGCTGGCTTTCTGGCTGGCATGAGCTGGGCACAGGAGATGTGTGGGCAGAATGCTAACTCCGTCTCATTGTTAAGTTGTATCAAAGCATGTGAACGCCTATTACTGTGTGTGTGTGTGTGTGTGTGTGTGTGTGATTGTTGCCACGTTTGAGGACACCAAGGTCAAGATGTCGGTAGTTTCCTAAGAAATACTGACATTAAATTGTTGTGAAAATGCACCATCTTTCTACAAAGCAACAGTTACCCATGTTGCGCCACTGTGCTTGTCTCACCGAAGCCCTTAGTCTGCATTTAATGGAGAAGAGAAGCAAGCACAAATGAGGCAATGGCAAATAAACCTTTGCAAGCTTTTGAAGGGTTGGGAATGGAGGGAGATGAAAGGATGTCAGCAGTCTCTATGAGAGAAACCTTCAGTGTAATCAAAGCAAGTACAGGGGGCACAGTAATATGTCAGGAAGAGTGAACAGATGTGAATAAAACTTGATAATTGTTTTTATTTCTTCTCTAACTTTGCCAAATGGAGCTGCCTACATTTTACATATGAGAAAAGCACAAGCAGAAGATTGCCTTTTTAAAATATCCAATACAGTATTAAAGGGACATTGTGTAACTTCTCCTGTTATCTTTTCACGAAAATCGATTATTTCATTCAAAAGTCTGTTTTTCATTTATCAGTAATCCCCCCCATCAACAAACTGAAGTGTTCCGGTAAACTCTGAATTTGCCGTTCATATCATTCATATCTACATGGAGCGGGTAAGCTCGGTGCTGGCTGCCATGTGGTGTCGCCATGTTTTTACGTTCAGTGGCAGCGTGACGGTAGGGAACCACAGAAACTCAGCGGAGACACCGGAGCTGTCGGCTCAGGTCGACGTGGCGTCTGTGAAAAGTAACCGCGGTAACGCAGTGAGGAGGAATGGAGCGTTACACTAATGCTGCATTCACGTGCAGTCGGGTAGACGGCCGTCGGTAACAAACCAGATGTCATTTTAGTCACAGACGTCGAGAGAAAGACGGTAAAACGTGGGTCAGGTAAACAATACGACGTCGCCATGACAACATATTGTCACGTGTATTGTTTTGCCTCGTGCTGATGGACCACTTGTTTACATAGAGGCTTGTTTATGCCATTACGTGCAGCAGCTGTACTCCGTCTGCTGTCTGCCCGATTTCACATGAATGCAGCATGAATAATACGATTGGGTTGCTTGCGATATACAACCGCAACGCTATGGGAGTAATTCCTACACAATGTACCTTTAAGATAATACATCTTGATCTACAAATGACCTCTGTATTTTATGTAAAAATACACCCAATCATTGTAGCATCCTACAAATAAAGGAACTGTGTTTGTATGATCAATGTGTTCAGTGTGTTGGAAATGTAGACAAGGAAGAACTCCTCCAACTTTCCATAAACTGGCACGGTGCACTTACTTGGTAAAACAGCACAGCACATTTCATTTTCTTGATTTCCTGTCAGCAAACAAAGGGAAGACCTCTTTTGTCGGAGCTCCTGTTCCTCCGCTAAACCCCTTCTGTGCTTCCCTGTGATTAGGTTCAGAGCACATCATGGGGGTGAGGGGCGTGAAATCATTTGTGGTTGTAATTATGGGCTCCCCTCTCCAGAGTAATCATGAGCTATTAAAAACCACCCTCAGCTCAGCCCCCCAACAATGCCAGTTAACATCTATGTTCCTCTGGGAGGCTGCAGGGAAGAGGCCAACTACCCGCAAACTGCACTGGGCACAGAGTGTGTGTGTGTGTGTGTGTGTGTGTGTGTGTGTGTGTGTGTGTGTGTGTGTGTGTGTGTGTGTGTGTGTGTGTGTGTGTGTGTGTGTGTGTGTGTGTGGCCAAGACATGTTTTCACCTTTTGTTCACATGGAAGGACATAAATTAACACTGACACTAAAATGCTGAGATACAAAGCCAAAGGTACACCAATATTACAATGAGATGTCAAATTTTTATTTATTTGCCTCAAATGGTCAATAGCTGCCTTAGCTGTAGTTTGCTATTGACCTACGTATAACCTCGGCTTTAGCAACAAGAATAGACGCCACAGTGATTCACTATCGGAAGAGCAAGCTATTGAGACAAAATAAAAATAAAAAATAATAAGTTACAGGAAAAGAAACATGGAGAGTTGTCATACCATTTGCCTCATCTTACGAACAAGGACCTTCAAATTTCTATCATATGGTATTGTATTCATATCATATTGTATCGTATCATAGTCAATAGAAAATGTTGTGTTACCTCTGAATGAATTTCAGTTCGCAGTCAGTTCACGGTTGGGAATTAACTGATTCACAATCTTGCCAGTACTTGCCAGTAAACTTTTCATGCTGCTAACCATCTAAATTTCCTGCTTAACTATTAAACATGGGGTATGCACTGTAGTAGGAAATGAGGTCAAAGTTGTGTCCCTACCCTTCACTCCCCTCCCTCTCTCTGTCAGTTTCATAGGCTTTGTGCTGCCTCTTATAGCGCCCAGGTTGAATGAACACAATCCCATTATCAGTGACAGTCAATTTAACATCTAAATGCCAAGTTTTGAATGCTTGATGCTGTGACACGGAGGGCAATTGAATATCGTTGGCCACAGACTGATTAGTCCATCTGAGCCAGGGAGGGGAAGAATTATGGTGATGACAAATCCTGAATGAATGTATTTGGGATGAAATGTCGGAGCATAGGCAGAGACACAGGGGGAGAAGGTGACATACATGGTAGAATAATCTGTTTCAATACAGCAGAATGAATTCTCCTTTTTTTTTAGCCATGACAGAGCTGGAGAGGACAGACAGTTGCTATGTTGAAGTTTTCCAAAGTTGTCATTTTCTCAAAGTGCACATGTTCTACCTCTCCACTACAATTTTGCAGAAGTGTGCTTTTTTTTCTTTTCTTTTTTTAAAATTACACCTGTTAACAATGGGAAATGCCTGCATGGTGTGTGGATAGTGCCCCAAACAACAGAAGCAGAAAAAGAGAACAAGAAGAAGACAGAGATACATGATGGAGAAGAAAAGGAAAAAGGCCGTCCTCGGATCTCACTGTGTGTGTGAGTGTGTGTGTGTGTGTGTGTGTGTGTTCGCTTTATCGAGACTTAACTCTGGTGGAAATTTCTGTTACATTGTGTTGACACTGCATGGAGCGAGTGAGAGAAACGGAGGAGAAAAGGAAAGGGGCTGAGCGAGAAAGAGAAAAGAGAAAGAGAAAGAGTGAGAGGAGGAATGTTTATTCTCTTTTTCTTCCCTCCTGTAGTCGGCCTTTTCCCTCCCTTTTTGTACGTTCAGTGGTGTTTGTGCTTCTGTGTCTGTGTGTGTGCGTGTGTGTGAGAGAGAGTGTGTGTGTGTGTGTGTGTGTGTGTGTGTGTGTGTGTGTGTGTGTGTACACACTCAGAGCCACACTTGAATCTTTTACTGATTACCTCACACACGTCACGTCTTTCTGGAGGGCTTTTAACGGTGGAGGATTATCAGGCAGCCAGAGCCTTTTAACCCTTTCTCTGCCCTCCCTGCTCCAGACAGGCAGCTGACACATGCTGCCTTTGTGTTTCCACCCAAAAAAAATGTGCAACAGTATATTTACCTTTCATCTTCTTTTAACAAATAAGCCAATGTTTTCACGTGATATCATCTAGCTGCAGGACTTACTGTAAGTTCTGCAGCTTCAGCAGCACCTTGATGTGCAGTCACCTGTAGCTCCTTCGTGTCCTTATGGAGGCAGCTGCATTGCCTTGGCTAGGTTTTTGTCTTTATTATGTCTCCATCACGGTTTGAATGTCCATCTCTGAGGTGGTCAAGTGTTTGTGTCCTTCTCCCTCCCTCCCTCCCCTCCTCATGTTTTCCGCTGTTTTATGTGTGTGTCCTGCCCATCCTCTTCCATTCAAACCCCCGTTTACCATCACAATAGCTGCCTGCCGAGACCCTCTCCCACGTATAGCCCTGACCACCGCTGGCTACTGGCAGGGGCCCATTCACTGCTTCAACCCAGCCCAGACCATAAAGCGCCTGGCAGGACCGGCTAAGGCCCCCTCCCCTGTAAACACCCAACATCGTGCTTGTTGTGTCTGCTGGGTATAATACCAGGGGAAGGAGGCAGGATGGTAGAGCTGTTGGGTTTATGTACTTGGTTTTGTCAGGCTTGACGAGGGAGGGGTTTGGTTTTATGTACCCAATAGGGTAGAGCTGCAGGTTGAATGGACAGGAAAACTGTTAAGGACAAATTGTTCTGTGTTTAACTTGAGAGGAGGAATAAAGGAAACGGTGATTATGACCAGATTTTTTTTTTTTAAACCAGACGTGTCAATTACAGGGCGGCTGCTAAAGCACAAGCATGTTTTGTTTGTATTTTATTTTTTCATCCACCTTCACCTGAAATAATTCCATCAATATGTCCAAAAATGTTGTATCCACCGACAGCCAACCTCTCAGACAGTGAAGGTGAGTCCGTCTTACACTCATGATTACCTATTTCAAAAAATAAAATAAAATAAAGATTAAAAAAAATAAAAAATGCTGCCCCCTCTCCTTGACGATGGCTAGAGGTCAGACGGGTTAGCGGGCGACTCTCTAACAGAAGCCACACATGATTGGCCTCGTCTGAAGTGCTGCATTCTCTCCAAAATCAGCCATTTAGTTGTAGACCATTTACAAGGTCTCCATTTGATTGGAGGAGAGGTTGTGTTTGCGTGTATGAATGTGTGTGCGCTTCTGTGTTTTTGTGTATGTGCATGTGTGTGTGTGTGTGTGTGTGTATGTGTGTGCATGCCTCAGACCTTGGGAGGGCTGGCTGTGCAAGCCCAAACTTGCCCTGGCGATGCCACAAAGCCTGTCAGAAATGAAAGATGATGGCAGCAAGGAGCCAAGAAGCAAAGGAGGATATTCACCAGTAATTCTTATGAGAACAAATACACACGCAACCGTCACTTAAAAGGCTGTGACATACGATACGGCCACGCTGATTGACATTTTTCTGTTGCACAAAAACTGCACCTTTATTTCTCCATTGCACTGAGAGAAAGAGAGAGAGATGAGGAAACAAAGGGAGGGGGGGACTTATCTTGAGGAAGAGCCACATCCAGCCATTATTGACGCAGGTGACCCACAGTAAACAGATTGGAGAGTTTGAGATTAAACAGCTGACAACTACAGATTGTGTATGGAGCAGTGTGTGTGTCTGTGTGTGTGTGTGTCCTCTCTACCTCACACACACAGAGTTCCTAAAAAAGGCACATGATATAAATGACAAACCAAAGTGGAGTTTACAGATGTCTAGTGATAAGCGATGAGAGGAAAGACTCTGCTGTTGATTTAACCTTAATCCTTTTAAACGTATTGACAGAAGCTGTTGCAGAGGTAGTGCGATCGGTCGGAGGCGCAGGGGTCGCCGGTGGAATTTTCCACTGGTTTCACCCAGCAAAACCCCAAGACTCATCCTTTCACACCAAGTCCTTCCACACAGCGTCAGACACTCGAGTCTGATTCCTCTCACTTATCAGACGATGATTAGCTGATTGTCGAAGTTCAAGATCAATTTTAAACTCCCAGGCCTTTTTCACAAAGGGAGGAAGACCAATCAATAGCGAGGCCCATCAAGATGAGAGTTTTCAAGCCAGTCTCAGAAACAGAAAGTCAGGGAGAAAATTGCACATTATATGAGCGTTGATGACAGTGTTTAGTCTTGGCCTCGTCTTATGGCGCACGGTGCCTTCCTGAGACTCTGATTTGGTTGTCAAATTGTATCACAGACAGGGGAGGCTCTGATTTGTAGCTGTGGAGGAGGAATGGAGGAAGATTAGGAAAGAAAGAGATGGGATGTTAAGACATTTGGAGAACTGGAATTGCGATGATTGAGCTTGATTTACATTATGATCCGACAGGGTGGCCGCTTTCTCTTTGCATAAATTTGTTATGTATCAAATAGAGGCAAAAGATACAGTATGTGATTTTTTTTCTTAGAATCGGATCCTATTTCACGGTCGTCTTGCTGCAGCAACCGCTGATGATTGACCAACAAAAATGCCCCTCAGCCATGCTCAGGCAAGTGGAACAACATGTTCTGCTGCGAGACTTGGAGGTTTATGGAAGCTGAAGTTAATATAATTTGGTTTGTGGAGACGGACCTGCGTGCATTTGCATTAGTTAATGTTTTGAGGAGGGCAAGTTGCATGTCATGCTGCATTTACACCAACCCGATGGAGTTTTTATTTGAACACTGTTTCATCAGGTCATGTTGAGAACTAACCCCCCCCCCCCCCCTCCACCTCCAACAAATTCAAGTGGTAACCATGAAGAGACATACAGGAATGTGAGTGTGTTTGTTCTTGCAGGCGAGCAGTCAGTTCGGAGTGAGCTGTTTGTCATGCTGTGTCACCACCAGCTCTCCCTATGATTGTTGTGTGCCAAAATAGCCACACATGCTTTCCTGACTGCTGTAAGCTGGCTGTTAGCTATCAAAATAAAAGCGCAGCAGTGTATTCAAGTGTAAGTTGCCTTCACTGTTGCAGATGAATCGTTAACTATGTTTGTAATTGTGTATTTTGCGCGTACACTCAGAAATAAAACCATGTAAATATACAATATTTCCAACTTGTCGTAGAATTGAATTACAAGAACTTCGAAGCTGTACTTATGTATAGAATTCAAGAGCATAAATAACATTACACCACTGACTTTACATTATGTAGTTTTGCAATAAAAAGATGTGAAACTATAACATAAGTGGATTATAATGTGTCCCCTGCCAAATGGGATAATGGGGGAAAAATATTGTAAATTATTATGATCATACACTGTTGCCCAAAAAGTTGGAATATTTTTATTTTCAGACACATTCTTCTTTTTATTCCTATTATAAAAGTTAATTGTATAGTTTAATTTTCAGATATAGGCCTACACTTTATTAAGAATATATCACATTGTCAAAATCATTTCATGAGAATTCTTTTAAAATTACTTTATCGGCAACAGTGTATAATTAATAGTATTGTATTTTTCTTCACAAAATTACAAAGTGTCTTACAGCGAGAAAAAAGCAGGTTATAAGATTAAATAAATTGTCCTTATAGTGGAAAAAAATAAAACACAACAATGGGTCAAACATTCTTAAAGGTTTTCAATAAAAAAAAAAAGGAGTTTTAAAAGAACACTGTTCAAAATAAACTAATAGGGAGCCCTTAACCTAAATAAAACTGCAGAAGTAAAAACTATCTTCAACACAATAATTGTGATTTCACCTTTATTGTCTGCATTTCCTTCTCATCCACCTTTTGCTGAGTCATAATGAGGAACCATTTCGACTGACTGGTAACAGCCAGCAAACCGCTCCGAGCCTCAGACAGGCCCAGACTTGCCTTGTAAAATGATTAGTCCTGCTTGTCTTACACCGGACACAATGGCCCCTTCCTCACAGCTATGCATCCCCATTGACCCATCGCTAACTTGGAACAGAAGGAAATGAAGAAGGGGAACCAGACCATCTCATTAAGGACAATGAGAGAAAGTGCAATGTGGGAGAGCCACATTCCACCGACTATAAGGACAGTGTTGGAAATATGGCAGATTGTTCTCTTTCACTTACACTTCACACTGTAAAACTATATGTACAAGTAGGATCATTTTATGACGCTACTATTTTATGACTACTGCACACTATATTAAAATAAAATAATACAATACACATATTTAAAGGCAATTTGAAGGTTGTTGAGTTCAAGGAATATACTTTTTTTTTTTTTATTTAAAGAAGACGGAATACGAGTTGTTTGTGGAAGTAGATTGTAAGGAAGGAATGTTCTGGATTCATGGCAGAGCAACAGTTTTGCCTTTCATTGTAGGATCCAGGGCTAAATGCCCAGCAGTTGTGCCTGGGCAAAGAATGTTTACAGGGTGGGAAGCCAGTGAGGGATCACATCCTTGTTGCTGATCTGGAACCATCCACTGGGTGGATGTATGTATTTCTAATCATTCCTTTATATTTATAAGGCGACATATGCAATAATAAGCATAAATGTAGCAAGAGCTTAACTTCAAACTCCTTTTTTATCTGCAGCCACGTGGTTGGTCATAATAAAACACCTCAACACTTTACACAAATATAATCTAAGATTAACAACATGGTACAGTATAGCCTACAGACTGTACATGGCGCTTTCCAAGTCCTATCAACCACTCAGTGTTTCGCAATGGAAGACACATTCATAAGTAATTTTCATCATACATGTACAGTCACACGCCAGTAATGCACTCGGGACTGAACCCTGAATGGTACACTCCAGATGAGCCATTGAGGTGCCCACACTTGTTTTTATTGATTTTGGTATGTTTCTCTGGTTGAACATTCTGATCAATTATTTCATCAAGATCTATTGAGTAACCATGGTATTTTCACCCTGATGAAAATTAGCATCAGGGGCTTTCATTGGTGCTGTTTGTCTTGCCAGTATTTAATCAATGACATGATTTTGTCATCAGGATACATTGTCATTCTCTCCAGTGCTCCTGTTGTGGAAGATCAGTTCAGGACTAAATACTGTGGAGCCTAACACTGAACCCTGGGGTTCACCCACCGCACACTTTACTGGACAGTGCATTAACTTCAACACACTCCTGCGTTTATCTCATCTTTTCTCTTTTCACATTGAGTCACGATCAGTGCCTTTTTTTTTTGCTTTCATTTATTTATTTCTTCTTTTTTTTTTGATTGTTGACATTCTCCCTTTCTTCCTGTCGTTCCCCTCTGGGTCCCATGTGTGCTGTGTGAATATCAGATAACAGTTCCATGAAAATGAATCCAGTGAGACGTAACCCACACGGGATGGGGGGTGGTTGCGTACACTTACATGCACCGAGCGAGCGCAAGAAAGAAAGAGAGAATTACTAACCATCAGAGAGATTCTGAGAGGGCATTCAGGGAGAGAGTATTGTTAGAGTGATCACTAATGAGGTGTGTGTGCGTGTGTGTGTGTAGGTGCACCTGTGTGTGTGTGTGTGTGTGTGTGTGTGTGTGTGTGTGTGTGTGTGTGTGTGTGTGTGTGTGTGTGTGTGTGTGTGTGTGTGTAATTACTGACTAGGAGCCAATGAGTAGAGGATAAGAGTGGGTCTACAGGACGGCTGGAGGACACATGGTAAGGAAGAAGAGGGTTGTCCTCTGGAGATGACAGGCCAGTGTGTGTGTAGAGGGTATGAGGGGCTCAGGGAGTAAGTCATATTACAGCACTATATAAGATCCAGATACACACACACAAAATCTTCAGAATTTCAGCGTGATTGCATATGACGGTCTCTATAATACCTTAAATGTAAAACAAAGTCTGCACATCCTGTCAAAGCATCTTCAGTTAAGATGTCTCAATTTTTTTTTTTTTAATGGCTCTTCTTTTGATTTAAGGAAGGAAGAGGAAGAGACACTCAGTAGTTTCCTTTCATGGACTCTAATTGGACACTCATGGACTTAAGATAGAAGCAAAATGCAAATGAACTGCTACTCAACTTATACAATAACGTAGGTGGACCTTTAATGATCTACAGAAGCAGTTCCCCGAGGCAGGGTTAGAAACAGAGTGCACCTCTGTGATAGATACACTATAAAAGCAACTCCTGAGCAGTTAAAATAACAAGCTGTAATACTATGGTCTGTCAGGAGCTTGGAAGGTATCCAGATATGGTTCTGTTAAGAGATTTACTGGCCTCTGGGGGAGGCTTCTTCAAAGTAAAACAAAAAGAGAATCAGATAATGTAGCAGCATCTGATTAATTTGAACATCTAATGGATCTCATGGAATTACACAGACAGAAAGAAGAGATGTATTATTGTCTGAAGCTTTTTTCAAGCAGCCTTTAAGCTTTCCAAGAGAAAAGAACTCAAGGATGAAGATAGATGAAGTTGGTCTGCCGAAACACATGTCACCTTGGATAAAGAGCAGCGTGCAGCCTTCAGCTTCCCCTGTGTTTGGTTTCAAAAGGAACAAAATGGAACTGGATGAGACAGCCCAAAACAGGGAAAGTTTGTGCTGACCTGGTAAGTATACTGACGAGCAGCAATAGTTCATACAGAGGTGAGCTCCAGACAACATAAGCATGTGATCTTCATGTTTACAGTAGCTATTGTACAAGAGAGTAATTGTATAGAGTATGTGTAACTTCAGGGTTTGCGACACCGGAATCTGCCAAGATCAGTGGACAAAAAAAAGAGTCCGCAATGTTCGTAAAGATGTTGTGTATCAAGAATGTAAGAATAATAAAAGAAATAACCTCGACAAACTACTCTCTAGTAGATTTGCTTTAGATCATAGATAGAAAATCCCACAAACATGTTTCATTTTTTCAGAGTCAAAGGCCAGACAAAATGTATGGTCACTTTCTCCACCTCATTCAGGTGTCATTGTTTTGTCATTACTGTATAGTATAGTCCACACTCCACACCATGAACCGTGAACTCACGCCCCCCACAATAAAATTGGTGACTGGATTAAAGAATGAAATGAATGGCAGCAACATTTAACTACCAGGGGAAAACAATGTCATTTGGCTTAAACACTTCAATGAAGACACACACACACACACACACATTCACAGGGGGAGGTTTCTCACTGTCAGTCCAGGTGGTGTATGGGGCCATGTGGTTTGAAGGGGGGGAGGGGGCTATAACATTACTCTCCATCAACTCTGCCATAGGTGGGATCATCAGACAGGTGTGTGCTAGGCCTGCCTCCCCCCTCCCCCATCACTCTCTCATACACACACACACACACACACACACACACACACACACACACACACACACACACACACACACATAAACACAATCAACCCGGCCCGCCTCCCCCCCACCTCTTGGTTGGCCTCCTTCACCTGATGGCCTGGGTGCTGAGACTGAGGAGTGTGTGTGTGTGTGTGTGTGTGTGTGTGTGTGTGTGTGTGTGTCTTGGTTGTTCCAGGCACAATGAAGAGAGAGGGTCTGTCAGTGGCCACCTGTTGGCCAGCTGTCAGGGTCCCATTTCAGGGTCATCTTTCTAGGCAGACACAACAACAGCAGCTCTATCTATCTATCTATCTATCTATCTATCTATCTATCTATCTATCTATCTATCTATCTATCTATCTATCTATCTATCTATCTATCTATCTATCTATCTATCTATCTATCTATCTATCTATCTATCTATCTTACCCTATGGGCTCCTATAGGGGTTAGAGGAGACTTAAGTGCACCACACTCACTAGGCTGCTATATAAGACCAACCGGTTTCTCATCTCCACGGCTTTACAATCTCCGTCTATCCATCTTTTTATCTATCTATCTTCTTACTCTCCATTTGAATATGAGTTGCAGGCGACCCGTTGGCTATTTGCTGTGTGTCTTTCTTTCTTTCACTTGCTGACCTTCTTCTCTATCTCTATTGTACCAAAAACAGCCCTAAAATAACTTTATCAAAGAGAGAAAATTAGTTGGGGAAGAGGAGGGGGGGGGGATTAGGTCGTGTCTAAGTGTGTCTATGTGAGTCTCATTTGATGCTGATCAATGGCTCGTAGATACCATCCTCTTCATGTCACATTACCATCTCTATAGGAGCTATGATGGAGAGCTGGGGGTGCAGCAGAGGTGTGAGTAGGGGTAGATGGGGCTGGAAAAAAAACCTAATGATGAATGAGTGATGGAAACATGGAGGCATGAAATGGACAGGATGAAGATGAGGAGGTCATGATGGGATGGCGTTGGATTGGAGAAGTGTGTGAAGGGGGTTGGAAGGTGGGAGGAGAGGGAAGAGAGGGGAGGTAATTTCCTATGAGGAGTCTGCAGGGGATGGGGGAGGCAGTGAGTGGGGGGAGGAGGTCTAATGGCTCTGGGTGCTGCCTCTATTAGCCCAAACAGCCAGAGATGATTTTTCAGGATCTTTATGTTGGCAGGGTCATTAATTTGTCACTATTAGCTGCTCCAGTAGCTTTTATAGTGACAAAAAGAGGACGAGGACAGAGGCTATTAGCTCACATATCGTGTTGTGAATAATCCATGGTATTTATATCTTACTTAAAGCTGCTATCATAAATGTTTATATAATAAATAAAAAAGTATCAAATGAGAATGTGAACTCAATGTGAAAAGGGTCAGTCACATAAATGCTGTTTTGCAAAAACTCATTGTAGCATCTTTCAAGAGTCACAGAAAGAAGTTAGCATAGTGGAGTGCATAGTCGAGTCGCTATATATTTCCTTTAGGAGTTGATTAAAGCTGAAAAACAGAGCTAAAAGGGACCTCAGCACTGAAGTTACAAGAAAAGAAATGCTCCTTTTGCGACTATTGTTATTATTTGTTGAATGTGTAAAAAGGAAACTGTGTGTTACTGTAAAAAGCTTGTCTCATCAGCTGTTGTCTGAATGCCAAATATTACTGTAAACTAAAGCTGACACCTGGTTGGCTATTGAAAGGGAACAAAATCCACATTGCATCTCCAAAGGTCATGAACTAATTAACCATTGAATTTGTTTACTGTCATTTGCACATAAACATGTAAAAACATTACATTTTTGTGCTAAGCTAACCTGCTGCTATTGATCGTCTCATTAAACTCCCAGAAGGAAAAATTTAAATGTGTTTCCCAAAACATTGCTTCTCTTTTTGATTGATCGTCCAGGTTCATTGAGTGCCATTAGAAACACTTCACCTTCTTCAGCAAACACGGACGATGATGAGTCTTCAAGGAGAGGTCCAGTGCTGAAGTTGCCTCACTGCCCTGAAACAACCTTATGACCAAAATGTCAAACAGCTTGACAATCAATAACACTGAGGAGCCGAAGCAAAGGTCTCCATCACCCTCCCTCTAATTCTGTGGACGTGTAGAGGAAGAAAATTAATCGTTACATTGTTGCTGCAACGCCATAAAAGTGAATACACGTGTTCTTTTTTTTTTTTTTTACCATCGTAGGTGTGTCAACTCCTAAATCCTAATGTTTTGAAGATGAGCATGTTATGAACCTTTCAGTTTATATGGGCAATGTAAATTATATTTTAATATTTTTGTTTTGTATAAGGCAGTGTGGAGTGTGGACTTTGGGGAATGTCAAAATGAGCACAAGTTATAGTTGTTGTGTTTAGCATGCAGATCAGTGTTGTCTGTGTTTGTGATGCTCAGCCTCTCTGAGCTCCTCTCTAACATAAGTACACACTTATTTAGACTCAATTACAGACAAGAATTAACGAATGCCAGCCCAGAGCAATTATGTGTGTGTACCCTCAAAGAGAAGGGGAGGGGAGTAAGAATGAACAAACCCAATGGTACGACAACACAGGGAGCATCAGGGGCAGCAATAAGAGTTCTGCACGCTAATAAGCCCTCTGTTTGAATTAATGATATTCAAATCCCAAAGAACAATGCCACAATGTTGTTGTAATTCATTGCTTTATACCCTGAGCAGCAGTCATGCTGTAGGCACACCAGGTTCAACCTGTAGGTTATAGGTCCTGGGTTGCCATCTAGTGGGCATTCCTGAAAAACAACAGACGTCTTAACTTGAGTAGGTGATAGAAGCAACAAGTGAGGCTGACATATCCAGCCATGGAGGGGGATTGTCGTGGATTCCAGGGGGCATGAAAGCATCTTATGGTTGCTCACAAAAAAATAAAAAATATTAATAGACTCTTTGAAGAACTCTGGCCAGGGGTTATGGAAGAAACAGAAAGATTTATGAGGATTACCTCAATCTTTGGGTACACTTTAAATCCCAAAATACCTTATTATTTTGGTGTGTGGAGTGTACAAGGTAAGCTCTGATAATACACGATTAGAAGTCTTGGCACTGGTACGACTATCCATGGTGCCTCTCAACAGCTTGGTCTGTTTGCAGCCACAGCCAAAACCTCGCAGCTGCTTTTAGGTTGAACAATACTACTTTTTGCACAGCAGAAAGACGACTGGTGGAGCTGATGATATTAACAATACAACAAGGTGAATAAGCCACAGCAGTGAGTCAGCAACCTGAAACTCTCCCTGCCCTGAAAAGTCAAAATGTCTGACATGGAAAGTCTCTTGGTCTATGTGAGATTTCCATGTGAAACATACGTGAACTAGGTGCTGCAACATGCTGAGATAATTCTACATTGAACACTTCAAAGCTGAAAGCATTACCAGTATTAATGTCTTCACCAAGAGTAAGGCATGGCGGAGAGAATATATATAACATTCATGCTGCTATCCTTTATTTTCTTTAGTTATATTTCATGTTAGTTAGTTTTTTGTGGCTTTTATGGCTTCATTAGATAGGAGAGTGAAGGCCGGGAGAGAAAATGGCTGGGACTGAACCAGCGATCATTCATGGCAGCTTCTTGGCATGCACTCTAACCTCTCATGCACCGCGTTTGCTGCTGTTTGAGTAATGTATTCACCATGTCACACTGGGAATTATAATAATGATAGAAAGCTTATTCAGTTATTGACCCACACACCTTTACGGTGTGTGTTTTTCAGTGTAATGTGATTATGGAGGATTTAAATTCAATCTTGATATAGCTTGAAGGTGACAATCAGAAGTAGCTTTGAGAGGCTCACACACACACACACACACACACACACACACAGAAACACACATCGACCTATACTTGCTATTCATGGCAGCTACTGAATGACAGCCAAGGCCTGTAGTCTTTGTTGTTATTGGAGTTAAGCCATTCAGATGCTTGGTGTGATCAATAGCTGTCTCTGGTCATCAGTCGGTCACAGTGTGGGTGGGTTTTTCGTTTCTTTTCAAACCACCACAGTAAAAGCTTACTGCTCCAGGTGAGGCTCGAACTCACAACCTCGGCATCACTCTGCAGGTTACTGTCTTATAAGTACCGCGCGCTGACCGATTGCGCCACTGGAGCTGGCTGTGTGACCTTAGTAAACAATGAAGAGGAGATGTCAATAGTCCTGGACAATGAGGCTGATTAATTCAATCAGGCAGCTGGTCAGTAGAGATCGCTGCATCTGAGGGTTCATTTCTGCTCTAGATCTGTTTCTTTTTTTTATCTGTCTGCCTCTCTGGCCACAAACCTCTGTCTGTTAAAAACATTTAGGTTTTTTATTTGATTTACACATTTTCACGAGGCACATATCCTATTTCCTGGGGCGTACCATTTGTTCTCTCACCAGTTTTATGTCTCCCCAACATTAACACAAAATCATAAATCAGGTGTTATTTTACTTTATGTGGGACATACTGCAATTATTTGTCTATTCCAATGATCACAAGCATGAACTGTAATATTATCATCATCGTCCTGAACTATCCAAGAGTATAAGCTATTATAGATATTCAGAGATATTATAGTTTTATAGGTATGGTTTTCTAGTGATGCATTTTACAACATTAATAACATTTTAAAAAGGCGTCTTGTTTTAAATGATAAAGTAGAACATGTTTTTTTTCTCACTTTTTGAAGTGAAGTCCCAGTTTCAGGGAGAGAACATGAAACATCTATTTTCTTAATCAACAGGAAGAGGATCAGTGTCAGTATCCAGGGCAGGACAACCAGGGTCACTGACACTGACTGTTAAATTTACATAATCACTGCTTTCATTAAGTAAGTGAAGCAGATTTATTAAGCAGAGAACAAGACACTAATAAGGAAGGTCAAATGTGTAAACAGACATACCCCAGTCTGTCAAATCAGTGTGAATTTAATGAACTGTAAATGAGTGATTATTATGTTATTTTATATTAGATATCTGATTCATCTGTGGGTCAGTATGGGGTCATAGGACTGTGTGAGGAAGGATTTGATAAAAGCCACAGAGCAATCAGACTCATTCATCACATTTCAACCAAATCAAACCCAATTTTGCTCAAAATAATTTTCATTCATTTACAACACAAAAGTGGGATACAAATTGTGGTTATACTACTTCTTTTAATACATAGTCGACAGAGGTGACTGTGAAAATGTATTTTGAATGAATTTCCTTGAACTACTCTGATGTGGTGAATGCAGCTCTCACACTCCAGTGTCACCACGGCTGAGTAAGTTGTGTCATGTGCACGCTGATGCAGAGGTTGTGAGTTCAAAGCTCAACTGGAACGATGAAGTTTATCATTGTGGTAGTTCACTCAAAAGGAAGCACAAACATAAAAAACAACAAGCCATTGTGAGTGTTCTGTTGTGTTTATTGTTAGGTAGCTAAAACGCAACCACTATGGATAAAAAAAAAACAACATACACAAAAGAGACTGTAAGAGCCATTCACAATGCAGCAGATTAACATATCGCTGTGTTCTCTAGTGGGAACACAGGGTGAATATAAAAACAGTTCATCTGTGACAGAAGTGCATTAAAGGCTGCGTGAAAACATATTTTACATGATTTTGTCAAATTGTGAAGTTCCCTACTAAGAACAGGATCCATGATGCCAGAAACCGTCGACACAAACTGATGGCACAAAAGATGTGTGTGTGTTTGTGTGTGTGCTTGTGTCTAAGGCACGTTTGAATTTTTTCATTTGTTGTTGAGTTTTAACTCCAAGAGAACAGTACATGGACAAAACTGTTTGGACATCAGTATAAAAGTACAAATGGAAAGTCCACTGCTCTTCTCAGCCATCTCAGGTTGTAGTGCCCCCCTTTAACCACCGGGGGGTGCTGTCAAGTCACGTAAGAAGAGAGGTAACCGGTTTGGCAGGAAGTCGTTGCCTTTGTAACTCTCCTCCTTGTGTGACTGGCCACTGATTAGCCCAGCTAGAGATCAGTCACACAGAAATCCACCGTTAGTCCTTCTCAGTCAAGTTTTGTTCCCGTGCATGTGAGTATTTTTTTAGTCTCTTATACCTGGAGGCTCGTTGAAGTATTGTTGTACCTTACGATCATAGGAACACACACACACACACACAAAAAACAACCCTCCTGAAATGCTATAATCCAGGAGAAATGTTCCTGCTCAGTCAAACGTCCCGTTGCAGCTGAATGTGCATTTTCCAGCTGCATCAAAGTCCAACATTTAGAAATGTTGTGACCAGTCAAACTTCAGTGCTGCTTCCAGCTGACGTTTTAAAACGCTGACGTTCAGAGGAGGTGAGCGTTCAGGTCGTACTTCTCACAGAACTTGTCAGTGATTGGGATGCAGGTGAGGTACTCACACCACTCACACTTGACCGGGTAGACGTAGAAGAGAACGGCCAGGGCGGAGAACAGACCCAGGAAGACCAGCAGGAAGACACAGATCTGGATCCGCTTACGGTACATGTCAGAGCGCCCGAAACTGAAGAAGAAGAAGAAGACAAAGAAGAAGAAAAGTGAGCATTATTCATCTCACGGTGTTAAAGGTTAAAAATCTCAGAGGCACAAACATCCCTCTCTTCGCCTACCTGATGTACGGCAGAAAGGCAAAAGACAGGAAGAATCCGGATATGAAGCCGCAGATGTGGGCAAAGTTGTCAATCCATGGAAGCAAACCAAAGGAGAAGAAGAAGACAGAGATGCCCAGCAGCTTGGCAAACGCCCACCACGGCCGCTCCAGGATCTGCCAGCTCTGAAACAGCTCCACAAACAGACAGGCCAGGATCCCAAACTGGCTGCCTGCAGGACCCACCTGAGAGAGAGGGATGAAAAGAGAGGGGGGAAAGAGGAATGCAGGGACACGGAGAGATCAGCACAAATAAAATCTAAGTCTGAGGTAGCTCAGTTAATCAAAAAAAAAAAAATCTTGACAAAGTCTTTAGAGGAACTCAGTAGTTCAGACATTTAAATAAATACATCTGTACAGGCATGAGTTCAATGAACATCACTGCTGCGGCAGCCCAAGGTAAACAGAAAATCCCAGAAAATGTAAATTGTTATAATGAAAAAGGAAAACATAAACAAAAGTTCTCATTTTACAGATTTACACATCTCTATTTATTTCTAATATCAACAATTCATTTAGCGAGTCAGCACTTATTACGCAGAAAATGTTGTTGTCGAGAACTAACTAACATCTGTTTTTAATCATTTGCCTTAAAATGCTACTGACCTATAGTAGCTAGATGGGCTTGCTCCTGGCTATCCTGGTAGGTTTCAGTATTGAAATCAATCGCAGTATTAAAACAAACTTCATAATGTTGTGCTCATTTTAAATAATTCATGAGCTTATTTCACAAATTTCAGAATTCTTTATGATTTAACATTAAAATAAAATACAGTCAATTTTTTATATATATGGCACCAAATCACAACAGAGATTTTTTTCAAGGAAAAGATGCAGAACCCACTGAGGTTCAAGATGATGCTGTATTGTGTGTATCATTTTGCTTTGAGGGTGACTTTGTACCTCTGCTCTGTAGGGCAGGAAGATGGCTGAGGCCAAGTTGCCAGTGATGCCACTGAGCATGTAGATGATTGAGATCCTGAGCCAGCCAGCCAGCTTCTCTATGTCCCTCAGCACCGTCATCTGGAACAGCACTGACACCAGGCAGTGCAGGATCCTGCAGACACAGAGACACAGTTATTTTTAATGTTGACCCAAATCCACCTGATATTTTTTACCCATGTTGAATCTTAAAAATTTAACATAAAACAGTTGTGCTTTCATGTCTAAAGACTCAGGCTCATTCTGAATTAGACGAAACAAAAAGAGGGAAATTCAGTCACCCAGCATGAAGAAAGAGTGACAACCAGAGTCTGGAGAACTGGTCTGGGATTTCTGGGTTGAGAAAAGGCAGCAAACCACACACATCATCCATACAGGCCACCTGGAGGAGGAAGATAAAGTCAGGAGAAAAACAGTCAGGACAGTAGATCCACTGCCACCCTGTGGAGGAATTGACTGTTGAATTCAATCCAAAGTCAAATCACGGCAAAACACCGACTCCAGTGCTGCAACCGCTCAGCACACAGTCTGTACTGTATACAGCAGTGACCTTCAGGTTGGGAGTCAATTTCACAGATACCCTAGGTGAAAAAGCCTTTTGAATTAGGAAACATGGCAACTATTGTATGAAGTTGCAGAAAATTAAAGGTTATAAATACAGTAAAAAGAGGTGTGTGGCCTTTTTGTTTCTACCTGTGAACAGAGAGTCGCCTCCTCGTGGAAGTAGCCTTGCATGAAGTCACAGTATTCTCTGGAAGTGATTTCACATCTACAACATCACACACATCATTAGCTTTATTAGCTCAAAAGGAAAATCCAGAAAATAATTATTCAAAAAAATGTAATCTGCTTCAGATTTTCTCTGTTATTTAAATGAGTACTGTTCAGTCAGTGAGTCTCATTAGTCTTGGTTTCAGCGTCATTTCACAGTATGAACTCAAACGTCAAAGGAGTAGTGTAAACACCATATTTTAACATTTCAGCATAAAAGTAAATCTATACTGGATGATCAAACTCCTGATCAAACACTGATCCTCACCGTCCTTTGGTTCCAATGCAGCAGGGCCGGCCTGTGATGGTGCAGTCTATGTGGGGGAGATTGGTGTGGTATCCAGAGTTGTACTTTGTACAAACCTACAGATGACAACCACAGGTGAGTTTTTAATATCTTATCTAAACTGAATGACAGTTTGACTGAGCTTCACCAGGAGAAATGAGAAAAAACCTGACCCTGTTCAGACCTGCTTTACAGTAACATGTGTCCGCGGTGATCTGTTCACAAGTGATCAGTTCTCAGTACAACTGTTCACACCTGGCTTTGAAATGTGTCTCCACATTCTTTGTTATGCGTTGTTGTTTTTAGTCAATCAACAGATGGATCCATTGTCAGTGTGCTTGTGTTAACGTGTGAAGTGACATGAAGTTGTTCAGAAAATCAATCATATTCATTTGAAACACTAAAAATGAAATATTTCCAGTTCATTATGAAACTGTCTTTACTAATTAGACCTTGCCAGAGGACGTCAGTAGAGTAACTGCTCCTTTAATAAGGCCAGGGTGCATTTGTGTTCACACTGCTAAAGGAAAATCCACATCCGATTGTGGTTGATGGGACCTCAAATTTGTCCTCAGTGTATCTTGGCTGCGTTCACAACTGAACTTAGGGATGACCACTTCCACCAGAGACAGCTGTTAATATCTATAATATGCTAATATACTCACTGGCCACTTGGTGATGTCATCAGGCCACTCGTGAGGGGAAACTGAGGCTGGCTCCAGGCAAATCCTACAAATCAAGATCAAAACATGAAGATTTCTGTCGACTATCAAGAAGAACCGAGTCCCAAACAGCACCGTCTACACACACAGAGAGAATCTGACATCTGTCCTCACAGCAGAGATGACAAACTGCTGTTCTACCTGTAGTTAAAATAAAAGGATAACAATCTCACAAACAGAGAGTGGTGTTGTGTTACCTGGGGTCCTGATGGCAGACTGAACCATACTGGCGTAGTTGACCACTCAAATTGGGAGCACTGCTGTGCTGAGGCCACTTCACCCACACTGCCAGAGTACTCTGTAATCAGATTACAAAGAGTAATGTTTTTTTTATTTTATAGTAATGCTTTTTTTATGATTTACATCTTATTTTACAAAACAAGGTTGTCTGATGATCATTTCCTCCATACAGACATGGCTGTAATGTCTAGGTAACATCGGTCATGTGACTCTGGCCTCACTGACCGAACACTCCTCCTGTAGAGTCTGCAGGCAGCCGGAGCGATCGTTCCTCACGCAGCAGCCCGACTCTCTCTCTCGCGCTCTCTTCTCCTGCATCAGTTTCTGGATCTCTTCGTCCTGACGCATGCAGGGGGAAAACTTGGCTCCCAGGTGGATCAGAGCCTCCTGCAGCAGAGAGGACAGGGGTGAGGCTGTGGATCTTCACCAGTAGATGCACTCAAACACCAGCACCAGTTATCCAGATTTAGTGACTCTACAGTTCATACAATGTTTACAACTATAGTTAAATTCATCATTTATTTCAGCAGTTGTTACCACTGATTTATCTTTTATTAATTATCATTTATCTATCACATGTAACTGACTCATTTCAACTGTTTACTGATTACTAGTTAAGCTTTAAGTATCTCAATTGTTATGAATTATTTTTGGTGTTAACCTTTAGAGTTAATTAGTTAATGTATTTTTTTAAATTTTTTAAAATGGAAACAGGCATACACAATGTATAAACCGACAATACACTGACCAAAAAAACAGACAAACGACAGAGCAAACCTAACAACACAACAAAACATGACCAAAACAGGACAGAAAAGCAAAAACACACACAAGAAAAACAAAACAAAACAAAACAACAAGAACAAACAACAACAAAAAAAAAGGATGTGAAACTACTAAAAATTAAATGAACAGTAACTACTTAGTATACATTTACTCAAAAGTACGTTTTTCCCATTTTTTGTTATGCATTTCCACACGGACGTAATTTTAAGGGGGGACACAGGGGACATGTCCCCTGCACTTTTTCCAAAGGCAGGCTTGGTCCCCTGCAGTTTTACCGTCCAAAAACGATGTTACGCTATATTAAACAGAAACGGGTCAAGCATTAGGACCAAGCGGAAAACAGCCGCTCAAGCTGAAGCCTGTTTCCCTTTCGGCCAACCACAAGCTCATCAATTGGCCCTGTCGTTTCTTGCTAACGTGTGATTGGCCGTCCCTGCTGTCACTCAGACAGATAGGACAGATGCTCATTAATCAGCTGTTTAAACAGAAACAGCCCCGCTGGAGCAGTAGCCTACACACAGACCTCCTCCAGGTAGAAGCTCCTGCTCCGACTGAGGAGCCGCTCCGGTGTGATACCTGTTCAGGTGATCTCCACAGTTTTTTTTTTTTTTTTTACCACCACGACCTCACAACCCACCGTCAGCCGAACCATGTAATCATAAAGTTATAAAATCGCGTTCACAGCCCCTTAATTATAATTTCCCAAACACTGATCGCCAGGTTTTGTGACATGATCAGAGCAATGTGACTGATTATAGTCTACACGTACGTGCGTCTGAAGCCTCCATCCACCAATGATCACGCTTGTAATCAGTAATTTCTCACAGTTGGAACTCATTTTTATGTTGGTGCTGATAGTTAGAGTAAAACAGCAGCAAAGGAATTCAGAGTTTCTTCATAAATAAAACTATACAAAAGATATTAGCCTTATATTTTCTTCATTGCAGACCTTTTAAATTTTGGGTTATCTTCTTGCCAACTCAGGCCAGCTGTGTCCCCCCCACCTCTGTAATCAAAATTTCGTCCATGCATTTCCACCTTATCTTGATTTGTTGCGATAATTTTTTCCAAAAGAAATTGGCGTCGCACTTTATTTCTAAAAAAATCCAAGTTCAAAAATGTTTTTTTTTGGGTCTTTTTAAATATAAATATTTTCCCAAAAAGGATGATCGTGTGTTAATGTATTTTTTAATTAGCTGTGCTAGCTAAACAATTATAGATTACAACATTTGTGCTTTGCTGTTTTAACCATCACACTGAGTAAAACACAAGTACAGGTAGAAGATGGTGAAATAGAAAATACTTACCGAGCTCGGCCCCACCCAGAAGTTTTGTTGTTGTACAAACTTAACATTTTCATAAACTCCTTTGTTCCTCAGCACCTGAAAGAGTGTACTTGTTTTACTCATTCATAAAAAAAAACTCAACGTGAAGTCACAAACAGAGCAATCCACAGATCATAAACTCACCGAATCCACAGTTTCATGTTGTGTGAAGCCCACGGGGGCAATGCCGTAGATAGTCACAGCCAGAATTGTGACGAGCAAATGGACAAATGTGATCCAGTAGGTGAAGAAAGGCCTGAGGAAGAGAGGACAACTATTTCAGGCTCCATTTGCTGGAATATTGATGAAAAACTATATTTAATTTCACCTCAGAGAACAGTCAACAGAATAATCTACTGTACCTGTGATCGTCCATGTCCTCGATCTGCCTCTTGACAAAGCTGTCAATGCGCTTGCGGTACGTCCTGTTTGTGAGACGGCCGACCATGCCCAGCCCGTACGGCCTCTTCTCTCGGGCAAACAGCTTCTTGACAGGAACCACGATCCTCTGTCCCCGCTGCTGCGTGCTGTTGACACTCACCACCTCCTGTTTCAGACGGACCTTAGGTTGGGCCACAGAGCCATCTTTTGTCTTCCGCCAGCCTCGTTCCAAAGGCCTGGGTTGAGGATGAGAGAGGCGAAGGAAAGAAATGCACACCAATGTGTCAGATGTTTCAATCATCCTGTCAGAAGAGGAGAAAATTCAGTAAAAAATGCTCTAAACCCACAACATGAGGTGACTCCTCTCCAGTTCATTCCTATCCAGAGCACTTCCTGTGAGCTCGCTCTCGTCCAGCGGTT
Source organism: Trachurus japonicus (assembly GCF_045865225.1). Taxonomy (NCBI): domain Eukaryota; kingdom Metazoa; phylum Chordata; class Actinopteri; order Carangiformes; family Carangidae; genus Trachurus; species Trachurus japonicus. The sequence goes on from NC_140925.1 coordinate 20,007,662, forward strand.
TGAGGGCAGCCTCTGATGGTGTCTCAAAAACATCGTCTGCATAGGTGGACAACTCATCAGGCAGGCCGTCCTACAGAGATGACAACAAGTTAAGTAGGAATTCAAATATATTCAGTTTTATACAGGGTAGCCTATAGATACATGGCTATCACATTATATTATACAGTATATGCTCAAACCACAATAGCGTGCTTTCAGTAAACATTTGATCACTTTGTTTTACTTAGTAAAAGCTTGTTGGCATGTGAGCTTAATGATTCTGGTGAAAAACACAATTTAATCAAGCTGTGATTCAATAAATGTATAATCTACTGATTTTGTAACTTGAGCTCTCAATTATTATTTTTTTGACAGAAACAACCGCAAAAAACAAGTGCAGATTTATTATTTGCGTTTCATCTTGTTAATGCAGGTGAAGAATAATGAAAGGTTAGGCTGTGGATGGGTGTCCACTGCTCACTCTGGTGAAGAAGGACGTGTCCAGCTCATCAGGAAAGTCTACAGTTTCGTCTTCAAAGAAACTAGGAGGCATGAAGCTCCGTCTGCGGTGTCGCCCTGTGGTGCTATCAATTAATGTGCGGCCCTGGCAAACAGAAAAACACAAACATCATCTCCTGGTATCAAACTGACGTACAGTATAATGATTTTTTCCCCCTAATAAATCACTCTAATATAATAAAATGAGATTGAGATATAAAAAAAACAGATATAAAAAGGTGAGATATGATGCATTTGCACACAGATAATATACTGTATACTAGTGATGCGCGGGCCGGCCCGTGGCCCGCGGGGCGGGGCGGGGCGGGTCAAGAAATGTTTACTTTATTTGCGGTGCGGGCTGGGGCGGGTCATAAAAAAATAAAAATAAAATAATTTAAAATAAATTAACGTGTATTAATGTTGTAATTATTAAAATAAATTATTAATGTGTAATGTCTTGGCTGTGCACGTCTGACGTCACGAGAGCGCCAAGAGCAACGGCCAAAACAAAAGATTTAAAAAATAAGAAGAAGACGATGGAGGAGGTGAGGGAGAGATTAAGTTCGGGGATTTATAAACTCAAAACAAAAGAAAATCAGACTAAATCGACAGTTTGGGGGAGATTTTCTGAAATTGTTCATGCTGCTGCAGAAAAAAGTACCGGATATGTGAAGTGTAATGACTGTGAAAAAATATACAAACACGACCCACAAATCAGGCACTTCAACCATGAGCAGGCCTGTCTGTGGCTCTAAGGACGTGTCTCAAAGTGCTATAACTGCGTTCCTTAAATGCCCGAAAATCCCAACACAAATCAAATCGGATGTCACAGACGCCTGCGTTGACCTGTGCTGTCAAGATCTGTGGCCTTTTGACATCGTATAGGATTCTGTGCTGGAGCTCAGTGTCTTATTAATGTCGGGGCACGTTACGGACGTGTGGATGCCAGCAGTGTACTCCCTCACAGGCAAACCGTCTGTGACAGAGCCAAAGCGACGGCCACAGAAAAAAAAAAAAAACTTGCAAAAGAGATCAATAAAGCTCTGGATTGTGGCATTGGAATTACGACTGACATGTGGACTGATGATCACAACAAACTCTTAAAAAGACAGCCTGCAACCTCAACGAGCAAATGATCAGGGAGCTGCATGACTTCGGGATAGAAGCTGGCCGTTTACCAAATGTCACGTTCGTGAGTGACCAGGGACCATGTCATAAACACCGTGCTTAAACACACATTTGACATCAAAGAAAACACCCCAGCATACATGAGAGTCAAGTGATGGACAGATGCAAAAGCCTTGTAACTTACCTGAAGAAATCCAGTGCAGTTGTAAACCTGCCCCATGCTGTGATAGGCTACAGGAGTGTGAAACTCGATGGAACAGTAAAGTGGCAATGATGCAGTCAGTCACCAAACAATACAGTGAAATCCAACAAGCGATGGAAGAAAAAGACCAGCTAGACAGACTAGAGGGCATTCAGCTGGACGTGCTGAAAACGATCTCTGAGTTCTTGGTGCTTTTTAAAACTGCTACCGAAGAGCTCGAAGGTGACAAATATCCTACCATTCAGTTAGTGCTTTGGTTTTTCAAACTACAGAAACACTGCGAGCCACAACACAGTGACCCAGAGTACATGGTTTACATAAGAGCACGGGCAATGCAGCTCTTAAACGAGAAACTGTCCCTCAGCATCACCCACAAGCTTGGAACGTTTCTTTGTCCACGTTTCAAGTCCCTCAAGATGCTTCCAGCTGTGGAGAGAACTGCTGTCCATGACGAGGCCAGACGACTTGCCAGGGAATTTGACCGAGAGCGTACACCAGCCCCAAGAGAACCAGAGGCCACTGATCGACGTAAGTAACGACAGCAGCTAATGTAATAATACGGTAATAACAACAACAATTATAACAATGATGATAATAATAATAACAAAAATAATGCCCTATTGGCCTAATCTTATGACAGTTTAATTGTTCATTTAACAACAATTTGGTAGGTTACGGCGGACAAATAGTAAAACTGTATTTACATTTTATTTTTAGCTGAGGGAGCCGAGGGAGCCAAAAGAAAAAGGGATCAGTTCAGCGAGTGGGAGGATGAAGGTGAAGAAGATGAGAAGGATGAGGTTCAGGGCTACATTCTTCTCTGATGGGGATGATCTTCTACGTTTCTGGGAGTCACAGTCCAATGCCTTCCCCATGCTTGCCAAGGTGGCAAGAATGATTCTCTGCATCCCAGCAACTAGTGCATTGAGCGAGCGTACGTTCAGCTCGGCCGGCCGGGTGCTCGAGTCCAGGCGAAACAGACTAAATCCCGGCACAGTTGATGCTATTCTTTTTTTGCATAGTGCACGTTAAAATGTCAATGCCTAGATAAAAATAGCCATATGTGGAACAGAATTCGGTGGCCTATTATGTGCTATGAGAAAAACAGGTTGTTTGTAAAAGCCTCATTTAGCCTAATTTGCGGAGGTGTTTGTTGTTGAAAATTGTTTTGTTGAAATGACTCAGTGTTTTATTACATTTACAATGAAATGATTACGTGTTTTATTACATTTACAGTGAAATGACTCAGTGTTTTATTACATTTACAGTGAAATTACTAAGTGTTTTTGTCATGTTCTGTGTGAACTTTGCCTGTATTTGTGTTCCTTTTCTCCGCCCATTGACATTTAACTCATTACCTTGAGTTTAATTCAAGCTTTTATTTTGAAAGGTGGTTTTGGTGACATGACAGTGTGCAGAGTATGAGCAGGAAATGCATAGCTTCTACATGCGGTCTGCTTGCAGCTCCAGCTAGCCTATCTTTTTCCTTCTGCTGCTTGTGTCTACGAAATTATCGCTTGTGAGTGTTGTTCACAATTTTTAGTTAATTGTGTTGTTACACAGATTCCAGTGGTGCATTGTAAATATTGAAATGTTATATAAATGTTTATGTTTATTCACATGTAAATCGTGCTAATGCTAAGCTAACAACTAGCCTACAGCTATTTGCATTATCATTCCTGTGAATGTATTATGTTAGTTTAGTGACAATACAGTAATTGTTATTTTTCTGTATCATTTCAGTTTTACAAAAAATGTTTTAAGACCTCAGTAAAGGCCCTTCAACTTCATTCCTGCCTCTGAGTTTCTCTTGGAGCTTGTTCGCTATCTGTCAATTTGTGTAGTCACACACTGAGGACAGAATAGTAAAAAAGCGATATCACAGCAGGCGCTACAGCTTCAAGGAAAGAAAGGTACCGTGCAAGCTCAACGCCTCACTCTCAAAGGTCTCCATATTCACCTATTCTCATACATCCTTGGAGAAGCTCAATCCATGATGTCACATGCTAGTGAAGCCAGACAGGATCACTCAACCGACAAAGATTATGATGTTACAGAAAAGGATGCTGCAGCCAAAGCAAAATCACAGGGTTCTGCCTCCTCCACCTCATCTTATTTTTCCTCAGCTAGCAGGAATGCAGCCAAAGCCCGTGCTAAAGCCGAAGCTGTACGTGCAATGGCTCCTTTCGTTCAGCGAGAAGCTGAATTAAAAATAGCAGAGGCCCGTCTAGCTGCTGAGTCGAAGGTGGAAGAAGCCCGTCTAGCTGCAGATGTGAAAGTCAAAGAGGCGCACATAATCGCTGAATTGGCAACTTTAAAACATGAGAAAGAGGTAGCTGTAGCCTTGGCAGAGGCTGAAGTCCTCGAAGCAGCAGCGGAGACGGGAGACAAAGAGGGCAGCGTGAGTCGCCGCGATTCAGTTCATGTTGCCATGCAGCGCACCCGCGACTATGTCGAACAGCACTCACTACATCTTAGTGATGCAGAGCCTCCAGAACTTAAACCATACTCCAACCCTGTTGTCACCTGTCAAACCTGACGTCCAAACAGATGAAAAAGAGTGCACTCCTGGAGAGGACAGTGGCGCTTCTCAAGCCTTACCTAGGGGTGACGTTCCTGCAGCAAAGCAGCCTGAGAGGGCAACGCTGGTGGTTCGTCAACGCACCACGACGGACAACGACAACCACAAGGCACAGCAACCCAAAAGGCCGACGCCAGCAGTTCATCACCAACCCCCTGCTAACCCTCCCTTTGCAGAGCCAGCTGCTTTACCTCTCAACAGGGTTTCATTACAGCCGCATACGGATGATAGGACTGGTATGAGTGATGTCACAAGGTACTTAGTACGTCGCGAGCTTGTGAACTCTGGTCTCATCAAGTTCAGTGATCGCCCAGAAAGTTACTGGGTGTGGAAGTCCTCGTTTCACAATGCCATAGAAGGACTTAACTTAAGCGCAAGTGAAGAACTTGATCTTTTAACAAAGTGGTTAGGAAACCAGTCTTCAGAGCATGTCAGAAGGATCCGTTCTGTGCATGTGGCTAATCCTGCTATAGGCTTAAGGATGGCCTTGGATCGCTTAGAGGAGTGTTACGGCTCCCCCGAAGTAACCGAGAGAGCTCTTTTTGAGAGGATAGAGAACTTCCCTAGAATCGGTCCCAAGAACGCTTTATAGCTCAGGGAACTGGGAGACCTGTTAAGGGAGTTAGAGTCCGCCAAGTCTGAGGGCTACCTACCTGGTCTCTCATACCTGGATACCGCCAGGGGAGTCAACCCCATCGTGGGAAAGTTGCCATACAGTCTGCAAGAGAGGTGGTTGGCTCATGGTTCTCTGTACAAGGAGCAGCACAATGTATCTTTTCCTCCATTTGCTTTCTTCACAGACTTCATATGTAACGAAGCACGCAGAAGAAATGACTCTAGCTTCACACTCTTGGCTCTCCCTACAGTTTCATCGAACAGTTACCACCGATTCTCCATGGATCCATCGAAGCCTGAACGAATGGAAAGGAGGTCAGGATACATCAAAGGTCATGTGTCCGCTCACAAAACTGAAGTAGCATTGCAACACTCAGCGTCTCAGTCAGACAGTTTGAGCAGCAAGCCAGGTGACATCAATAGGCAATGTCCCATCCATAAAAAACCCCATTCTTTAAGAAAGTGTAGAGGTTTTCAAAGCAAACCGCTTGAGGAGCGCAAGGCTTTTCTTAAAGAGAACGGCATCTGCTTTAGGTGTTGCTCTTCTACTGCTCACTTCGCTAAGAACTGTGAAGTGGCCTTGAAGTGCACAGAATGTGAAAGCGACGGCCACATCGCTGCACTACACCCTGGACCTGCTCCATGGGACGTTAGAGACCCCTCCTTAGAGCATGGCGGGCAGGGTGAAGGAGAGGCACCTCAGTCAGCGGTCACATCCAGGTGCACAGATGTTTGTGACAGAGGTAAGGAACCTAGATCTTGTTCTAAGATCTGCCTAGTGAGAGTCTACCCCAATGCACACCAAGACAAAGCCATTAGGGTTTACGCTATTTTGGACGATCAAAGTAACAAGTCATTGGCTCAGTCCGAATTCTTCAATCACTTCCAAATCAAAGGGTTAGAGTCGCCATATACACTGCGCACATGTGCAGGTACTACTGAAACATCGGGGAGAAGGGCTACAGGGTTTATGGTGGAGTCATTGGATTGAACGACAAGAGTGATGCTTCCCACACTCATTGAGTGTAATCACATGCCAGACGATCGGTCGGAGATCCCGACACTTGCAGCTGCGTAGCACCATGCTCACCTGAAGTCCATAGCCCATAAGATTCCACATCTAGATTCAGAGGCTCAGATACTACTTCTTCTAGGACGTGACATCCTCCAGGTTCATAAGGTCAGAGAGCATCGCAATGGTCCTCCCAACGCTCCCTACGCTCAGAGACTAGACCTTGGCTGGATTGTCGTTGGCAATGTCTGCTTGGGCTCAGCCCACAAGCCAGCGGCTGTCACTTCCTTTCGGACCAACGTACTGGAAAATGGGCGTCCTTCCCTCCTTTCTCCATGCCCTAAGCACCTGAAAGTGAAGGAAAAGTTCAGCACCACAGTCCTCGATGACTGCAGCCTCGGCAGCTCAATTTTTTGAAAGAACCAAGGATGATGATAAGGTGGGTCTCTCCATTGAAGACAAGCTTTTCCTGGAGCTCATGGATAGAGAGATGGTCATGGACAACACCAATAGTTGGGTGGCACCTCTTCCATTTCGATCCCCTCGGCAACGGCTCCCAAACAATCGAGAGCAGGCTCTCAGTCGCCTTACTTCTCTTCGACGCACCCTAGAAAGAAAGCCTGAGATGAAAGCTCACTTTCTGAGCTTCATGCAAAAGATCTTTGATCATGACCAGGCAGAGAGTCCACCATTGTCAGAGGGAGTCGAGCGATGGTATCTACCCATCTTTGGTGTATACCACCCTCGTAAGCCAACTCAAATCAGAGCGAAACTAGCTCCTGCGGCTGCCCACACTGTCCCGAGGCTGGAGTTGGGTGCAGCTGTATTAGCGGTAGAAATTGCAGAGCTAGTAAAGAGTGAGTTAGACATCAGTGTAGACTCCTTGCAATTCTACACAGACAGCAAGGTTGTCTTAGGATACATATATAACCAGACTAGACGTTTTTATGTGTATGTTTCCAACAGAGTGCAGCGAATCAGGAAGTCCACCAAACCTGAGCAGTGGCACTATGTCTGCACCACACAGAATCTGGCAGATCACGCCACTCGGTCTGTATCTGCAGCTGAGCTCCCTAACACGACTTGGCTCACTGGGCCCCCTTTCTTGTCCCTACTGGAAGGAGTGTCCACTTCAGAAGAGGAGCCATACGACCTTGTCGCTCCAGATCTTGACACTGAGGTGCATTCTCATGCTACCACGCTCTCTGTTCCTTCAACTAACCTGGGATGTCAGTGTTTTGAGCGGTTCTCATCTTGGACATCTTTGGTGCGAGCCATAGCATTCCTGACGCACATCACTCAGTCTCAAGAAAGTGCCGCTGTGGCCAAGCATGCGGATTGCAATGGCTGGCATCAATGCAAAAGGCCTCGCACAGCAGAAGAGCTGCTCAAAGCAGAAACTCTCATCATAAAGTGTGTACAAACAGAGACTTACAGCAAAGAGTTCTCTTGTCTGGCCGCTGGAAAGAACATCTCAAAAGACAGCCCTCTAAGAAAGCTGAATCCCTATGTGGATGAAGATGGCCTTCTAAGAATAGGAGGTAGGCTCAACCAGTCGGCACTCGACACAGGAGAAAAGCTGCCTCTTGTCATCCCAGGCCGCAGCCACATCGCAACGCTGCTTGTGAGGCATTATCATGAAAAGGTCAGACACCAAGGTCGTGTTTTTACCGAAGGATCCATCCGCTCAGCAGGGTTCTGGATTGTTGGGGCCAGGAAATGTATCAATGGTATTCTTCACAAATGCATCATGTGTAACAAGCTTCGTGGGAGAGCTGCTGAGCAGAAGATGGCAGATCTGCCCCCCGATCGCCTGAGTACAGAGCCACCTTTCACCTACGTGGGACTTGACGTGTTCGGTCCTTGGATTATTACCACAATGCTAAGCTAACAACTAGCCTACAGCTATTTGCATTATCATTCCTGTGAATGTATTATGTTAGTTTAGTGACAATACAGTAATTGTTATTTTTCTGTATCATTTCAGTTTTACAAAAAATGTTTCAAGACCTCAGTAAAGGCCCTTCAACTTCATTCCTGCCTCTGAGTTTCTCTTGGAGCTTGTTCGCTATCTGTCAATTTGTGTAGTCACACACTGAGGACAGAATAGTTTTATTACATTTACAGTGAAATGACTCGGTGTTTTATTAAATTTACAGTTAGGCTAAGTGTTTATTACATAGGCTAGTGTTGTTATTATTAGCCTACTTTGTAATGTAATATGTTTGTTACAAATAGCCTAATAAATTTAACAGAAATCTATAAAAACGCAAGCCTCATCTGATGTTATTTTATGATTTATATTGTTTAACCTATTTTTATACTGGCTCTGGATTTAAATTTATTGTTGTCAGTTTTATGTCACTCAGAGCTATTTTCCATATTGAATAAATTTGTGTGGCCCATTTAATAGCGGCGGGGCGGGTCGGGGCGGGCTGTGAAAATAGATGCGCTGGTGCGGGGCTGGCTGGGGCGGGTCAAATTACTTCATAGATGCGGGACCCGCGGGTTGGAAAAAAAGCCAACCCGCGCATCACTACTGTATACATTGAACTGAATTGTATTTATGAATTGTATTTATGTGTCTCACACCAGTTAAGGTGCCCAGGCTATAAGGGCTTACAAGATACAGATTACATACTCATAGCCAGCAAACATAATCAGCAGAGTACAAACAAAACCAAACCGCATAGATTGAACATTTCAAATAGATCTGCGCATAGTAGATAGTTCATCACTGAGACCGCTATGAAAACAGGGTTTTACTGCCAGTAGCAAATGAAACCAACGTGTTCAGCATTATTATCATCATCATTATTATCTCTGCTTTTACAGAGACAGTCAAAAACACAGGGTATACCCTGAGCCTGACAGTTTATCTGGAGGAATTCCCAGCAGTGCGTGCCACTTTCTAAATACAGTGACCTCTGTGTGTCACTGGATTACCCCTCTACTTAATATTCAGACCACAATCCAGCAGATATCTGAGCATTCGCTTTGTATTATCATGGACCATCTGCTAGACTAGAGAAACTCCCCTCCCCTCCACACGCACTAGTAGATACTACTAATGTAACATATATGTAAGAGTTTAATCCACAGCATGACAGCTGAGCTCAGGTTTTACATAACATGCCTACAAACACACACATACATGAATACACAAGCAGGAATGTAGTGGTACACTCAGAAATAAATCCCGTCCATTCATATGTGTTGGAAACAGAAGCGTGTTAGAAAATACCAAATGGAGTTTTTCTAAGAATCTCTCCATAAAATCATAAAATAATGGAGATTAATGTGTGCATTATGTGCATGGAAACTCAGAGCAAACTCAAAGTTATAAAGCATTAAAATGTAAAGCATTGTATATCCTGAGCTCAATCTCCTTTTCAATCACAGTCTCTTATAGACTGAATTTACTGCTACAGTACTTGACTGTAATGGAGTTAAAGGAGCTCCTAATTTACATTTACATTGTGTAATGTGCAGACGAAATATGTAAATTCAGTTTATGAACACTAAGCAGCAGCTTAGACGAGCCTGAAGCACAGGTTTTGCGAAGCGAAGAGAGCACTTGGTCATTGGGAGATGTTCGACATAAATTCCACTATATAAACAAAAAGTAACACCTTCATAAGTGCTGCTGCGGCCTTGAGACTCATGACAGCGACAGACTCCCGTTTGCGTCGTCGCGGCAGCCGGTTGAGGGCGGAGCGGGAGCTTGAAAAGGAGCAGAGGGAGGCGGTGCCGGGCGTGATGGGGGTTTGTGGGACACTGAAGCCGTCTACCTCTTCCACCATTCGGAAGGCACGACCCCGGGCCAGTGGGTCTACAATCTGCGCGCGCACACACACACACACACAGAAAAACACACTCAGTACTTCATCAGAGAAGCCGCATACAACATCAATCACACAGCAAAAGAATAGTGACGAGCAGGGATGCACCTATTAATACACATGTGTAGCCTACGAGGGTAGACTGATATATCAAGTGGAAAGAAGCTGTTTTAATTAACTGGTGGGTTTTAGTGACAGGAAACTGGTATTTTATGATTTTTATGATATCACACATGCAGATTGGTGAGGGTGTCCAGCACTGGACATGACTGGTATATCATACCTGTCATACCAGAGCTGATTTTAATGTAATTTATTGATCAGATTGCAGAAATTGAACTAAACCAACAGTGCCATTATAATAGTGTGCTTTTTGAAATTAAACATTCAAAAACAAAAACATCAGCTCCTTGTATTAGCCATCCAAAACCCATCAGTCTAACTATTGGCAAGCTGACCAAGCAAGCACCATAAATGTAATGTGTGAAGGAGAAAGTGAGGGAAAAAGTAGAGGAAGGGAAGTAAAGTTGGAAAAAGTGAGTAGCTGCCCCATTTGTTCCTTGATCCCTGCAAAGTGCCCCTGGCGCTAGCCTACCCTCTGCATGCCATAGTGGTGGTGACTGGGGTGGTGGGGTGGGAGGTAGAGGGGAGGAGGGGTCTCAGTGCTGGCAAGGGAGAGGTTGTCCTGGCTGTGGAGCTCCATTTCCCTCATCACCTGAGCCTTCAGACCCCCATACAGATGGCTGCAGTGCTGCAGGCTCTTCCTCCTCCATCGCTGGGTGCTGTCGCTGTCCTTGCTCACCCCGAACCAGTCAGCCGTACCTCTGAAAGGACAGACAGGTTAGTAAATGTGCAAAATCTGAATATTCTGATGTGTTTGTTTGTGACAGAAATACATCAAGGTAAACAGGTTAAGTTGTCATTTAATGTTATGAAAATATCATTTTTGATTTGAGTATCAACAGCAATGCTGCTGGCTCGGTGAGACTCTTATCTTATCTCCTCAAGTACAACGGTCACATAAACAAACTGTTGTCATAATGGCTGCAAAAGCACCACCAGTTCACAAAAAACCTGTCCAATATTCACAAATAATACCAGTGAGATCAGCTAATTCAATCATAGTGACAGCCTGTTTTCACACAAGCATGCAAGATAACAAAAACAGCTAACTTTGCCTGTTTAGCTACAAGAATAAAATAATAAAAATAAAAAAAATTGGTAAGCACTCCCAAGTCACAATAACAGGTGATTTCCCTGTTGTTCCAGTGTGCTGACATTTTGCATTAGGCCTATAAGGGAGTAACAGTGCATTGAGCTATATGCTAACTAGCTAATAACCTGCTAATAGCCTACTAACATGCTGATAAAATGTTAGATTTAGCAGAGACGTTCTATATTGTATCTAGCCTAGAAGGACTTTGGTTTTAGTTTAGCATGATAGCATGATTACTTAGCTAAGCACCACTAATAGGCTACTATTGTGTTGTACAGTAGGCCTACTGTTTAGGTAGCCTACCTATTAAAGAATAAAAGCTAAGTATGTATTTTTAAGTAAAGTCACTTTTATCAAGTTCAAACACTGAGTTAATTCTGAAAGGACACTCAGCCAAGCCAAACCTACATGTCAACTATCCAAGAAAATGTTTGTATACAATTAGCTTTAGCCTTCATCTGAACTTGGATTAATAGACAGATTAAAACATACATCCTTCCTCATCAGAGGAACAATATGGTGATTAGTTGATTCACTAGCCTACAGCTGGTTGTTGGGGATTAGTTGATTGGTAAATTGGGTCATTTGCTGATTGCCTCCTTGTGTGCACTGATGAAGAGAACCTTGCATCTAAAGAGACATCTGGTTTCACAGGTTTTCTCAATATTGAAAACCTTTGTGAACTGGCACCTTTAATGCTAAACAGCACACCAAAATATATATTAAAAACCTGTGAGTTTGAGTTCCATGTGTAAAAAAGAAAGAGGGCATGTGGGGTGAATAGAAACAAAATACCTTTGGCCACAACACAAAGACAATATACAAAACTAGATTTACTTCAATAGCACAGATCTGCCTTCCAGATGAAGATAAAGCGATGCGATAATGAAGAATCAGGATGGGATATGGGTCAGGATCTGCAACCCAGCTGACAGATGAAAACATTTGAAAGAAATCCCCATGAATTCAGCTCCCCTCAAGTATTTTTTTTTCTCTCTCCTCTCTTTATCTTTCTCTGTGTGTGCGTGCGTGTTTGTGTGGACAGTCGGCCCAGCTTAGAGGGCCTGGATGAAAAACACCGTCTTGTTTCGTAACGCGGCCTACTGCTGTCTGTTCAGTCAGCGGCGAAGAAGCAGATGTTGTCCTGCAGTGGATTACCTGACATGACCGGTCTGTCTGTGTTTTGCATTTAAACTCAATAAATATGCATTCCCTCTGTGCATCTCTGTCTTTTTTTCCCCCTTCCACTAACAGTGCCTGCGTGCCAGGCTGTGTCAACCGATCAGGAGGGGGGAGGCCACGCTGGGGAAACTGTTTGGAGAGCAGGACACTCAGTAATAAACACTCAGCCCTCATCATCAAGAAAGACGCCAGCTGGGGAAGCCTTTTAAGGCTGCACAAGGGCAGGCAAGGGGCGGCGTGGACCTGATTGTTGTAGGAGGAAGAGGAATCTCTTAGAGAGAAGACACAGGTTTGGGAAAACAGAAACACATGGGGGTCAAACTGGGCCTCTCTGAGGAGGAGGAGGAGGAGGGGGAGATCCAAACATAGAGGAGGAAGGGTACAGTGAGAGCCAGGAGGACGGCGGTCAAAGCATGATACGAAAATGACGGAAAAAATACTGATTGTAAGATGTGATGTGGCCACTTTGTTAATAGGCCCATTTCAGACAGGATGACAGTTGTTTGAGTTTGTTTAGATAAGCAGCTATTTGTCTGTCCGCACGTGTACCAACAAGCATGTGACATTTTCACCCACACATCTCAATAAAACATTCATGACAACATAAATCCATCACACATTAAAGATGAAAGCCTTGTTTAACCACATGAACTACCCTCTATATCTCAGAGATAAGGCTGGTTCACACATAGCAGCAATCACCTGTAATTACAGTCTTAGACATTTCATCTGTGAGAAAAGACCGAGGGGCAAATCCCAGTTACCACTGAGCAAACAGATGAAAGAAAGTAGAGAAGATAAATGTGGGCATGTTTAATAGGTATTGAGTTTGCTGAATGGATGGATCATTAAAAGAGCAGATTTGATTGTTCCTTCACTACTGCACCTTCCGCTCCATAAGGCTGGGCCGATACTGTGCATCAGTTTACCCAACTGCCATTTATTGAGAACAAATGAATTAGTAATAGTAAGTAAAAACAATTCAACATGATCAACTAGCATTCGTTAGCATTCATACTGTACTGACTTATACTGACTTCTTCCCTGCCCTAAAATAAGGGTGTAAAATGTCTTTATTTATGTTTAAATTTAGTTTTTGTGTCATGAAAAGACAAAATGTCTACTGTGGCACAATAAAGATGACCATTAAAAATCTAAATGGTCATGAAATTACATATTCCAGTAACTTTGGCCCAATATTAGTATTATTTACACATGCCAAACTACTCAAAAATCTCAGGTGAAAACAAGAGCAGTCCTGCTGTCATAGCTGGTGATAAAACAAGATTTTAGTGGAGCAGAACTATGGATGTTTATAAATCTATACAATAAGACAAATGTTAACAGCATAATTATTACTCCACTGTTCCTGATTATTTTGCTGTTTCAGATATTTCACTCAAACTTAAAAAACACAGATTATCAGTTACACTGTCAACAGCATTGATATGTTAAAGCAGATACAGCCTTAAAATGCTGTTTGGATGGTAAGGCATAAAACTCATATACCATATAATGTACAATAAAACATAGATGGTGTGATTTTACAGCAGAGGTACTTTTATTTTTGACATCTAAGTACAGATTGCTGCTAATATCATTATCTCTCTTGCCTTGGATGAGGTTTTAAAGGCTGGACTGGACTGTTTTCAACAGCAGCTTATTAGTTTAGCACAGAGACTGGAAATGGAGCAAAAATAATGAGCCTGTCTCTACCTACGGGAAACAAAATTCAACAACTAGCACTAATAAAGATCATTAGTTTACATATATTTCTTGTAATCTACCAAAGAAAGACATGGTCAGGGTAAGTGTTTCTATCTTGTATTATCTAACATAACCACATCAAGGCTGTAGTGTCATATTTACCATAAAGAAAATGGGAGTGCTATCGAGCTTCACATACTTTTGAATTGAGTTTTGAATAACCTTGATCCTTTCACACTTCAACAAGGGTTTTGTTCACTATTTCCATTCACTGGCCAACGTGTCACATGTCACAAGCATTTTTGATGAGTATTTTCTGCTTTTGTTTACAGAAACCACAGCACACTCACCTGTCCACAGAGCTCCAGGAGGGGTTCAGGGTCTGGGTCATACCTGAGGGGGAGTGGGACTGTGGAGCCACGTCGCCTCCATCACCACCAGCATCACCAACATACTGTCCCCGTTTCCCCCCTGACCCGTATTAAACCCTGATCCGCTGGACGCAAACCGATCCTCCGCAGATCACACATACAATGTTCCATAAGGGGATTTCCTGAAATCCAGGCCAGCGGTACCTTCGCTGTTATGCAAAGAAAGGATGAACACCACATGTGCAGACCCTGTGTAAGATCCCTGTCCTGCTGCTCTGTCCGTGAGCGGCCGGTTAATAAAAAAGGCAGGCAAAGATATCCTCCTTCAGACGGCGAGTGGCCCCCGATGTAAAGAGATCCACGGAAGGGACGTCCGCCGGCTGGACCCAGTCATTCAGCGCACAGGGAGTGGGAGGATCTCATATTTTCTGACCTTGGGTCCCGAACACACAACAGAAGTTTCCATATGACTGTGTATGTGTGAGAGAGTGTGTGAATGTGTCAGGGTCTGGCAGGCCTCCCGGTATCCATCCTCAAGAAGACGTTGCATAAAAGGATGTGACCTACTGGGCAAAGACGACAGCAGCTCTGGTCCTTGTCAAACTGAATATTCTCCCCCAACGATCACCATCAATGAGGTCCTTCTCTCTCTCTCTCCTTTCTCTCTATCTGCCTTGTTGTGCAGGAGTGTGTGTAAACACCAGTTCTCCCTCTAACATACCAGCACTCCACAGGAAATGGGAGATTAGAAGGAGGGAAAGAAGAGAGATAGAACATCATACACATTAGGAGGGAGGAGAGATGGAGGAAGGGCACTGGGACATGCCTAAACATGACACACACACACACACACATACATACAATGGAGAAGGACTACCAGGAGCAGTATGTTCAACCTCTTCAAATCATAGCCCGTAGTGTGAACCGCACCTTGCTTTGTATGGAAGACGTTCGTGTCAGCAGTTAAAAGGATTTCAAGATGAATGGCTCCTTGACATGAAAAATGACTCATGCAAATCTTTCCCGTTGTCCTCCAGATCAACAAACCCCAGGGCGCCCTCCCTGTTACCCTACAAGCCAGTAGTGTGTAGCAAATCACACACAGACAAACACTTTTGTTTGAATAGAGGAAGATTTATCCTGCATTTATAACCTCCTTCAAGTACCTCAGCTAACCCCCAACAACTCAAGTACACACACACACACACACAAACTTCTCCTCAATCCCATTAATTCTCTCACAAACATCAAACGAATTAATCCCCCGTCTCTCACACACACTAATACCTGGCCAGTAAACCAAAGCATGATAAAGTTAAGACGTTAAGACGCTCCTTTGAGGAGAGAGTTTTCTAGGTTTTAGTCTCAGCTCCGTGTTTGAACGCTTACATTCAATTTAAGGCGGTGGGAGGGGCCGCTTTGATGTGGCCCTCATGCTCTGTGAGGCACACACAGTCCCCGGTGAGTAATTGTATTATTTTGTCTGCCTCAAACCATGTGGTGCTGTGTGTCACCTGGACTGACACCGATACACCACTTATGTGCTCTCCTCAAAGCGTCACGGCACAAAGGCACAAAAAGACTCAGAGCGCTGGGTTGATTCCAGTCTGTAAATGTTGAGACAAAACCAACGCCGATGTGGAAAAATCAGTCAAATGTGTTCTTTATCATAACTCCTTGCTGTGTGGTGGTGGTGCAACACCAGAAAATAGTTTCCTCAACATGCCTTGTGTGTCAATAGTTCATTTCTTTGTTCTGTTTCTGCTGGAGTCATCAAATAACTCATTGGACCTATTTTCTGTAACAGAGCCCGACTTTATTTGTGCTGAAAATACCTGACAGCACATTGTTTGCTTTAGACCTGCACTTGCAGAATTTGTCAGGCCACCCAGGGGGAGATTAAGCTGTGAATAACCGGTTACCTTTGAAGCTGATATGGCACTTGCAGAGCTGAAAAGTTGCCTGTTTACCCAGCAGTTATGGAGCAACATTACAATTTGATTCAAGATACCTGGCAAATAAAAAGACATTATTCAGGTCCTTTTTGCTATATGTTGGTCTCCACCAAGGTGGACCCTTGTTCAGTGATGGGCATAGAGAAACCTTGTACACATACATATGTGACCAATGTTGTCTGGCCTGCCCTGAGTGGGTGTTGAACCCAGGTCTCCTTCACCAAGGGCGACAATGCTAACCGTTTCGCCAGGAGGTCAATGACCACATTGCAAGTGGATTAGCACATCTTTTATGGGTGAGTGAGTTTAACTTCAGTACTGCTAACCGCCACACGTGGTACATATACATACACACTCTGGTGTACTATATATATAGTACGCTACTTTTTTCAGTAAAAAGTAATGAAAAAAGTTACAGTTTCCCCATTATAAGGCCGTTACTGTTACTGACAATAAAATGTGCCATTACTCGCTGTTATTGGACTCAAGAAGTGATGTTTTGAAGAAGAAAAGCAACTTTTCCTGGTAATTAGTTACTTTTATAATGTACTAATTCAGTTACTTTTTGGGGAAAGTGACTAGTAACTATAACAAATTACTTTTTAAAAGTAACGTGCAAAAAGTTTTTTTTAAATATAAGGAGTGATCTGGCAAACAATAGTATTAGTATTGTCATTACTGCCCTTGATATAATCTGAGCCAACACTGTCTAATACCTATTGTCAAGTTAACACTGAAACAACATTTCATCATCTTTCTCTGAGTTAAATTCAACAACAGCACAGACAGAAACTTCAGACACCTTCAAAGACCCGTCATCCCCCCTCTGTCCTCAGCCTCTCCTGTACCTGATGATCTGTTTGGGTATAGATGAACGCCGTCGCGTCAGTATTTTGGGGATGCAGGAGCGCCTTCGAACAGTGGACACCCTCCTGGGGCTCCTCTGGCCCTTTGGGGGAACTGTGTTGACGCGCTCGAAGCGCACCCTTTTCTCACTTCACACACAGCACATCAGGAAGGAGAGGACAGGGAGGCAGCGGGAAAACAGATGTGAAAAAAATAGGTAAAAGGGGGAAAAAGAGAGAATAAAAGACAGTTTTGTTAATTTATGTTAAATCAGAAGAGACCACAGCTTTAAAGTTAGTTTTGTTAAAGATTTAAAGCAGAGAATTAGTGAGAAGATCAGATGTGCACATGATGTCACAGGAAATTAGCAGCTGGAAAAGCTCAGCAAAGTGTGTGTGTGTGTGTGTGTCTGACCTCTTGATAGACTGTGTGAAGGAGGGAAGTCTCTCCAGAGGAGGTCTGAGGTAGTTGTTTGAAGTTTCCATGGCAGCGATGCAGGTCTGAGGGTTTTCCCCTGGCATGCTGACGCTGCGCAGGCGCTTCACTGGCTGCAACACACACAGCAGAGGACGATGATGCACACACAAACACACACACACTCAGTACCAGGGTCGAGTTTTCAGATTTGTATTTTTTACCTGGGTGTGTGTCGGCGGCGACTCGTCCGGCGTCAGCTGGATGGTTGGGATGTCCAGTTTGAGCCATGGTGGCTTCTTCCTCTGCAGACTGCTGGTTTTGCTCCCCGCCTCATCCATCCTCGCCGCCTCTCCCTACACCTGCCAGCTGGACAACACACGCAAACAGAGGAGTTAGTTTTGTGGGACAATTCACACAGTGGGAATATGTTCAGACACAAAAAACGGCAAAAATTTACAACTGTCAAATTAATCCAAAAGCCAAAAAACCCCCAAACTGAGCAGCTTTGCTTAGTAATTACAGACAGAATGTGCACAGATAATAAGCGACAGTAATCCACGGCTCCCGGTGGTGCTGAGCTGACACGCCACAATACATTCACTGCAAGAGTCCAGATAATTTAATGAGCTGTGATAATGGATTATTTTGATTTGGAAAAAGCCACAATTATGTTTTAATTTTATTCTTCAGAACAATGGTTCATTTGTTGAATAAAAACATCCAGATGCTGCATCTGCACATTTGAGTACAACTATAAGAAATGTGAAAACAAATTCAACTTCATTGTGTGTAAGAGGCACTGCAGTGTGTTCACTCCCTGATCAACAACAGACTGTTTAAACTGATTATATGATAAATCTCACAGATTGAACATTTCCTACGTGAGAATGTTTTCTCAAATTCACATTTTAGATTAAAACTTGACTGCTCCAGGTGAGGCTCGAACTCACAACCTCGGCATCACTCTGCTGGTTACTGTCTTATAAGTACCGCGCGCTGACCGATTGCGCCACTGGAGCCTCTGCAGTGCTGACAGTCAGGCTGTGTTGTGGAGGGTCAGCAGCAGCTGTGCCTCAGCACCACAAGATGGAGCCAGGACCCTCGACGGTGTGAGGCCGTCCTGCTCCACTCAGGCACAACTGTCACATGAGGAGAGACAGACAGGATGCTGTCCCTCACTCCGAGTGTGTCCCAACCTCTTTAAACAGACTTCTCACACAAGCATGTGGTCTGAGTGCAGCAGGCCGCTGATTAACATACAGAGTCTGTCAAACAGAGGGAAAGCCACACAATAGAAAGCCACAGCCTCCACTCATCCTGCTGTGTGCTGGGATTATGGGGAAAGGGTGTATGGTACTTGGAGAGTGAAAGGGGTTTTCCTGTTAGTTCTTCTGTATGGGAATGAATGCAACATCTTTCCTTTATTTATTTTTTTGATTGCCTTGATTGCTGTCTTGAAATGTCAACTTTTTTATTTGGTCTTTTGTATACTTTGTAAAGTTTTTAACTATGTACAATTCTGCAATTTATTCAGTGGGTCTTTTTGGCACCAAATCAGATACAACTTCTATACTAAACAGTAAACTAGTCGTCAGTGGTGCCTAATAATGCAGGTCACCATGTTCAACGCTTGAAGGTCAATAACTATATGTGAAACAATTTTTCTTGGATTGGGGAGTGTGTGTGCTTTTCTACCTGCCTGTCCATTGTCTCAGTGTATTGCTCTGATGAAGGTCGTCTGAGACCGAAAGCTTAGCCTTTAATAAAATAAATTGCATAGATCCAAGTGTGCGGAGATTTTTCCCTTTAGTTTGGACACTTTTTGATACCTCCAGCACCTTGGCAGAGAGCCAGCCGGGTGAAGCGGCAGCCCCCTTTTTGCACATGAAACAATTTTTCTTCACATCATTCTGTCCCTTTATAAAACAGACCATGTCAAAAGAATGAATGTCAGTGATGCTATATTGAAATCCTGCTTTGACTTTTCTATAGAAATAGTTTGGGCTGCAACATTGTCTTATAAAATCACGCAAACAGATGAAAGAAAGACAAGAGTTGTGATTTCAGATGGATTATTAACTGGTTAACAGGCTTTTGCCTTGTTGTCATTTGTTTGTTTCTTGTTTCTGTATGTGGTAGCAGTGGAAAAGACCACAGGCTGATGATTAGCAGGAAAATCAAATCATCATCCGGATGCGCTCGGTGAGGGCTTTCGTTGGGTGTGAGTACACATCCCGCTTCTATGTTTCACTGACTGGCAGCAGCATCTATTCCTCTTTGATCTTCCCATCGAGCATCACTGTGTAACAGCTGAAGGAGGCTCAACAGGGCAGTGGGTCAATAAAAAGCTGGATCAAGCCAGGATGGAACAAGGCAACAGGTAACACATACATAATGGTGGATTTCTTCAGTCATTGTGCCTCTCTTCCACATTTTCATATATATTTTGTATCTTTTGTTCAACACTCGCTCCTCAAAAGGTCTGCAGTCAATGAGCACTTCAACATGAGTACAGAATCTCTGGAGGAGCTGCGATTGTTCGTCACCCTGCTGATGGAGAAGATACTGACTGAGTGTCGTGTTCTTGAGGACCAGAGCCAGGAGGACAGGGTCACCTACATAAAGCGCCTGGTGAACCTGACGATGGAGGGTCTCAGGAACACAGAGGGCATCTCCCCTGACCTGTCCATGAAAGACATCAACAAGATCTGCGAAGCTGTTGTTAGCGAACTAAAGAAGAAATTCTGTGATGGGCAGCAGCTGGAGACTCAAATTTTCCCACACGACCCAGACTTCGATGCAGTCATTGTGCAGTCTGTGCAGGCTCACATCAAAGCTCAGTTTGCAAAGAAGGATCACACATGCAGGATCATGCTTACGTTTGTTGTCTTCATCGCTGCCTTTGGGGTTTCTATATACAAATTGTTGAAGGTTTCGAAGTAACCTCTCTCCCCTACGCGTCCTCCCTTTTCCTCTCTACCTGCACATAACGCAATGTTAGAGACAGAGTTGTTTTCGAGGAAAATGCAGAGACTGCTTGCCGAAAAACTGCTCCCAACGGACATGAATTTACCTGGAAAACAACTGTCTCGTAACGTTCTGTTATTATCTCACAGCGTGGTGAATGTACAGGTCACAACTTGTCCACCAGAGCGTTTTGGAGTTGTTGGATTGTGTATTTGATGAGTTTGATGAGGGAAACCAAGAAATCCCATTAGCCTCCGTAGTGTAGCTCTGAGCAGCTCACGGCTCTGCTCCACCGTTCTAAAAATAGCTTGCACCGACAATTAAAGGTAACGAACCCACTGCTAGGGATTATGGCAATGGGCCAATTTTATAAAATGTTGAACTATCCCTTTAACAAGTTTGTATTCTACAATTAAATGTGAAGTGAAATGTTTTTTACCTGCTCACTGTGAATCTTTCTAGACCATTTGATCTGCTGAGGTAGGTGAACAGACACACACAATTAACTGATTAATCACCTGCCACAACAGTAGCAGTGTGTCAGTCATGGAAATCACAATCTGAGAGAGTAAACAATACACTCGCAAACAGTGACAGACTCGCCATAGAGCAATACAGGCAAATGCCACAACGGCCGCATACAGTATGATGCGGCCAAGGCAATCGCGTGAAGATACAGCCGTGTTGATGTTGCCACAAAAAAAAAAAAAAAAAGTGGGTTAGCTGGTTTACGGCCGGCCAGCTCTGAAAACAGTAATATGGTGGCATAAGGGCAGCGTATAGCTCACTTGGTAGAGCAGCCCCCTATAATCAGGAACTACAGTATAAAGCAGCCTGGGTACGATTCCACCCAGTAGAAAATAATTTGGTGGTCAATGCATTTTCTCATCATCACTGAATGATCACTGCTACAATATATAGTTTTAGTGTGGCCTCTCTGTCAAAAATGTCAGAGCCTCTTTTTAGTGCCAGTTCTTCACTGCTCAGAACAAAGCTTGACAAAGACAAAGGGACACATGTCAGAGTTGAAGCTGTCTGCAACAGGGTATTTCCTTTTGGTTGTGTTTCTCGTTCTTCTATGCACATGTGGTAGCAGTGGGACAGACCACAGGCTGTTGTTTTGCAGGTAAATCAGACCGGTTCACATCCGGATGTGCTCTGTGATGACTTTCTGTGGTCAGTGCACGTCTCATTTTTATGTTTAACTGACTTGCAGCAGCATCTATTCCTCTTTGCTCTTCCCATCGATCATCACTGTGTAACAGCTGAAGGAGGCTGAACAGGGCAGTGGGTCAATAAAAAGCTGGATCAAGCCAGGATGGAACAAGGCAGCAGGTAACACATACATAATATAACACTGGTGGATTTCTTCAGTCATTGTGCCTCTCTTCCACATTTCTATATATTTTGTATCTTTTCTTAATGTTGAACACTCGCTCCTCAAAAGATCTGCAGTCGTGGAGAACTTGAACATGAGTACTGAACCTGTGGAGGACGGACCAGAGACTGTCATCCAGGAGCACAGAGACAATTCAGCTGAGACAGGAACTGAGTCTCTGCCTCCAGCCTCCACCAGCCCTGAAGACCAGCTGAGATCGTTCGTCATCCTGCTGATGGTGAAGATACTGACTGAGTGCTGTATTCTCAAGGATGAGGGCCAGGAGAACAGGGTCACCTACATAAAGCACCTGGTGAACCTGACGATGGAGGGTCTCAGGGACACAGAGGGCATCTCCCCTGACATGAAATACATCGACAAGATCTGTGAAGCTGTCCTGAGGGATTTAAAGAAGAAGTTCCGTGACAGGCGGCTGCTGGAGATTCAAGACTTCGAAGCAACCATTGTGAAGTCTGTGCGGACTCGCATCAAAGCTCATCTTGAAAAGAAGGGTTGTTGGAAGACTATACGGAAAGTTGTGGTTCGCACTTTCATCACTGCGCTCCTGGGTGGTATAGTCAAATTGTTCTACACGCTTTTGTATTAACCTCTCTACTCTATGCGTCCTCTCTTTCCCTCTCTGCCTAATCTCCACAATATCATAAGGTCCGTACAGCTCACTCAGTGTAGTGCCTTGAGATGTATGGTTGTGGGGCGGTGTTTAGCTCAGAGCACCCGCCCCATGTGTTGAGACTATAGTCCTCACGGCAGGCGGCCCCGGTTTGAATCCCGCGTCGAGCAGCCCTATCCTGCGTGTCATTCCCCCCCTCTTTGCCTCCAGTTTCCTGTCTCTCTCTCAACTGTCTATTAAAGGTGAAAAAGCCTAAAAATATACTTAAAAAAAAGATGTAGCCTACCGGTATGTTTGTACTATACACATAAGTGAAATATCTTTTATCTCCTTCTGGACCTTTTGATTTGCTGAGATGGGTGAAAAGAAAGGAATGGAATTAACTGAATAAACATCTGCCACAAAAGTAGCAATGTGTCACTTATTGAATCACAATCTGGGCAAGCGAACAATACTCACAACAAGGCTCAAACTCACAACCTGAGCACCACTCTGCTGGTCACTAGCGAGCTGATTGATGGCACCGTAGAAGCCTCTGCAGTGCTGACAAAGGGACACAGGCCAGAGTTGAAGCTGTCTGCTACAGGGTCTTTTCTTTTGGTTGTGTTTCTTGTTTTTGTATGTGGTAGCAGCGGTACAGACCACAGGCTGTTGATTAGCAGGTAATTAAACAGCAGCTGATCTTTACATCTGGATGTGCTCTGTGACGACTCTCTGTGGTCAGTACACGTCTCATTTTTAAGTTTCACTGACTTACTTTAGCATCCTTTTCTCTTTGCTCTTCCTATCGAGCATCACTGTAGTAGCTGACTTACAGCAGTAAACTTAGATCTTGGAGAAGGAGAGAGAGCTGAAGGAGGCTGAACAGGGCAGTGGGTCAATAAAAAGCTGGATCAAGCCAGGATGGAACAAGGCAGCAGGTAACACATACATAATATAACACTGGTGGATTTCTGCAGTCATTGTGCCTCTCTTCCACATTTCAAAAGATCTGCAGTCGTGGAGAACTTGAACATGAGTACTGAACCTGTGGAGGACGGACCAGAGACTGTCATCCAGGAGCACAGAGACAATTCAGCTGAGACAGGAACTGAGTCTCTGCCTCCAGCCTCCACCAGCCCTGAAGACCAGCTGAGATCGTTCGTCATCCTGCTGATGGTGAAGATACTGACTGAGTGCTGTATTCTCAAGGATGAGGGCCAGGAGAACAGGGTCACCTACATAAAGCACCTGGTGAACCTGACGATGGAGGGTCTCAGGGACACAGAGGGCATCTCCCCTGACATGAAATACATCGACAAGATCTGTGAAGCTGTCCTGAGGGATTTAAAGAAGAAGTTCCGTGACAGGCGGCTGCTGGAGATTCAAGACTTCGAAGCAACCATTGTGAAGTCTGTGCGGACTCGCATCAAAGCTCATCTTGAAAAGAAGGGTTGTTGGAAGACTATACGGAAAGTTGTGGTTCGCACTTTCATCACTGCGCTCCTGGGTGGTATAGTCAAATTGTTCTACACGCTTTTGTATTAACCTCTCTACTCTATGCGTCCTCTCTTTCCCTCTCTGCCTAATCTCCACAATATCATAAGGTCCGTACAGCTCACTCAGTGTAGTGCCTTGAGATGTATGGTTGTGGGGCGGTGTTTAGCTCAGAGCACCCGCCCCATGTGTTGAGACTATAGTCCTCACGGCAGGCGGCCCCGGTTTGAATCCCGCGTCGAGCAGCCCTATCCTGCGTGTCATTCCCCCCCTCTTTGCCTCCAGTTTCCTGTCTCTCTCTCAACTGTCTATTAAAGGTGAAAAAGCCTAAAAATATACTTAAAAAAAAGATGTAGCCTACCGGTATGTTTGTACTATACACATAAGTGAAATATCTTTTATCTCCTTCTGGACCTTTTGATTTGCTGAGATGGGTGAAAAGAAAGGAATGGAATTAACTGAATAAACATCTGCCACAAAAGTAGCAATGTGTCACTTATTGAATCACAATCTGGGCAAGCGAACAATACTCACAACAAGGCTCAAACTCACAACCTGAGCACCACTCTGCTGGTCACTAGCGAGCTGACTGATGGCACCGTAGAAGCCTCTGCAGTGCTGACAAAGGGACACAGGCCAGAGTTGAAGCTGTCTGCTACAGGGTCTTTTCTTTTGGTTGTGTTTCTTGTTTTTGTATGTGGTAGCAGCGGTACAGACCACAGGCTGTTGATTAGCAGGTAATTAAACAGCAGCTGATCTTTACATCTGGATGTGCTCTGTGACGACTCTCTGTGGTCAGTACACGTCTCATTTTTAAGTTTCACTGACTTACTTTAGCATCCTTTTCTCTTTGCTCTTCCTATCGAGCATCACTGTAGTAGCTGACTTACAGCAGTAAACTTAGATCTTGGAGAAGGAGAGAGAGCTGAAGGAGGCTGAACAGGGCAGTGGGTCAATAAAAAGCTGGATCAAGCCAGGATGGAACAAGGCAGCAGGTAACACATACATAATATAACACTGGTGGATTTCTGCAGTCATTGTGCCTCTCTTCCACATTTTTATATATTTTGTATCTTTTCTTAATGTTGAACACTCGCTCCTCAAAAGGTCTGCAGTCATGAGAACTTGAACAATGAGTACTGAACCTCTGGAGGACGGACCAGAGACCGTCATCCAGGAGCACGGAGACGATTCAGCTGAGACAGGAACTCAGTCTCTGCCTCCAGCCTCCACCAGCCCTGAAGACCAGCTGAGATCGTTCGTCACCCTGCTGATGGTGAAGATACTGACTGAGTGCTGTATTCTCAAGGATGAGAGTCAGGAGGACAGGATCACCTACATAGAGCTCCTGGTGAACGTGACGATGGAGGGTCTCAGCATCACAGAGGGCGTCTCCCCTGATATGAAATACATCGACAAGGTCTGTGAAGCTGTCCTGAGGGATTTAAAGAAGAAGTTCCGTGACAGGCGGCTGCTGGAGATTCAAGACTTCGAAGTAGCCATTGTGAAGTCTGTGCGGACTCGCATCAAAGCTCATCTTGAAAAGAAGGGTTTTTGGAAGACTATACGGAAAGTTGTGGTTCGCAGTTTCATCACTGCGCTCCTGGGTGGTATAGTCAAATTGATCTACACGCTTTTGTATTAACCTCTCTACTCTATGCGTCCTCTCTTTCCCTCTCTGCCTTATCTCCACGATATTATAAGGTCCGTACAGCTCACTCAGTGTAGTGCCTTGAGATGTATGGTTGTGGGGCGGTGTTTAGCTCAGAGCACCCGCCCCATGTGTTGAGACTATAGTCCTCACGGCAGGCGGCCCCGGTTTGAATCCCGCGTCGAGCAGCCCTATCCTGCGTGTCACCCCCCCCCTCTTTGCCTCCAGTTTCCTGTCTCTCTCTCAACTGTCCTGTCAATTAAAGGTGAAAAAGCCTAAAAATATATGCTACTTTAAAAAAAGATGTAGCCTACCGGTATGTTTGTACTATACACATAAGTGAAATATCTTTTATCTCCTTCTGGACCATTTGATTTGCTGAGATGGGTGAAAAGAAAGGAATGGAATTAACTGAATAAACATCTGCCAAGACAGTATTATGTGTCACTTATTGAATCACAATCTGGGCAAGCGAACAATACACTCACAACAAGGCTCAAACTCACAACCTGAGCATCACTCTGCTGGTTACTGTTTGCACCATTAGAGCGTCTGCAGTGCTGACAAAGGGACACAGGCCAGAGTTGAAGCTGTCTGTTGGGCTGCTCTTAGCGCAGCTTTCACAGAGCTTTCACAAGTTAGGGCTAACAGTTAGCTGTGCTACAAATGGATGCTGACATGCCCGTCGATGCACTGCGCCGTGCCGACCACAGGGTCTGCTGTGACCACTTTGACCGGGGATGACTACTGCCAGTCAAAGAAGGTAGAGACATACGTTCATTTCTCCTTTCTAGTATGTTGTCGGACACTCATTGTAACTATCTGAGCCTGTCAGTTGGAAAAAAAATCCCCGATTATAGGGCGAACTTTGACGGGAGCCACTTGCCCGGTTGAAGAGCGTTAGCTGGGCTGCAGGCTGCCTGCCCGGCCGGCTCAATACTGCAGCGACCTCAATAAAAGTATTATCCATCACTCACATATACAGAAAAACATATGAAAACAGGGCCCAGGTTGAAAAAAACCGAAGTTGCCCTTTAAGGAGTCTGGTAGCAGTTGTACAGACCCCAGGCTGTTGTTTTCCAGGTCAACCAGATGGTTCACATCCGGATGTGATCTGTGATGACTTTCTGTGGTCAGTACACGTCTCAAGTTTCACTGACTTACTTCAGCATCTGTTTCTCTTTGCTCTTCCTATCGAGCATCACTGTAGTAGCTGACTTACAGCAGTAAACTTAGATCTTGGAGTGACTTCTGCACTGACATCATCCCAGAGGGAAAAAGAGAAGGAGAGAGAGCTGAAGGAGGCTGAACAGGGCAGTGGGTCAATAAAAAGCTGGATCAAGCCAGGAAGGAACAAGGCAGCAGGTAACACATACATAATATAACACTGGTGGATTTCTCACAGGACCCAGACTTCAGACTATTGTGCAGTCTGTGCAGACTCACATCAAAGACCTCGCTCGACTTGCAAAGTTAAAAGATCTGCTGCAGTTCGTGGCCATCACAATTGGCTTCATCTTCTCTACGTGGCTAGTCGCTATTTGTCGTTCAGGGCGTTGAAAACTCTCTCCCCTACATGTCCTCTTTCCCTCTCTGCCTTATCTCCATGACATCATAAGGTCCGTACAGCTCACTCAGTGCAGTGCCTTAACATGTTTGTTTGTGCTATACAAGTAAATGTGAAGTTAAATGTCTTTTATCTGCTCACTGTGAACCATCTGATTTGCTGAGGTAGGTGAGAAACAGAATTAACTGATGAAACATCTGCCACAACAGTAGCAGTGACTCAGTTATTGAAATCACAATCTAAGGAGAGCGAACAATACACTCACAACAAGGCCCGAACTCACAACCTCGGCATCACTCTGCTGGTTACTGTCTTATCAGTACCGCGCGCTGACCGATTGCGCCACTGGAGCCTCTGCAGTGCTGACAGTCAGGCTGTGTTGTGGAGGGTCAGCAGCAGCTGTGCCTCAGCACCACAAGATGGAGCCAGGACCTGACGGTGTGAGGCCGTCCTGCTCCACTCAGGCACAACTCACATGAGGAGAGACAGACACTCCGAGTGTGTCCCAACCTCTTTAAACAGACTTCTCACACAAGCATGTGGTCTGAGTGCAGCAGGCCGCTGATTAACATACAGAGTCTGTCAAAGAGAGGGAAAGCCACACAATAGAAAGCCACAGCCTCCACTCATCCTGCTGTGTGCTGGGATTATGGGGAAAGGGTTTATGGTACTTGGAGAGTGAAAGGGGTTTTCCTGTTAGTTTTTCTGTATGGGAATGAATGCAACATCTTTCCTTATTTTTCTGTCATTTTTTTTTATTATTAGATATCCTTGCCGGCTGTCTTGAAATTTCAACTTGAAACAGTATCAGTTTGGTCTTTTGTAAACTTTGCAAAGTTTTTAACTGATACAATTCTGCAATTTATTCAGTGGGTTTTTCGGCACCAAATCAGATAAAATGTCTGTACTAATCAGTAAGCTACTCGTCATTGGTGCCTAATAATGCAGGTCACCATTCACCATTCAACAATTGGGGGCCTAGTTTTGTGGCGCGGCGTACCTGCTATGAAACTAGAGCCCTTGAAGTTCAATAACTATATATGAAACTATTTTTCTGAACATCATTCTGTCCCTCTGTCTTTCATGGTGACTAAATAACTTTATACTTTTAACTAGAGCTGGGCGGTATGACCAAAAATTTATATTACAGTATTTTTCATAATTATATCGGTTTCACGGTATTTGACAGTATTTTTTTTTTCATGCATGACTGGATGTTAACCCCATTTTCTAATAATTTAGAGAATAATTACTGCAGTAAATTGGCTTAGAATGACCTATTTTACTGTCACGAGGGGTGAATATTGTAGAAGAACATTAGTATCCAGACTAGTATTAACACGGGTTTGAATGGTCCCACAAAATGCTGCTGTTCACAAAGAGGTGGCAGTGGCACTTATAACTGTATTGAGTTGAAGGAATCAGAATGCATGACTGTTGCAGTCAAAATACAGAACCCTTTATTAATATAATACAGACTAAAAAAATAATCAACTTGATTATATATAAAGATTTTTGCACATGAGAATAATCATCAATCTAAAATGCTATCGAATAAATATCTGTTCTCAAAATGAATTTATGACATCAATTATAAATAAACATTTCTTCACACACACAAAAAAAGCCCAGACAGTAGGCCTAGCTACTTTGCAAGTCAGTCTGTGACTCGTAACACGGTGGCATGGGGGGACTGTGCTCAATCAGAGGTGTGGCTTCAGATCATAACTCCAACAGGTTGAGAGCCAGAGGACTTCTCTCTCTGTCTGTGTTAACTGAGGCAGTGAAACACACCTGCATTAGTGGCCTTGACTTTATAAGTTAATCGCTTTGATGCTGTCGTTTAAAATCTCATGTAACACCAACCTGAATTCATAAAGTTTCCTCATGAAGCAGTCAGGAGGCTCACCGACATGACGTGCATGTTTTGTGTTGAGATGCGGCTGGAGATGAGCCAGCTTCATGCCACTGTTTGCTAACTTCTCCCCACAGAAGAAAAAAACAAAAACACGATGGCTCGAGTGGGTTGCAACTCGTGGACGTAAATCCCTTCATCACAAATTCTTCTGAATACTGTCGGGATTTTACCGGCGACGTTCCGCCGCTCTGTGTTCTCAATGTTTTGTACGCTACACACTCACTGGTATTGGGGTATATGAAAAATTCATATCATTAAAAAAAAATCACCGGTATTTGGTATGAACCGGTACTGTATACCGCCCAGCCCTACTTTTATACTTTATAAAACAGATCACATCAAAAGGATGAATGTCAATGATGCTATATTGAAATCCTGCTTTAACTTTTTTTTTTTTCTTAAGAAATAGTTTTGGGCTTTTTATGTGATGGAAATCGGGGGAAAGAGAGATGAGGATGACTTGCAGCAATTGACATGAGCCAGATTTGAACCCAGGCCACTGCTGTTAGGACATTGCCTGTACACTACTCATAAAAAGTTAAGGGGATATTCGACTTTCAGGTGAAATTTATGGAAAATGTAAAAGGTTCATGCTACAGTGATTTTATGTCATGAAAGTAGGACATTTAAGTAGAACTATGTAATGGTAATTTATTCATCTCGAACTATTTGTTGAAACAAAAGCTAAGCTAAGCTGTCAGTGTGTCAATAAGTTGTCATGTAGCCAAACTGTCATTGATTCATGGATCAGACACTTGTGATGTTTGAGGTTAATCACCTTGTTAGAGAACAGCATGTTATGTCATAAGCATGAATCATTAAACAAGACATGTGCATTCAAAAGTTTAGAGAAGGTCAAATTAAGTTTACCTGTAAAGGTTACAGTGCATTTTAGGTGCAATATGAAATTTAATCTGAAAGCCAAATTGCCAACTTTTCGTGAGCAGTGTGCTGTATAGCCCTGCAACAGGGTCTTTTCTTTTGGTTGAGTTTGTTGTTTTTGTATGTGGTAGCAGTGATACAGACCACAGGCTGTTGATGATTGGAAAGTACAACAGGTGACTTTCTGTGGTCAGTGCACGTCTCATTTTTAAGTTTCACTGACATACTTAAGCATCTGTTCCTCTTTGCTCTTCCTATCGAGCGTCACTTTGTAATAGTTAACTTACAGCAGTAGACTTAGATATTGGAGTGACTTCTGCACTGACATCAACCCGGAGGCAAAAAGAGAAGGAGAGAGAGCTGAAGGAGGCTGAACAGGGCAGTGGGTCAATAAAAAGCTGGATCAAGCCAGGATGGAACAAGGCAGCAGGTAACACATACATAATATAACCCTGGTGGATTCCATTGTGCCTCTCTTCCACATTTTTATATATTTTGTATCTTTTCTTAATGTTAAACACTCGCTCCTCAAAAGGTCTGCAGTCGTGGAGAACTTGAACATGAGTACTGAACCTCTGGAGGACGGACCAGAGACAGTCATCCAGGAGCACGGAGACGATTCAGCTGAGACAGGAACTCAGTCTCTGCCTCCAGCCTCCACCAGCCCTGAAGACCAGCTGAGATCGTTCGTCACCCTGCTGATGGCGAAGATACTGACGGTGTGCCGCGTTCTCGATAACCAGAGTCAGGTGATCAGAATCATCTACATATTGCACCTGGTGAACCTGACGATGGAGGGTCTCAGGGACACAGAGGGCGTCTCCCTTGACAAGAAATACATCGACAAGATCTGCGAAGCTGTCCTGAGGGATTTAAAGAAGAAGGTACGTGATGTGCAGCAGCTGGGGATTCAAGACTTCGAAGCAACGATTGTGCAGTCTGCGCAGACTCACATCAAAGCTCAACTTGCAAAGAAAAGCAGTTTAGTGACAAACATTATTGCGGGTGTCTTCGGCCTTCTTTTGGCCATAGTTCTTATATGTTACAAAATCCGTATGAAGGCTGAAATGCGACGTTCCCTCTCTGCCTTATCTCCATGATATCATAAGGTCCGTACAGCTCACTCAGTGCCTTAACATGTATGTTTGTGCTATACAAATGTAAAGTGAAATGTCTTTTATCTGCTCACTATGAATCCTTGCTGGGCTGAAAAAACCCAAACACCATTAACTGATTAAACATCTGCCACAACAGCAGCAGTGTGAGTTATTGAAATCACAATCTCTCAGAGAGTAGACAATAGAAGATGGAAAGTAGTAGTTGATATGTCTTCTTCTCTATCATAGGTCAACAGACAGGCTTTTCCATTCACCTCACTGCAGTGTGTCTGTGCCTGGTGCTGCTCAGTTAGAGAAAACCTTAGGATTCCTCTTGTCAGGTTCTATCGTACACGCTCTTTTGGGCCAAGGGGAAGTCATTGAGTGGGAGTGAGGGAACTATTACTGGATAATAGGACATCTGCATGCGGTTCTGGTGCGATGTAATGAGCGACCACCAAAGAGGAGCTCCTGTAGGTCTCGGCTGTGAATCATTCTGTGATTCATTGCTGTATATAAAATTACAGGCTCCTCGCTCCCGCCATGAAGCCATTAGCTTAACAATAACCTGTTCCATCGCACGGAGACCTGGAGCCGATAGTCAGACTCCTGGCCAAAGTCAAGTCTAACGAGCTCAGAGATATTCAGCACTGGCAGCTGGAGGAACTCTTGACACACACCGACACCGACAGGACGGGGTGTGCTTCCAAACCCGAGAGTGAAAACACACACTCACACATAAACAGTGGCACCACATCCTTCAAAAAAAACCCAGTTTGGTTACTTTCACTTGTCCAACACAATCAGTTAAGGTGTCTATTCTGCACTTCAACTGTATATTTCTTTTTGTTTTGAGTATATCCACTCTCACACAACCTGGCTTTGTCTATTTAGATAACGACCTCTTACATTTCCCAGAAGGCAGTGCCTACAGGACAGGTGAGGACTTGTGGATTTCAGTCAGAGGTGTGTGCTTGGACTAATAATGAGTGTGATTAGTAAGTGTAATATCACTGCAGGAGCGGGAGCTAAGCATGTGTTTTCATGCAGCTCAACAAAGCTGGCAGACACTGACTTACCGAGGTGAAGGGGGGAGGGGCATGATTTTAGATTCATGTATTCATCCTGAAACATTTTGTTATATATGATAAACAAAATTACTTAAATGGATAGTTCAACATTTTGGCAAATTAGCCCATTGCCATAATCCCTATAGTTTTAGCAATAAGGTTCGTTACCTTTAATTGTCGGTGCAAGCTGTTTTTAGAACGGCGGAGCAGAGCCGCGAGCTGCTCAGAGCTACGCTACGGAGGCTAATGGGATTTCTTGGTTTCCCTCATCAAACTCATCAAAAACACAATCCAACAACTCCAAAACGCTCTGGTGGACAAGTTGTGACCTGCACATTCACCACACTATGAGATAATAATGGAATATTACGAGACTGAGTTGTTTTCAAGGTAAATTCATGCAAAGCCGTGTCTCGTAACGTGGTGAATGTGCAGGTCACAACTTGTCCACAAGAGCGTTTTGGAGTTGTTGGATTGTGTATTTGATGAGTTCGATGAGGGAAGCGTAGCTCTGAACAGCTCACGGCTCTGATCCGACCGTTCTAAAAAATAGCTTGCACCGACAAATATCTATCTGTCTGTCTGTCTGTCTGTCTGTCTGTCTGTCTGTCTGTCTGTCTGTCTGTCTGTCTGTCTATCTATCTATCTATCTATCTATCTATCTATCTATCTATCCATCCATCCATCCATCCATCCATCCATCCATCCATCCATCCATCCATCCATCCATCCATCCATCCATCCATCCATACATACATACATACATACATACATACATACATACATACATACATACATACATACATACATACATACATACATACATACACACATACATACATACATACATACAGTATAGTATGTGTGTGTGTGTACATACATACAAATTATGTATGTATAATAAAATCACAGGGAGACCAGCACGGTGCTGACTGTCCATGTCAGTGTTTTGGTCTCTCTGCGGTCACATGTGGAAGGCTACACGTTCTCTTACGGTCACAGAGGATAAACACACCCCTGCAAATAGAAACCTTCACCAGAACAATCCTTCACCACATCCTGCTTATTCTGTGGTGGAGATCCACACTATGCGGCCGTGAGGACAGGACACTGACATGAACTGAGAGAGCCGAGGGAAAAAAAACAAACCGACTACTTATACAACATGAATATGGACCTCCACACACACATATACACACAATATATAAAAACACTCACTTGACGACCATTGCTTCACTCTCCCACACAATCCTCCATACGGATGAAGAGGAGATGCCGAGTGGTCCAGAACCAATCTCCTCTTTTTTCATCATTGTTTCAAATATCCACCATTTGCTCTTCCATGATCATGATCTCTTGCTGTTTTTTTTCTCGAGTTGGGTTTTCATGGCAGATTAGGGGCTGTAATCCCTGTGCTGTACACCACATGACATCATCCTGCTGTCAGGCCTCAGAGGCTCATACCGACCCCTGACTGGACAGCGACATGCAGCAATGGTGTCATCAGGCAGGAAGTGGTGTCTCCCATCCCCACACACTCAAACCAGAGAGAGAGAGAGTGAGAGTGAACGTCACCCTGGGATTATTTCATCGCCAAAGCTTGGAATATTTCCTATTCTTCTTAACTTGAGATTTATCAGATAAAGCTTAGAAGCTCTCAGTCTGAGTATTATCTGCACCTTTTCCTCTCAGACTTACTTCCGAATTTTATGCATAAAAGCTCAGTAACACAGCACCATGGTAGAAAGTTGATGATAAAGTTAGACTGTATAATATTATACTGAAATGAACTCTCATTTAGTCTCAGCTGTCTCAGTCAAACCACCGTAATGTGAAGCTACAGCTGTGACCTTTTGACAAAGCATCACAGGAAATATCAGCCGCCGCAGTCTGATGTGTCTATACTGTAGGAGACCACAGCAGCAGTGTAACTGGATCTTCTTTACATACGGTGACATTTCCTGACATGCATAGACAGAATAAAACAAAGGAAGCACTTTGGCACTGAGGCCAGACTTGTCTCGACACTGCTCCCCAATTTTTGCTCTTGTGGAGTCGCTGTGCAGCGGCAACTCACTGTGAGAGCACATCAGTAAGCTTCAGTATTCAATGGATCTTTATGTTAAGCGGTCCAAAAACCTAATCTCTGTTCTATGCTCTTTTATTCTCTAAACCTCCCACCATCCCCCTCCTCTTATTCTTTCTTTTTCTTTTCTTTCTTCTGATTCATTTCTGCCCCCTCCTTCCATACTGAGGTTGTTTCCTTCTGTAAACACACAAGGGATTACCATTTACTCTGCTGCTTAACGTACTAGTACTAATGTACTAGTATATGTTGTAGTATAGAACAAAGATGTCTTTTTGTGTTTTTTTTTGCTAAGTGGCAACCTCCAAGGCTGAAAAATGAACCAAACACAGGGGAACTTCTTCGAGTAGCTGCTTGAGTCTGGCTCCATTTAGTTTATTGTAAACTAGAAAATGCTCAAATGCTGGTGTAAAAATGGCAATATCAAAGATTTACGCTGAAATAAATGTCTGTTAAGTCACGACTGAGGTAACATAATGGGTTCTGAGCCTAAGTCCCGCTGATAAGAGTATAACAAACTACAGACTTTTATCAGGAAGAAGTCATATGAACTGAAATAAATCTGAACAGTTTTGGTTACTTTGGCCTCATTCAGAAAGCCAGATACTGAATATATCAGGTCCAAATATATATTTATTTATCTTGGCAGGTAAATTGTATATTTGGGGAAGATTCATGATTTTTTATGTCATGGATTCTTTGCTCCACAAAAAAAAAGTAAAACTGACAATTACCAGCACACATCTAAGTTAATTAGTTTGGGTCCCAGCAGCAGATTAATGCCAAGACATCCCAGGTAGGTCTGAGCTTCATTACACTGGCACTGCTCCGCTCCAACAGGCACCAGCACCTGGCCAACAGCTCCCATGGGGAACATTTAACTTTAGTGCTAATGCACTGTGTTTTTCGGAAACTGTGTTCATGATGGGGACTAATTGATTGCAGCCTCAATAAAACTGCCTTCAATTAAAGTGGGAATGAAAAATACATTTAGCACTAAGAAACAATGAGGTCAGAGATTGGATGATGATTTCTATCAGAAACTCATAACCCAACTAAACCTAAATCTCCTGATTTTGGGGGAACTGCTGCATTCTGATCTGATCCTTTTTAAATGAAAATGAAAAAAATGAAAAATGTGCATCTCCATTTCCCCTCCATCATCCACTCTGTTCTGATGTAACACAGCACGAGTGGGCTGCATAGATTAAAAGAGAGTTATGCTGTGTGTACCACCACAGGAGTGTGTATGCTCTGGGCTCATCTGTGCCAGATGTTACAGTCATAACACAGCAGGTCGTTTCCTATCTGTTTGCAGTCCTACTGCACTGAGTATATGTGTGTGTGTTTGTGTGTGTAATCCAGCAGGCCTATAAGATATGAGGAAAGTATGCACCGCTCAACATTGCCATGACGATATGACTTGTGATAAATAAACAAATATTGAACGGTGCATCTGCTCTGCTGAGGGAACACAACATTCTAGAATCAGAATCTTCACTATGACGCAACACATGCTCAGATTCTGGACAAGGTCTCATGTCTCTGGAGACAGTCTGTAGTCGCCCAAAGACCTCTGACAGAGCTGACCAGCATCAGTCATGGAACAAATGGCTGAACCTACAGAGGACAGGCCAAGGACAACGGTCCAGGAGCATGGAGAAGATCCCACTCCCACATCTACTGCGTCGGCTCTGCCTTCAGCCTCCAGCGGCTCCACCGAGGTACAGAGCCGCCGTGAGGACCAGCTGCAGCTGTTCGTCACCCAGCTCACGCTCAGGGTTTTAACCAAGTTCGGTGCTGTCCAGCACTTAAGCCAGGAGGAGCAGGCCACTTACACCGAGAGCATGGTGAAGCGGACGATGGAGGGTCTCGAAAACACAGAGGGAGTCTCCCCTGACACCAAATACATCAAAAAGATCTCCAGGAATGTAGTGAAGGAACTAAGGAAGGTGATAGGGCAGTTTCGGGAGTTTGTGATTTTTATACAGGATTCAGTCATCGAAGCAATCATTGTGCGGACCTTGCGGAATCACATCCAAGACTTCCTGGCTCGACTTGCGAAGAAGACCCCATCTGACCGGTTGCTCTCCTGATCCCCGACACCATGCCATGCCTGATTTTTGGAATGATGTAATATGAATAAAAGTGACCTCAAATGTCACTGCCATTTTTCTGCTCATTTTATTCTTTTTTTTTTTTTTTTTTTTACTTCGGAACAACTATAAATCCATCTGCTGCATTTTTAGATGCTGCAGATACAACTTGCAGAGGTTGGTGAAAAGAAACAAACACAAATAACCGATTAAACATCTGGTACACAACGAGAAATCACCATCTCAGGGAGAATAAACAACACACGATGGAAAGAAATTTGTCATTTCCTGGCCAACATTTTCATCTAAACTCTACTTTCTGATTCGCCAAGGCCTTAATGACTCTAGGTTATCTATTAACCTTTAGCGATGATGGGATTTGGGAGCAGACAAAGAGTACGATTAAAGCTTATCTCTGCAGAAAAACAAAATGTTGCCATATGGCATCGTTGATTCTCCACTGTGTCATACACTGTAGATTTATCTCTGAACTCTGGTGTTGGAGCAAATTTGTTTCTTTGATTCTTTACAAGAGCAGCGGTCTAACAAATGCTCCGGGCTTTAAGACTGTTATGTCTGAGCCACCCAGGAACTATCATCAAACAAAACAGACGCTGACTCGACACTGATTGGCTCTGTAATTCCAAATGATAACATCAGTCTGGAGTTTACTCACTCGCCCCATAACCCACTGACAGACACGTGCAGTAAGGGGCGGAGGGGGGGCTTAATGAGCTGTAACCATCTGTCTAAACACGACTTTTATTGTCCTGCGGTGTCCGCCTTTCATCTCGTTACCGCAGATTACCGCGTCAGTGAGCGATTCATTAGTCAATCAGCCACTGTGCTGCTGCGCTCCAGGGAGGCTGCCACATGTGGAACACACACACACACACACACACACACACACACACACACACACACACACACACACACACACACACACATACACACTTTCAAATGACAGTTACAACAACAATTAATGCCAAATAAAAAAAACACTGTAATCAAGCTGGTTCAAAGATTTGTACAATTAAGGATCACTGCTTGTGTTTCTTCATGATTAAGACCATATTTCCTGAAGCTCCTCTCGCCCTCTGTCACAAAACACCTTTGAAGCCCATGAAGACTTGTATATCTCCTACACACTTCCCGGTGATGCTTGTTTTTCTCATTCACTTTACTTTTTTTCCATTTGCCTCTCAATCCGTCCTCCATCTGCCACTATGAGAAACTCTGAGCCGTAAATCAGAAGCAACTTCAAAACTATCACCTGCTGGCTTTGTAGTAAATGCTATTTTTGATTGACAGTTTTATTTGTTCACAGGAAATATGAATCTAGTGTTTTATTGGTGTTTAAATACTAAAATAAATCTGAGTATAAGTATTACTAACAACGATAAAATGCAATTTTAGGTGCCACAACCGATGCCCACACCACGAGGGCATTGGTTATTACCCTGTAACTTCATGCAATGATCAGTAATTGTGGAGATTATGGTTCTATACAGACCTCTTGCTTTATTAAAATGCACAATGATCAGCTCTACGGCCCATCACTGATTCCTCACGTGCTGCAACTTTTGTCCAACCTGCCTCCACTTGATGCAAGGAAATACCACACATTCCTGTTAAGAGTGGAAGTACATTGCAGCTGCATTTCTCCCACTCAGTTCTACCTGCTATACAGCAGAAGCGTGACCGTGGTCAAACTGGTTACACTGGCCGTGCTGGCTGGTTCCTATGTGGCTGAAAGTGCATTGTTACTAATGCTTCTGGAGCTTCAGATATGTTACATAAAGGGTACCCAACAATTACTCATGAATGATACAATACAAGTAATGAAATATTAAACCCTGAGGAGCAATCATATGTGAAGCCTAAGTAGGACTAAACTGCAATGTGTACAAAAGGCTGCTGCTGATTGATTGTAGACATTGATATTGGGAAGGTTCTGGAGCTGCAACAATCAATTTAAATTAAATAAAACTAATTAGCTTTTGGTTTAGTGACAATTTTCAAGTAAGTGTGACAAATATTTTAAGGTTACAGAAACTTTCCCTGCTGCTTTTAGTCCTACATTGTAATAAACTGAATATTTTGGTGTTGAAGTGCTGGTTGGACATTCCCTTGTTTTCTGTGACTGAAATGACTGGCTGATACATCAATAATAAAAATAACAGCTTGATGCAGCAGTAGAGAGCAGCAATTCCAACCAGGGTTGAAATGAATGTGAGCTTCAAATGTTAAAGGAAGCTGTTTTTCCCCCTCCGTGAGTCTGTCCTTTGGCCCTTTAATAAATAAGGGAACAGCAAAGAAAGCTGCTTAAATATACCGAGATAAACAGTTGCACAGACAATCAGAGCAGATCAGAGGTCAGGTGTACAGGGTTTGTCTGTCTCTGGTGCAATCATGTCTCTCTACGACTCAGCCGCCTAAGCAGGAGAGATTTAATTGGCAACTTGAAACCGGGGCAGAAGCGGGGAAAGTCAAAATCGACAACTACACATCCAACTCCCCGACACATACACTCTTGTCTTTGCATAATCAGAAAGTCTAAGATTTTTCTCACAGTCAGAAATATCTCCCATGAAAGTTATTATGGGATGATTAAAGCGTTGGCATGGGCTACTGCTATCAAATGTTTCCTGCTGCAGATTGACACCTCGCCTGTGGGGAGGCTGAATTTAAATTTCACAAGCAGGAGAGGCACTTAGTCTGGCATATATTCAAACCTCGACCCACTGCACTTCACTTCACACCCACACATGTCTGACAAAGTAGTCTGCACAGGAACGCTGGTATGATTTTTTGCGAAGCTTTGCCATCAAATAAAACCTGGAGGTAGCTTTTGCCTGGCATCTCTAATGATTTCAGTATTCACAGTCGGTGCTGATGGCATGAAAAATATTTCCACATTGAAATTTTTCAAACGTCCTGTAGGCTACGCATTCATTATGGCTGGTTTGTGTTGTACCACGGTGTTAACATGATATTAAAGCTGTGGCCACAAGCTCTGCACTGTTTCTTGTCTGGTATAATTCAGGGGGAAACTGCAATACCAGATGGAGAGATGAACAAAGCAGTAAAAGGACTTTTGGGAGAAGATGAAAGGAGCAAAGGGGTACAAAGACACTCTGCATCAAGTCAATGAGCAAAAAAAAAAAAAAAAAAAATCTAACGGAAATCCACTGCAGCAAAGTAGAGAATAAACAGCATGATACTGTGGAGGGAAAAGGAAGATGGCCGTGGAAGAGATGTTTTTTTCCCCTTCTCGATCAAAAACAGTCGGCAACCTCACGGATACATGTCTAAACAACATGTGACACCCATTTGCATAGTTTCAGTGTGTGGGCTTGCTGCGTGCTTTGAAAAATGCGGGACAGTGTGGTGCATGAGTTTGTGCTTGTTAATTCATACCTCTATGCATGCAGAGAGTGCGTGAGTCCCTGTCTGTCTGTCTGTCTGTCTGTCTGTCTATGCACAACATCTGCATCAGTTTACCTGTTTCTGCCTCTCAGCAATTACGCAAGTTTGGTTTTATTGAAGCTGCAGAGATAACAGAGCACCGGTCTGCACATCAGTATGACTGACAGCTTAATGTTACCTGAAGCCAGTTTTCACACTTTCACTTGACTCATAAGGACAAGCATGCTCATTGTTTTGTGCAGAGCAGATAGTTAAACAGAAGCCTTACAGCTGCAATACCTGGAACAAGCTGTCAACACATTAGTGACATAAACTGATTTGTGCCACAATGTACTGCACATTTAGCATATTTGCCAAAAAAAAAAAACCCTAGTAATTTGATCAAGTGATAATATACCTATACTGGTAAGGCAGCATGAATGTTTCTGCATCCTCAACATCATTAAACAGGTTCTTTAATATTTTATAAAGATGTCTTCAGATTGGATTGCATGTCCGTAAAAGCTTGAGTAAAATGAAAATCAGATTGGGATTAAAGGGATAGTTCACTCAAAATAGAAATTTCACTCATTATCTACTCACCCTCAGGTCGACTAAGGGCTGGGAGAAGTTTCAGAGTCAACCGTGCCTATATTTTAAGCTTGTTTGTAGCGGAGGCTCCCAGTGTTGCTCTGCCAGAATCTTGCGCGATTTGCGGAGCCGTGAACTGGGTGTCAATGCAAATCAAGCAAGATTTGCACTGACACAGGCAAAGCAGTGAACTGAGACACTGGGAGCTTCCACTACAAACAAGCTTGAAACATATACTTATTTAATTTTTTTCGGAACAATTTCCCATGTTGGGGATTTAATACAAAAGGGACATTACAGATGAGCACTATATGGAGGCATCTGGATGTTTTTTGGTGTGTCTTTTTGGACGAAGAAAAGTGAGCCCCGTTTGCGACCGTCATATGGCAGTGCACTGCTGCACGGACCCCCCCTGTAACTCAGAGAAGGCATGGAGGACTCTGAAACTTCTCCCAGCGCTTAGTCGACATGAGGGTGAGTAGATAATGAGTGAAATTTCAATTTTGAGTGAACTATCCCTTTAAGGTTTAGCAGAAACACTTCACTGGCAGCTACAGAAAGTCTGGCAGAAACGACTTGATGGAAAATCTCCCCAAACAAAAAGGCAGCATTGCCATTCATCACTTCAACTGCTCCAGCACCTCATGGCACAGTCGACTGCCGCAAATGCCACGAGAGGGACTATAATGGTCCTTAGCTCCTGTGCCAGGTGTAGGTCTCAAAAGGATCGCAGAGAGTTTTTTTTCTCAGCAAAGAGGACATCTGGTGACTGAGGGATGAAGTGACGAGCCAGGAGAAGAAGCTCAGATCAAAAGTAAAAAAAAAAGGGCAAAAGAGATGGAGAACAAATCGGAAAGAAGTGGAAACTAATGAGCAGAAACCTCTGGAGAAGAAACTGAGACTGAGGGCTGGCTGTCTGTTTCACACTGCTTCAGAGCCAATCAACAGCAGGTGGACAACACAAAACACTGAGAACTGAAGAAACAATGGGAAAAAAGCCTAGGTTCACTTAATATTTATGGGTGGGTTGTATCCCAGTCTCCATTTTTGGTGCTGATGTATTTCAACCATTTCATCATGAAATACCCATCCTAATAAAGGCTTTTTATTTTTTGCTAGAGAAGTGCCTTGGACGTTTTCTTTTGTCACTTGATATTTATAGTGTATAAAAGCAAAACCTCAAGCCATGATGTAAATCAACAACTTGCAGATATGTTGCACTACCTTTAGGCTACCTTTGATTGATTGATTGATTGACTGCTATTTTTATAAATGGGTGATAATCAGAAAAGAGACCTGATTCAACACTCATTGTTAATAGGCCACAGTAATTATGTTTCCATAATGTAGCATGGGTGCAACACAGGCAAAACTGTCAACAGACAACAGTGTTGCTGGCTAACTAGCTAGAAAGCAACAGCAGAATATGAGCACAAATTATTTATTATCAGAAGCAAACGGATCACTTTAAGCCAGAAACAACTGTCCTAGCAACCATGTCACATCTTTAGACACAAAGAAGTCATAATGTTAGTAATATTATCAACTGTTAGTGTTGCTAACTTTAAGCATTTTTAAAATGGCTGCCCAAAGGCATTCTACTTCAGTGTTACATAGAAATATAGGAATAATGTCAAGTGCATTTTTTTCTCATGCCTCTTCCTTTCACCCTGTTTTTGTTTCTGTGGTTTTTTGTTTGTTTGTTTTTTTTCATTTTATGATCCATATTGAA
This sequence comes from Trachurus japonicus, assembly GCF_045865225.1. Lineage (NCBI taxonomy): Eukaryota > Metazoa > Chordata > Actinopteri > Carangiformes > Carangidae > Trachurus > Trachurus japonicus. The sequence goes on from NC_140925.1 coordinate 20,049,766, forward strand.
CTCAAACATGACAGATTTGGCTGTGCTGCCAGAGCACTTGAACACATCAGTGGCTATGTCATAAAAAGCAACTTCAAACATGCATGCTATTCTTACCTTGCAGTGAATTTTTTTATACAAAATTAATTATCTCTTTTGTCAAATACCCTTTTTACCAAAAGAGACACTGCTTGAACAAAAGCAGACTGCAGACTTCAGTGGAAGGATTTTAATTATTTACTTTCCTTGTTTTACTTTTACTTGGCATTATTTTGTTCTTTACTGTCAGCATTAAGCACCTTACTCTGCAATAGATTAATGTTGAGGACAAAATGCAGTTTCCTCTGTTCTGGAGCAGTTTCCCAGATATTGTACATTATTGTTGTGTAAAAACACATTGGCTCGAATAATATGGAATAATATGGCGAGTTTAGAGTAAGTAGGAGTAAACGTTTACATCTGGGATGAAGCGCTCTCTCATCAACCATACAGGAGGCTGAATGAGACACAGCAGATCTCTAAATGATGCATCACTGCTTAAATCCATGTTCAACCTTCTGGCTGACCGCTCCGCCAATGACTACAAACTCACTTCCAAAACATCCATGAAGATCTCCAAAGAAAAACAAGACAAACTAAAGTTGCAATTATGAGGTTTATGTAATTGAGGTCAAGTCTTTTTTGAGTCTTTATGTACTTAAATACCATGTACCAAGTAGCATGTTTTTACTCAAGACTAGCATGACCATCAAATCAAAAGTGAACATGAACCCGTGTTTACCACAGGTTTTATCAACTTCAAACTAAAGGTAGTATTAAAGAAGCACTTTGTACCAGACTGCAGAAAAGATAACAGACGTCTTGATCGACCACATGTTGACCACATTCGCAGAATTAACATTGCTGTTCAATGAGTTCGGGGAAAACAACACTTTGAACAACCACACTTGAAAATCCACTCTGAATTACTCACTGCGTGATATTTATCCAAGGGAAGTTGCCAGAGAACAGAAGCTAAATATCGCTCATCAATCACTGGTTTGCAACAACAAGATGTTCGAGTCTATAAAGTAACATTACATTTCTTATCAACATAATGACCTCATAGAACATATCAGCCAAATGTTCAGTGTTTTTGTTTTCCCTTCACATCAATTCCTGCAATATCTGTTTGTAGCAGCTAAAGAAGGATTATCATGTTTATGCCAAAGGTCTTAGTAGGGTCACTGGGAGCGCTCGGTTGAAAGAGTCAAAAAGGAAGCGGCAGGAACAAAGACTGTTTATAAAGATGGGTGTATCTCTGTAACATCAGCCAGAGGTTTGGAGGCTCAGAGGAACACTGTCCTGTTAGCAATGCTAGCATAGCTGAGCATCTGGCGGTTTGCTGGCTAACACAGGGCTAATTCATTTGCTGGCTAATTAGCTAGAGTACAGTAGTAAACCCAGTATGCTAACCAACAGGAACAGACACTGATTCTTACTAAAAAAAAATACTACTGGCTGAACTTCACTCAGCTCAAAAAAAACCCAGATACAAACGTGCATACAAATATTTTTAAGAGATGTTTTGTTCTACAGTTAATCGCAAACTTTCACACAACTAGCCTAGTATATTGATTTACTCCCATGGACACAAGCAACTGCTTCCCACGGACTGTCATGGTGGCTTCAAAAAACTTGCAGTCAACTTAGTGGATGGCCTGAAACTTCTGAGTTTGCCCTGTAAAGCCGTGTGGTTAATTAGTGAGCTTTCTTTTGCTCCTGTCTGTCTGTCAGGGGGGGAAACATTCAGCTAAACCAGTCTTATAAAGAATCACACACAAACTGAATCATGCAATGTTTTTTTATTGTGCGGATTAAAAAGCGGAAAATACTATAAAGTTATGTCATCAGACAGGTTCGGGTCACAGCTGCTGTGTGAAGCACTTCTGTCACAGAGTCAATGGTTTTGTGGTAAAATGCGTCACTGAAACAATTTAAAAAATGACTTATACATGTTACAGAATGTAGGCTATTGGGAAAATACACTGAATGACGCTGACTCAAAACTATAAGTGATCCAGTTCATTTTGCAAACAGTACAGTTATATAAATATCTATCTTTCTTTTATATAGAAGCATTTTATGGAGCTAATTTATTCCCTCATTCAGGGAAAGATGTATGGGCGGAGTTGTGTTGTGTTTACTGTAGGCCTAATTAACAAACTGCATAGACTGGCCAATTGTTGTGCATTTGATGGTAATGACAGGACATCCTCTCATTATCCTACATACTGTAAGTTTAAAGGTCACAGAAACCACTCATGTTATCACACTATGTATGAGCCTAAATATAAACTGCATCAGCTTTAATGCTGTTCGAATCACTTCATTAATTTATCAGTTTTGTCTCGTAATTCAAGTCAGTGAACCCGGCGACTCTCGAAGTAGCTTAAATTTGCCACCGAAGAACACAAAACTGTTTGTTAGAGACGATGAGGTAAATATGAACTAATGCAGTAAAAAAGAAACAGACATGGAAAGACAGAGGTTGACAGGCAGGACAGGAGACAAAGAGGACAGCTCAGCTGACCCTCATATGGAGCAGTTTTGTGTTAGCTGTGTGGTGACAGGAAGGTTGCCATCACAATAAGAGTCTAGTCAAGTACGGTCTCGCCTGGAGACATGAATAGGCCTCCTCAGCAGCCATTCATCCCTCCCACCATCACTCCTTCCTGCCATCCCTCCACACAGCCAGTAAACCCATGCTGTGAACTCCAATACAACAGCTTCCTCTGTTGGCTGGCCTTGTATGAAAAGTTAATGGTAATTGCCCACAGATGCCACATTAGGGTACGATAGCGGGGCCGGGGGGAGAGGGAATTGGCTCTGAAAAGAATACTCAGAGGAAAAAATGGAAGTCATAATTGTGGTTTCAAAGAAACAGAGAGGAGTTATTCAGCATCATCACAGAGAGGTCTGTGGAGTCCCTCGGGACAACCCTGGCCATGGGACATCTTTGTCATCAAACCGACACTGAAAAAGAGTTTGGAGACGAGTATTCGCCACATAATGGGCAGATTAAAATTCCTCTTTGACAGGAGTTTGCTATTCATCCACGACTTGTGCTCCGAGTTCAAGATAAAGATCTGATCTCTTTTCTTTTGACTGCTTCTTTAGGCAAAATGAAAGAAAAGTTTAATGGGAAAAATTTCTGCAGTCGTTTGACCGCCATTGTTTCATATTTTGATTTTTTTTTCAAAGATGCATCAGATACAACCAACAATCTTATCACTGAAAACTGCATGACTTCCTGGCATGTCATTTCTCATAGTTATACATAAAACATGTTAACATGCAGGAGTTCAATTTATGTACAAAAATGGAGATAACAATGTAACATCTGAATACTGTTAAAGTTCATAGAACATGTAGCAGACAGTTAGACATGAGCTGAATGAATAAACAACTATAAAGGCATAAATGTTCCAATTGTGAAATGAAAGTGATGGCTAAATGTAACAATCATTATCAATTTGTCTAGTGATAAACTGTTTTGATAATAGGTTTTTTTTTAGGCATTTCAATGAAAATTGGATGAATATTGAAATATTGTACCTTCTCAAATGTTAGGATTTGGCACTTTTTCTTTGTCATACATGAAAATAAAGCTAAAAGTGGTGGGGGAAGTATTAAAATAGCAACAGACCAACAGCTGAGAAAGTGAGCTAAAGGTATTAGACACAGCTGAACCGGGTGCTGATTATTGCGCAGTGGTTAAAGCGCGGTCATGTTTTTGTTTTTATCTGTAAAACCACAACCTTTTCAAATGAATTACCTGCTTCAGGTCACGTCTCTCTCAGATCTCCGTGCTGGTTGCACTGTGCAGCCATTTGTAGTTGCACAAGAATATCGAACTGACTCAAATAGAAGCAACTTCCCCAGCTCTGTCAACAGCTCTGTCCAGTCCGGCAGATTGAAACCTAGTTTGGATTTTATTAACATTCATAAGATGGATGTTTCAAAGTAACTGCACGACAACTGTACATCTGCTCATTATCCATCACCCCGCACCCTTACGTAAATGATCCAGTCGTGACCTCCCGGTGACCCGTGTGTCCACTGTAAAGTCAGTGATCCTCCAGCCACAGTTTAACCTTCGACAATCTGTCTGATGTGCAGTGCTGTTTTTTTTAAATCCCTGCAGCCGTTCTATTTCTGTCTCTATCTCTAGGCTGGAAAAGGAAAATTAAACCAACAACACAGTAGTGGGTGTGAGACTTTAAACACAGAGGGTGGATTTAATTAATTCTTGATGTTAACAAGAAGATAAGCATAAGTACAATATATCCTTATGTTATGTAACTAAATACAGGTTTAAAAAAAATGACCCTGGTGAGTCCTGAAATATAGAAATACTTGATTTCCCACTTTGTGGTGTAAAGTGACACAAGTATGAAGAACTTGCTTTGTATTTTCTTTTATCATCTGTTATTGATTTGCTTGAGCGCTCTGATAGTCTGATAAGGCCATGTTGGTTTTGATTCTGCGTCATGGTGAACAAAAGTGAGTGTGACACAAAAACTGAAAGAGACATGATGAGACACAGAGACAGGAGAGATGCAAAGAGAGAGAGGGAGAGAGAGATGGGGGATTAGAGAAATCCTTTTCCAGATCACTGGGGATCAGGTCAAATCTTCATTATTTTGCATTTTGGGTGACGGAGAGTAAGACTAACTGCACGATAGCTTCAATTACTCCTGCCCTCACCTGTCAGTCAGAAAAACATCAGGGCAGAGTCACAGCCAAGACGCTGATAATCTTTCATGTAGCAGCTCAAAGTTTCCCAGGTCTGAGTTTGTTGATTTGTTGATTGTGATATGAAACGATCAAGGGTCTGAAGAAGCTTATAGCTAGGTATGATGTCACTGTCAAACCACAACTACGCACGGCAGATCTGCAGGTTACATTTAATGTGCAGCAGCTACAAGATCATGGCAAAGTAACCACAGAAACCTCTGCGCCTAGCTTCACAAATCTCTTCTAATGAATTTATTTTTTTGTGCAGTTTTTACTGTGAATAAATCACAAGTGTAAGTTGCACCGTGCTGCTGGTTTCAGAGCAACAGAGTTCAAACTTGTACAGTTTTAAAGGGATAGTTCAGCATTTTGGCAAATTGGCCCATTGCCATAATCCCTATAGTCATAGCAGTAGGTTTGTTACCTTTAATTGTCAGTGTAAGCTATTTTTAGAATGGCGGAGCAGAGCCGTGAGCTGCTCAGAGCTACGCTACGGAGGTTAATGGGATTTCTTGGTTTCTCTCATCAAACTCATCAAATACACAATCCAAAAACTCCAAAACGCTTTCATGGACAAGTTGTGATCTGGACATTCACCACGCTATAAGATAATAACAGAGCGTTACGAAACTGAGCCGTTTTCGAGGTAAATACAGAGTCTGCTTGCTGAAAAACTGTCCCTGAAGGCAACGCGCATCAGTGGTTTCGCATGAATTTACTTCTAAAACGACTCTGTCTCGTAATGTTCCGTTATTATCTCATAGCGTGGTGATTGTGCAGCTCACAACTTGTCCACGACAGCGTTTTGGAGTTGTTGGATTGTGTATTTGATGAGTTTGATGAGGGAAACCAAGAAATCCCATTAGCCTCTGTAGTGTAGCTCTGAGCAGCTCACAGCTCTGCTCTGCCGTTCTAAAAATAGCTTGCACTGACAATCAAAGGTAACGAACCTACTGCTATGACTACAGGGATTATGGCAATGGGCCAATTTGCCAAAATGTTGAACTATCCCTTGAAGTTACATGTTAGCATGCAGATAATGGTTGTATCCAAAATCACTCACTCACTCACTGCTCGGTATTCACTATCGGAGAAGCTTGACACAGACGACTGAACACTGAGCTTATTGGATCAATGAAAAAACACAAACACTATTCAGGTCTCATTCTCTGCAGTCTTGTTCCCAGCAGGATGAAGCTGAACTAACCACAAAGTTGCAACTGTGCTAAATCTCACAAAACACAATACACCACAGGATATAACCTGAGGGTGGCACCACATGAAAAAACATACAAATCGACCACACTTGGATCGATGACAAAATTACTTTCAAACATCACTGGTCACTAAACTAAGACAAAAAAATAGGCTTTTTTTTACAGAAACAAATCATCCTTTCCTCTTCATTGCAGGAAGAAACTTATGAGGCAACTTTTATGTCAGTTTTAGATTATAGAGACAATTTATACAGGCATGCATCATCTACAACTCACACCATATATCATTCAGCCCTGAGATGTATTACAGGCAACAGCTACAACACTCATCACTGTGACCTGTATGCTAAAGTTGAATGGCCCTCGCTATCTAACAGGCATGAGAGACACTGGATTTTATTTATTTATAAAGCTCTCGCTGGTCTCTTACCATCCTATATTAACTCTTTAGTATCTTTTAATGCAAGTCTCCATCATGCACATTCAAAGGACTGGCTCACGCTGCAGGTTCCCTCTGTTAACACTGAATTTGGAAAGTCCAGTTTTTCTTACTGTGCACCTGCAACCTGGAACACTCTGCAAAACCATCTGAAACTTCCCACGCTTTTAGGACAATTTAAATCCATAACTGCACCTTCCAACTGCTCCTGTTTTTAACTAGACTTCTCTGTTTTCAGTGTATCTTTGTCACTTTTACTTTTTGGTATTTCAGATATGCTTTTCAAACGTTTTGTGTTTTGTTTTGTCCTCAAATGTTTTGTGTCTCGGCTATATTGTAAATGAGGTTGCTCCTCAATATATTTCCAAGTTTAAATAAGGGTTGTTATAACTTCCAAACACATGAAAATCTGCACCACATTTCATGACGACCCAGTGGGTAGGCCACAATATCAACCTCATGGAGAGGAACAGTCAGGGTCAACATCAAAGTCATTAAGACTCGTCCTCTAGGCACCGTAAATGTCTGTATGGAATTTAAATGCAGTGCATCCAATAGTCTAGAAAACATTTCAGTCTGGACCACCCAACACACAACTAAAGACACAAAGATTTACTGGTTTAACAGGATGTGAAGAGTCTTTTGATTTTCTCTGTTTTACATTAGTGTGTGTTGTTCAATTTGTGACTTAAAGGGATAGTAGCATTTTTTAAAGTGGGGTTGTATGATCTACAAATAGCCCCTAAGTACTTTAATTGCAGTAGAAGACTCTCTGCACTCCTCCCGTTAGCAACGCCAGCCCATAGCCCTGCCCAGAGATTTACAACATACAGTGTTGTGAACAGACCCAAAGAAACGGCCTATTTTCGCGGCCTAAAAGAGGTTTTACCTGAAAAAAATACACAGTTCCATTGTTCGCTATAATATAATTTTTTCCAGCCCTTCAAAGTGCAGGAAAAACGCAGTTTTTATTTGGACCTAACCAACTCACGTTAGGGTTAGCGCCCGCCAATCAGCAGTTGGTTAGGTCCAAATAAAAACTGCGTTTTTCCTGCACTTTGAAGGGCTGGAAAAAATTATATTATAGCGCGCCCCCCCCCCCCCGACGATCGATCCGCTCCCCCCCCCGTCGACAGCTCCGCTCCCCCCCCCCCGTCAACAGGTCAGACACCACCTTAACTAACAAATTTTCTGGGGGAAACACTGGTTATAGGATACAAGGAAAGTTTTCTCCTTGGCTTACAGCAGAGCAGAGTGACTGACAGACCCGTGTTTCGGACCAAACACTCTATATAAGTGATTGCTGTCGGAAGATATAACTATTTAAGACTTATATTAACACAAACATTCCGCTTACTTCTGCTTTAAAGGTACTAATTCTCAGTTAGTGCTGTCTTAGACATGCATTAAACGTGGGGTATATGTCCTAACAAGAAGAAGAAGAAAAAGATTAAAATCTCATATGAACAGCGATTTAAAGTTGTGTAAGATCTTTGAGATACTGCTTTTACTGATGTACACGTCACTACTGGCCACAGACGTCTTGACAACTGGTGCAGTGACAAGGAACAGCACAAAACACGGGAAAAGATAAACAGCCCAGCTTGTAGGCACTGGAGAAGATCCACTCCTGGGCGTGCGTGTGCGCTGCCATGAAAAATGCATTGTGAAAATGCTGGAGGGCGCCTGTAAAAAACCAAACCAGTTTTCCACCCTGATGCACCCAGCGGAGGGCTCCGCATAAACATGAAGGTGCATTGCTCTTCTGAGAGCAGCGGCCCAGATATAAACCTGCTATTGTCGCTGCCGCTTTCTGATCAAAACCTGTTCAAACACGCTTAACCCGGTAACCTCGCTGACGCCGTGCCAAGGGAAGAGAGACAAAGAGATAAAAAAACACACCTGCACAACGCCACCATGCCTAGTACTGACGCCTACTGCAGCGAGTGACAGCTCGCGGCGGATGAAACATCTTCCAGGATGCTGTCGACTTCCTGTTTAGAGTGTGCATGAGTGTGTGTGTAGGTGGGTGGGTGTGTTCCTTTACTGGGTGTCTTCTTCACACTATGTGAAGCACTTTCAGTTTGCAATCTAGAGTCAGTCAGTGTGTTTTATTGGATTACGGGACCAGTCTCAGCAGAATGAATATTTTTAAAAGTGTTAAAATCCTTCTTTTGTAACATGATAAAACAAATCAATCACAATAATGATCCCATTCATCAGTCTGTTTTTATCTCAATTGCTTTTACATGTCAAAATGAGAGATGTTTCTACGTGTTTTGCCAAATCTCTCAGGCCCATTCACCGGCAATTGGTTCCTAAAAACACATAAAACAGCTGAAGATTGACAATAGAAAGCCAAAAAATCCTGCTGATGCAAAGTTAGAAGGTAAAATTTGATATTTAACAGGAAGAGGGATGTGTCTTCCCTCCAAAATAAAACATTCAATCAGTGGATATGCTCTACGGTTGTTTAAGTTCCATTACATTGTGTTAGCCAAGGTTGAAGCGCTGGAAAAGAATCCAGTCACTAAAAAGTGCAAGTTATAACTCAAAGACTGGAGTCAGGAAGGTCGCTACAGCTACAAACACGCATCTGTGTGTGTGTGTGTGTGGATATGAATCTTCACTGATTTCACTTCTCTACACTCCATTACCTCTGCACTGAGCCTCCACACACAACTGAGCACTGCAGGTTCACAGGTTCAAACCCTGAGCCCTGAGCCCTCTACGCTCGGCTACTCCAGGTGTGTGTATGTGTATTTCTGTGTGTATGTCTGTGTGTGTGTGTGTGTGTGTGTGTGTGTGTGTGTGTGTGTGTGTGTGTGTGTGTGTGTGTGTGTGTGTGTGTGTGTGTGTGTGTGTGTGTGTGTGTGTGCTCCTGCCATCTGGCCCAAAAGTCTGCTTCCTACCATCTTTCCAAACAGGAAGCCAAAACAAATCCTTGATGGCACGGGTCAGTAGTTTAATTGTCTCTGTGGGATTTCTGTGCAGCCAGCAACCCAAACACAAACCCCTTCATCTCCACAGCACCGGACCAAGCAGCACTTTGAAATCCATTCATCACACTCACAACCTGTGTGTGTGTGTGTTTGTGTGTGAGAGTGAGTGGATGCAAACATGTCCTTTATGTGCATGCAACTACACATATTGCTCTGCTCTCTATCAATAAATTGTGTCTGTGAGCAGGGCCGTTGTATAGGGGAGAAAGGTGATGATAATTCTAGGGGCCCATGCAGCGCCCAGTAGGGCCCACAAAAAACCCCAGTAGTAGACTGAATTATTCTGCATAAGACCCTGACTAATACTCATAGTAATTTTGCATTAGCATCAAAACAAAGTAGGCTAAATAAAAAATGATAATACATACGTAGTAAGAAAAAAAGTGGAAAAGTCAGGGGTCCACTTTAGTATTCTTTCAGGGGACCCAGAATTCCTTGCAACGGCCCTGCTGCGAGAGAGCGTAGGCTACACGTACACCTGTACCTCTCTCCTTCACCCGTTTCACTCCTCAAATTAATATTATAACTTCAAAAATTCGAAGTTAGTCCAGATGTGCAAAAGTCTCCATGCAAATACACATCACAATACACATAACACACACAAACACCCATGCACCCCCTCCCCTCCCCTCTCCTCCCACACACCTCAGGAGACCCCACCCAGAGAGAGACCCCCATGTGCTGCAGCGCCGTTACAACCGTGTGTGTGAGATGCTGACAGCTCCTTGTTTCCGCCTTCACGCCGAGCTGAGCGCTCAATGACAGCCGGTGTCAAGCGACCACACTCGGGGTAACACCAACTGCTTTCCCCGCTTACCTTCAACTGAGTCCGGCTCCTGCAGCCCCGGGTCCAGGCAGCCCCCTCCTCTCCTCTCCTCTCCTCTCTTCTCCTCTCCTCTCCTCTCCTCTCCTCTCCGGTGAGATGCTAACGCCGGTCCCTTCCCAACTTATCCCCGCCACGCATCACGAGGACACGAGGAAGAGTAGTTTCACTATGAAGCGCGAGCTTCAGATGTTGACGAAGGCGTTGTTAACGTGACAAGTAGATGTGAGATATCAGTCACTGAAAGCCCGGTTTCTGTGTGAGGCACAACGGCTGCTCTGTCTGTCCCCACGCCGCCCACGGTGCTGCTGTTGCGGCTGCGGCTGCCGCTGCTGCCGCTGCTGCTGCTGGATGACAGGTCACTGACTGACTGACCGACCGACTCACAGAGAGACGCCGCTCCGCCGGCCGGCCGCACACTGCCCCCTAGCGGTCATGCCAAGCAACTACAGGCCTGCAGAGCTCAGCGCAGCCCCGGTAGAAATCCGATACTACAGGCTTGTAGTAGCCTACTAATTACAAGGTTTTATAAAAATCGAGTGACAGCATAGACTAGGGAATATATATGAATGGTTACATAAGCTATTTACTGTGTTTCTCAGCATTAAATAGGCTACTGATTTAAATGCCACACTGACAGCTATTGAAGAAAAGTCAATGTGATGGATATTAACAGTGGCGCCGCCAGGATTCAATTTCAATGTACGCACAAAACGGCAAATAGGCTGCAACAATTTTTTTTTCGGGGGGGGGGGAGGGTCGCTGTGCCTATCATGCCACGTAGCAATGGGACTTGTCATAATATACTGCACAACTGAAAATATTGTTGCGACCCCGCAGTAATGTTGTTGTGATGTTTAAGTTGTGTGATTCCTGACTGACTGTGAATGTGTACGGGCAGGTAGCGTATGGTTGGATGAGAAGCTGAGGGGCCGGGGTGAGTGTGAGGAAGACAGTGTGTGTAGGTGAGTGAGGAGGAGCAGAGGAAAAAGTGAGAGAGCTGTCAGATAAGTTTGTGTTATGTTGTTGTAGTTACGTCGGGTCGGACGCTACAATATCAATAACAACATGTGCTTAACATAGACGTCGGACGCGAAATAGCCGCGGAGCTGAGCCAGTTTCCTTTCGGTGCCGTTAACCGACTGTGCCAGATGCGCCAGAGCGCGCACCTCTGTGCCAGGCTCGCGCTCTGCAGCGGTTTGTGTTGATTCATCTTAACAGAGCGCGTGAGAGATTAACACACACAGGCTACACACATACGGGTTACACATACCCACAGACACACAGCTGATGGGCCGAGGCTCCCCCAGTGGGGGCTCAACCTGGAATCGGCACTTATGAGTCCATAATCGCGGTGCAGACGAGTGAGTTTGGAGCTAGAGAGGAGAGACCTTCATTATCGCTGCTCTGCTGCGTGTTTGTGATCGTGGGTTTGGATCTCTCTTTTTTTTTTTTAAATGCCTGGAAAAGGCTCAACTGTCTTTTTGACATTTCTATACTGGACCGGGCGTAATCATCACATAGCGGTAGTGTAATAGGCGCCAGAAATCAAAAAGAGACAGATGACATGATGTAAACGACAATCACTGGCTTTTACGTTAGGCTTCCACTGATTGGTTTAACAATCAATGAACTCAGCACGTTTAGCCTGTTACAAACAACAAGCGTCTTTATCACACCCGCTCAAAATAAACAAAATTGCTTCTTTTTTTTTCCACCTATGAAAAAAATTGTACGCACAGTGCGTACAGGATTCCGGCTGGCGGCGCCACTGGATATTAAAGTAGGCTACACAATGCCAGTTATCCAGATTGAACTGTGTATTAATGCATTTCTGTTTTTGTTTTTGTTTTGTTTTTTTATGCTTTTGCACTAACTGGTGCTTTGAAATTTTTGATTATAGGCTAATTTCAAATCCCCCAAATAATAATAAAATTATGTTTACTAGCAATCCCTATGAAATGAAAAAGTGTATACAGTTATTAACAGTTTTTGAGCTGTAAAAGAGTACCTCAGAACAGAAAATTAAGATTACATTTAGAAAACTGCTTCTATTAAGGCCTGAGCTAAGAGCTGTCACACACAACTAAACATATTAAATATTAAATTATTAAATTTTAGTCAAATTAGAAATGTCCATATGTTTTCTCGGTGCATTTCTCTGTTTGACCAACTCTGTGATATCAGTAGTGCAGATGTTTATGATACTGAAAAGGCCTGAGGTAATGTGAGAGTTAGGTACTTTCCAGTGCCGTGCATGAACTGCTCCAGACAGGCAATCCAGCACTGATGCACAAATATTTGTTTCTTTTTGATGTATTGAATTAATAGCTTGAAATTAAACTAAATAAGTAGAAGATAAAAAATGAGGCAGAGCAAGCATAATTTTTGAGTCAGAGTTTCTGCCTTTTGTCACTGAAACTAATATAGTCAGGAGAGTCAAGAGAAGAATTTGCTGCAATTGTCTGCTGAGTTTCTTCTGAATGAGGCTTCTCCTGTATGGAGGAAGACATCATGCTCTGATACGTAGCCTACTAATGCTGCATGCAGTTGCATTGTGTTGCCCTGTCATCTCTTGCTTCTTTCTTTCATAGGTGGTGCAGCAGTTGTTGTTTACTCCCCCCCTACACCTCCCAGGTCTCTTTGCAGTCAACAGTAACCTCTGATAGATTAATCTGACCACCATCTCTCACCGCCCCCACCGCTCACCACAACATTCAGTCCATGCAACAATGTGGTTGCCTGATGTGAAAAGATACAGCACATAGGATAGAGCTCAGGAGAAGGATCATATTTATGTCCCATACAAGCCTGGCCAGGTGTTTCTGGGTGTGGTAGGGATGGAATCTGACATTTAGTCAGGTGGCGAATAAAAGAAAAATAAAGTAGGCTATATAATTACTGCCTCATAACTATAGAAACAGATCTATGTAACCAAGGGCATATCAACCAATTATTAATCACTTTCCAGCTGAGAGATGTCAGTTGAGATGGTGCAAATAACTTCTAACAATAATGAAATACAGGAAGTGTGTGGGGCTAACACCTTGAATTCACTGAGGTGGCGGCATGATGTGCAAACACAAAACACTAATGAATTCCAGTGTATCAGGTTGAAAGCTTTTCGTTTTTACCTGGAATCAGATATTAAAAAACAAGCTGCAGCTATTCTGGGAACGTCATGTTAACGGATGCTGACAGAAGCTGCAAGTGATGTCCTGAGAATCTCTGGGGGAAATGAAACCACGCCGAGCTTTCAGTTTGCTCGCCATTATCTTTGTGCCAATTCAATTGTCTTGAAAAAAATACACGTGTTTTTTATTTGCATATTACTTCACAGACTTTCAAACACACAGGTGGCTTTCTTTATCTTCCAAATTTGATGCATGCAAACATATAGCAGATGCTGAATATTACAAAATCTACAAGTACAGAAAGCAGGCTTCATGCTGACAAGACTCATATGAAGTAGTGTGTGCACAATGTTTTGTTTTGTGTTAGAATTAGAAAATTCCCAGGCCACTATAGCAAAACCTTAACAACTCCACTGTGCACTTTATTTAATATTTCTGCTCCAATGAACCTGCAAACAGCCTCACAAATAGTTTTGATTTAGGGACTACATTGAAATTATAATGGGAAGAAATCAATCCTGTGTGTGTCTGAATAGTGGAGAACATATTTCCTCTTACTGCAGGTTTGGTTGCAAGTTGCTTGGTTACAACTTTGCAAAACATTAACACCAACCTCCTCTTCCTCCTCCTGCTGCTGCTGGGACAGGAAGCAGTGCTGGCAAGCCTTCTGAGAAATGGGCCTATATCTGTGGGGAGCTGGATCTAAACTACTGATGGGAGGAGGGCACCTATATTGTGCAATTTAAATTTATTTTAAGTTTGAGTCTTTTTGTTGGTTAGTCTGAAATGTAGATTTTTTTTTGCATGTTTCTTTCTTTTCTTTTCTTTCTTTTCTTTCTAAGCTACCGTAATCTACAATTCACACACACTCATGCAGGTGCACTGGCACTAACAAATGTCTGTCCTCGTGCAGCCTACGCAATGAATCCTTGTTTCTAAATTGTATTTACTCCACCACTCTTTGCCCTTTGTTGTGTTACACACTGAGTAAGAGTCACGTTACGTGCAGGACATACAGAGAGCTGCTTTCCTATTGAATGAGCTGATTACAATGCAGAGCCGCAGAGAACGAGCTTTGAGGATTATCGGTGTGGGCAGAAATAAAAGGGATTTACAACAAGGCGCGTTCACGCTTCAGGAGGCTTTTCTAAACATTAGAGAGAAATCAAATGAGCAATTAATTAACCTTTCTTACTGCCATCCACATTATGTGTTGTATGTATTCTTTAATATTTAGTTTAACTCTTCTTCTTTCTAAATAGTCTTAATCCAGTATCCTTATAGGTTCACGTCCCTGGGTGTTGATTTGAAAGAAACTAACTTCTATTAACTTTGATTTTAAGAAAAATATCTGAGTAATCTAAATTTTATCTACAAACAATTCAGTAACAGAATAAATTGATGGATCATGATAATTTAATCGGATGACTTGCAGATATAACAGCTTTATATAGCTGCTCCTTTTAATCCAAAATACTTCTGTGATGTTGATCAATAGTGATACCGAATTATTTTTCCATTGTGCTTGATTTCAGAGCTCCAGTGGCGCAATCGGTCAGCGCGCGGTACTTATAAGACAGTAACCTGCAGAGTGATGCCGAGGTTGTGAGTTCAAGCCTCACCTGGAGCAGCTGGATTTCCTGCGAACAATATGTTTGACTTGTGTTGCAATAAGCATTATCAAGTGTATGCTAAGCACTTGCTTTAACAACAGAAGTGTCCTAGCCAGGTTCTGATCTTCTCGTCCACTACTAGAGGACACATCAGTTTTTATTTGTGCTACTTGCAGCATGGGTTGTGAATATTTGCAGATGTTTTCTATCCCGGCTTGTGCTCATTCTACTTGTCTTTGAACTTTTGCGGCTCTTGTGGAGCTCCTGTGGTGCAACCTGCCACCATTGTAATGGTACATAGAACAGCTTTAGTGTTACTGGTCAACCTACAATACTTGATATGATGTCAATCTATGGATTTCCAACATTACTGAGAGATTGAAGCTTTTTGCTTTTTTCACAAGACTCTTGTACAGATGTACCGATGTACAGAGCTCCAGTGGCGCAATTGGTAACTACATGTTACTGCTCAGCTTAAGCTTTTGTTGTGTTAGTCAATGGTTTTTCAATGACACATAATACTGAAGAATTGTTTTTTGTTATTACACTTAAAATTTTCAAGTTGCTCCTGCTCCAGCCTTGCACTGAAAGTAGCACCAGCAACATTATACAACAAAGTTATCAACCCCTCTGATGCCCTTCCTGTAAAGTGCTTTCTGGCTTTTAAAGTTAGAGGAAATACACCTGGACTGATTGCAACAAGGTCTTTGTGCTGGACAAGGCTTTCAAAGTTAAAAGCATTGAACGACAACTGCATCCAAGCCAGACAGCCAACTTTTTATGTCCACTTGGCAACACTTCCATTGTCATGTGGAAGTGTGTTTGCTCAGAGCCAAAAGTGAAGAGCTCCAGTGGCGCAATCGGTCAGCGCGCGGTACTTATAAGACAGTAACCTGCAGAGTGATGCCGAGGTTGTGAGTTCGAGCCTCACCTGGAGCAGGTAAGTTTTACGCATGTGGTGACACTGCAGCTTAGAAAACATGAGCAAATAAATGAAACACAGTGCAAATATTAAGACCCAGTTCAGACCTGCTGCTAAAGTCTGTCTTGGCTGAACCAATCACTAGTGTCATAAATGCTCATCCATGGATGTTAAAAGCCTTGAACAAGAGCGTCCAGGTTCACAACTGATTCATGTCCATCTGTCAACATGTTTGTTGTTGTCTGTGTTACTTTCTGTATCTGCTTGTTCTGTGAATATGTGCAGGACCTGTGGTGTAAAATTGATACAGATGTTTTCTATATTTCAGTCATGCGTTGTATTCGCATGTGATTCCTGAAATAGAACTTGCATGCTACAATGCAGAGCTCCTGTGGCGCAATCGGTCAGCGCGCGGTACTTATAAGACAGCAACCTGCAGAGTGATGCAGAGGTTGTGAGTTTGAGCCTCACCTGGAGCAGAGAAGTTTTACACATGATCATTCAGGACAACACTCCTCAAGTTGACCGTATCAGTCAACACAACACTGTCTAAGTCATAAAATAATTAACTGATATATCATAGTTCAAATGAGTAACTAGATCTTCTTGACGTGTCGCTGCTCAGCTTAAGTTTTTTTTAAGTCAATGGTTTTTCAATGAAACATAATACTGAAGACTTTTTTTTTGTTATTACACTTTTTAAAGTTACCCTCACTGTTTGCAACAAGGTCCTGTTGAAGACGTGTACAAGACTCTTGGACAAGTTTGGCTTTTAAAGTTAAAAACATTGAACGACAACTGCATCCAAGCCAGACAGACAACTTTTTATGTCCACTTGGCAACACTTCCATTGTCATGTGGAAGTGTGTTTGCTCAGAGCCAAAAGTGAAGAGCTCCAGTGGCGCAATCGGTCAGCGCGCGGTACTTATAAGACAGTAACCTGCAGAGTGATGCCGAGGTTGTGAGTTCGAGCCTCACCTGGAGCAGGTAAGTTTTACACATGTGGTGACACTGCAGCTTTAGAAAACATGAGCAAATGAATGAAACACAGTGCAAATAGTAAGACCCAGTTCAGACCTGCTACTAAAGTCTGTCTTGGCTGAACCAATCACTAGTGTCATAAATGCTCATCCATGGATGTTAAAAGCCTTGAACAAGAGCGTCCAGGCTCACAACTGATTCATGTCCATCTGTCAACATGTTTGTTGTTGTCTGTGTTACTTGCAGCACATTTCTGTATCTGCTTGTTCTGTGGATATGTGCAGGACCTGTGGTGTAAAATTGATACAGATGTTTTCTATATGTCAGTCAGTCTTTGTCTATTCGTATGTGTTTCTTGAAGTAGAACTTGCATGGAACAATACAGAGCTCCTGTGGCGCAATCGGTCAGCGCGCGGTACTTATAAGACAGTAACGTGCAGAGTGATGCCGAGGTTGTGAGTTCGAGCCTCACCTGGAGCAGAGAAGTTTTACACATGATCATTCAGGACAATACACTCCTCCAAATACCTCACACTGACTATATCAGTCAACACAACACTGTCCAAGTCATGAAATAAATAGTACTAATGAATGACTGGATCTTCTTGACTACGCGTTACTGCTTAGCTTAACTTTTTGTTATGTTAGTCAATGGTTTTTCAATAAAACATAATAGTACTGAACCTTTTTTTTTTTTGTCATTACGCTTAAAATCTTTGAGTTGCTCCTGCTCCAGCGTTGCACTACAAGTAGCACCAGCAACATTATACAACAAAGTTATCAACCCCTCTGATGCCCTTCCTGTAAAGTGCTTTCTGGCTTTTAAAGTTAGGAGGAAATACACCCGCACTGATTGCAACAAGGTCTTTGCTGGACAAGTTTGGCTTTCAAAGTTAAAAGCATTGAAAGACAACTGCATCCAAGCCAGACATCCAACTTTTTATGTCCACTTGGCAACACTTCCATTGTCATGTGGAAGTGTGTTTGCTCAGAGCCGTCGCATCACCTCTATTGAAGAGCTCCAGTGGCGCAATCGGTCAGCGCGCGGTACTTATAAGACAGTAACCTGCAGAGTGATGCCGAGGTTGTGAGTTCGAGCCTCACCTGGAGCAGAGAAGTTTTACACATGTGGTGACACTGCAGCTTTAGAAAACATGAGCAAACAAATTAAACACAGTGCAAATAGTTCAGTTCAGACCTGCTACTAAAGTCTGTCTTGGGTGAACCAATCACTAGTATCATAAATGCTCATTAATGGATGATAAAAGCCTTGAACAAGAGCGTCCAGGCTCACAACATGTTTGTTGTTGTCTGTGTTACTTGCAGCACATTTTTGTTCTGTGAATATGTGCAGGACCTGTGGTGTAAAATTGATACAGATGTTTTCTATATTTCAGTCATGCTTTGTCTATTCGCATGTGGTTCCTGAAGTAGAACTTGCCTGCAACAATGCAGAGCTCCTGTGGCGCAATCGGTCAGCGCGTGGTACTTATAAGACAGTAACCTGCAGAGTGATGCCGAGGTTGTGAGTTCGAGCCTCACCTGGAGCAGAGAAGTTTTACATATGATCAGAATCAGGACAATACACTCCTCGAAATACCTCACACTGAATATATCGGTCAACACAACACTGTCCAAGTCATACTTTTTTTTTTTTGTCATTACGCTTAAAATTTTCAAGTTGCCCCTGCTCCAGCCTTGCACTGCAAGTAGCACCAGCAACATTATACAACAAAGTTATCAACCCCTCTGATGCCCTTCCTGTAAAGTGCTTTCTGGCTTTTAAAGTTAGAGGAAATCCACCTGCACTGATGGCAACAAGGTCTTTGCGCACAAGACTGCTGGACAAGTTTGGCTTTCAAAGTTAAAAGCATTGAACGACAACTGCATCCAAGCCAGACAGACAACTTTTTATGTCCACTTGGCAACACTTCCATTGTCATGTGGAAGTGTGTTTGCTCAGAGCCGTCACGTCACTTCTGTTGAAGAGCTCCAGTGGCGCAATCGGTCAGCGTGCGGTACTTATAAGACAGTAATTTGCAGAGTGATGCCGAGGTTGTGAGTTTGAGCCTCACCTGCAGCAACTTCTTTACACCCAAATTGACTCAAGAGAACTATTACTTGATCACAGCTGAAAACAGAACACAATATTAAGGAAAGGAATGAAATGATTGATAAAATGGTGACCGGTTGTCTTGTTTACACCAAGATATAGGTAGAGAAGGAGGCCTTAAAGAGTCCCTTAGCTCTAACAGAGCATTTCGGATACAGAGGGGAAATAAAGTAGAATAACTTTAGTTTACTTTGTTTGTTTATTTCATCGGGACAATGCATATTAATGGACACTGGGGGTGCTAGAGTACCCACAGTAAATACACCGGATTTAGCACATGTGCTAAATTACATCCATAGTCCCCAAAACAATACAACAATTAGGTAACATAGAATAAGATAGGTAAGATAGAAGATAATGAATTACGTCTCTTCACCAGTGTCAAAGTACCATAAATATCACAGTTTTAGAACAGAATCTGCTACTGTACATGTCTGGGCTGGGGGATGGGAGGGTTGAGGGTGGGTTGAAGGGGTTTATGTAAGGTCATCCTAAATACTATACACCCCTCTAGAGGTGATAATCTCAGTGGCACATGCGACCCTCTATCGCCCACCCTGAGCCTTTACTCTGTGCTGTCAACAGTGATGCACGTTTGATAAAAAAGCAACATCAAGCTGTTTTTTGTTTGTTTTTCTTTTTAAACAAGAATGTTTGTGTGTTTCCTCTTGTGATTCCTCTCATTTATCTTCTCTCTCAAGCTTTAATCCCTTCAAACCCATCACAATCTGTCTGAGTTGTGTTTTTTTTTTTTATTTGACCTGTACTGGTGAAAAACCTGAAATATGCTTTATGAAGGATAACCAAGGGGCAATCATCAAGAGCTCTAGAAACCCTGCTTGCATGGTGGTGGGTAGAGTGTGTATGTGGGCCATTGTGTGGCCTAAAGGTTTCCTGGTTCAGCCCCCATGCAGCCAACTGAACTCTACTGTATGATCCTCTTGTATTTCCTCTATTCCTATTAGATGAATGTTTAAAATATATAACAAGAGTTGACATAGTTTTGTCATGTTTTATGTTGTTCTAGTCTTTGAATAATCCAAGTGGGTTGCTGAGCATTTGTGCAGGTCCACACCAAAACTGAATTGAATCAAGTCTTGATCAAAATGTGGGCAAAGTGGGGGTAGCGTTTAGCTCACTTGCTAGAGCTGCCGCCCCATGTTGAGGCTATAGTCTTCGCTGCAGGCGGCCCTGGTTCGAATCCCACATCAGGCAGCCCCTTCCTGCATGTCATTCCCCTTCTCTGCCTCCCCATTTCCTGTCTCTCTCTTCACTGTGCTATCAATTAAAGGCATTAAAAGCCCAAAAATATACTTTAGGGGGGAAAAAAGTGGGCAAAGTGGGCCACAAAGCCAGGTTCAGATTTGGTGTATTACAATAGGACAGCACTACAAAAAGCAGAAACTGGTTTGCTTGATTTTGATTCTCTTTTTCTTAAAGAGACGTCCTGTGTGAAGACCTTTGTTGTTTCATCTAACAATGGTGAGGAATATGCAGATTCCTAACTTAACATCTGTTTTCTCAGATTATCACACTACAGACCATGAGTCTAGGGCCAGTTTTATATTATAGATTCGCTCTAAGGCAAATGTGAGCATCACTAAAAACCCAACTCTTCACAGTCACATTTCTGGCTGTGCACCGTGGCCTCACTCAAGACACAAACTGTTGTGGTCCTCACAATAGTATCTAACACATTTTGGCCACATGCCCAGTGTCTTGTCAGCAACAGTTTATGGGGCTGCAGATAGCAGCAGCTGAAGGACTTTATCTGTAAAAGCCTGCTTCAAACTGCAAAATATCATCGGACCTGAAATCCTCGGCCCATATATACCAATTAAAATTCAGATATTAAGTCAAGGCGTGGGAAGAGAAACGGTCAGAAAATGTTTTTTTGTTGTTGTTGTTTTTTAAGTTAAATTCATGTTTATTGAACAATATGTAAAGAAAAACAGGTTTATTGCCTTATGTGTTTTTCATTTTTACACTAACCTATGTTACTAATTGGAAGCTGAGAGGAATGAATAACATCTAAAAATACTCTTTTACCTAAACTGGTGCATTTTGAGGTCAACCACATGTGTGATATGGTAGAAATACCCAGTGTGACGCACGTGGGGCAGCAGATAGTGCAGTGGTGTGGAGTCCCCACCCTAACCCTGGCTGCTGTCCGATAAGGCAGAGGAGAGAAACAACAAGGCTGCTGCCAGAGACCTTTACTGCTGCACCTCATTTTCTCACACGGGAGGAATTCTTACTTCATCTTCTTCACAATTCTTCGTTTCATTGTTAATTTTGGTGATAAAATGGTTGATTAACACTTTTGTCGCCTATTGTGATCTCCTCTCTGACCTCTGCTGTTAAGTCGTCTCTCACTCTGGATATTCAGCTACACTTGACTCTCTGCTGATCAATGCAATAGGCTGCAATGCTCTCAAAGAGGGAGAAGGAGCTACTTGCAGAAATATGGGAAAAACTGACTCCTGTGGCTGAAGATCTTGGCTCAGATGCCCTTCTTAGGTAGGTCCACAATGTTGTGTAGATTTTTCTAAAATACAAAGTAGCTGCGGTGGAATAAACTCTTGGGAAAACATGTGTTTCATTCAGAATCATTAAAAATATCATTATATATAACCTGCCTCTCTACTTAATAAGTCTGGTGTGTGTTCATTAATGCTCATCTATGAAGATCTAATCCCCTACTATTGACTCCCTAACTCCTGTTGATGTTGTATTATAAGTAGAAAAGCCTCATTACACTATATCTAAAATTGATGATGTGATTTTTGTTGGATCTTATAGCAAACATGCTCCTTTACATCTTGGGTTTATGATTTCTTAAACTGGGAAACACAACTCCTATGGTACAGACAATGCACAACCATGTTGTGACATATTTTACCTTGACAGAATTGATTTGGGTATTACACTTTGTCATGTTGCATAGTGAATAGTGTGCAGCCCTGAAAGATGCCTATAAAGCATGGGCAAATTATTCATTAAGCAACCACAACCAACCAGGTGGCAGCAGCAACAAAATGTTGATTTGGTATTTCAGTAACAAACCATTTCACATTCATTAAAATTCATTTCACTGTTGACTTCCCCATAGGATGTTTGCCTCTTACCCAGGCACCAAGACGTACTTCTCCCATCTAGACATCAGCGCTCGCTCCGCTCACCTGCTCTCTCATGGGAAGAAGATCGTCCTGGCCATAGCGGAGGGAGCCAAAGACATCAGCCAGCTGACCGTCACACTGGCCCCTCTGCAGACCCTGCATGCCTACCAGCTGCGGATAGACCCAACTAACTTCAAGGTGCAGCTCCTCAGACAAAGCAGAAAGTCAATATCAGACCAAATCAAACAACATGTGCCCCAGAGCAAGCATTTTTGTGACATATTTTGTATTGTATGTATGTATTCTAATACAACAATACACAGGTCTTTGTAGGTATTGCACTATATTGAAAAAAACAATAATGCAATGTATTGTACTGCTCCTGTTAAAGTCTTAAAAAGAAGTAACAACAGTAAGTAAAAACAAATTGGTATGATGGGGATGAGGTGGCACTCACATGCTTTTACTCTGAAATACCTACAGGAAAAGCTAATTTTTGCCCGAACAAGAAGAAGGAAATTCAATTTTCTAAAGTTAGTCATAATTTGGTGTTGCATTTTTTTTAATTTTTTTTTTTACTTATAGAAGGTTAAAGGAGACATATTATTTCCCCTTTCCACAAATTAAAAAAGTTCCCAGGTGTCTTAAATACATATCTGTGACATGCTTTGGTCAAAATACCCCAAGGATCAAACATCACAGCTCTTTTCATCCTCTCATAACAGCCCTGTTCAGAACGGCTGGTTTCAGTGCCTGTCCCTTTAAATGCAAATGAGCCACTGCTTGCCCCACCCTGCCCGTCCTACCGGCCCCAGGTAGGAGTGGGGCTATGCAAATTTGAACCCTAGTTACATTACTAGAAGACAACTGAGGGAACAGCTCGTAAAACCACGTGGATTTCAACCTAGGGAGCCTGCACATTACTTTTTTTTGTCAATTCTCACATTTTGGGGTCAGAAGGCAAGACAAATATATGTTAAAGAGCCTTCAAAAAGTGATATTGCCATTATGTCCCCTTTAATAAACCAACAACAGTAAGTTAAATCAAATCTCCTCACATGTTTGTTGACTCTTCTTCAGTTCTGTGTCAGTAACAAACTCTCATCTCTCCTGCAGCTCTTCTCACACTGTATGCTCGTCACTCTGGCCTGTCACATGGGCGATGACTTCTCGCCAGTTGCACACGCAGCAATGGACAAGTACCTGTCGGCCTTCGCAGCTGTACTCGCTGAGAAATACAGATGAGACTCAGCCACATGCTTCTAAGAACTATACAAGACATTTATACAATTTATATTTATATGATACTACATGATATGTAGTATTTCTGTGTAATTGTTGTTGTTATGTAATCTTTGTGGTGATAAAAACTTGTACTTAATATGCTACAATTTGTTATGCTGTAGAACACTATAACATTTAGGACTTAATAATGCATCAAAACTAATTTCCTCATGAGAGATGTGACTCTTGATTTTATGGAGACTGTATCTTGCAGTCATGTATCATGCAAAAAATAAATGTGTAATTAATATGAGACTGAATATAGATATTTAGTTTTTCTTTGGAAACGAGCATACTTCTGATAACTTTAGAAAAGTCATTATTAGCCTATATTAATATTCCCGGCCTCCACCCAGAACAGTAGGCTATACAGTACCATTGCTAACTGAAGATGGCAAAGGTGACTTCTTCAGCGTGTAATCCATGACTGATGACTTACTAAATGACAAACTTGTATCATGCAAAAATGATTTTCACATGCCAAAATAAATGTGAAACAACAGCAACCTTGAAAGACGGAAAGGAGGCCATGGTGTAGACACCCAAAATAATACAACTTTAAAGTAGCACTATCGCAAATACAACAGTATTAGCAATAAAAAAACGGAAACATGCAATAGGTCCAGGGGAGCCATAACTGTCTGTACACAAAGATACAAGATACGCTGCACCACTGGCCCCATCTAGTGGTCGAACAAAGAATTGGAATTCGTGATAGTGTTACTTTAAATTATCGTTTTATAAGCAAAATTGCGCCTTTATAGCCTGACAAGCCAGACTATATCATTAAAATATATATTTTTGCTAGGGTGCGTCTAGATTTCTAGGCTAGCCTTTACATACATATCCTAACAAATATCAATTTATCTAAATGAACCTCGTCCAAAAAAAAAAGCAAAAGAAACAAAAAACATGAGCCTAGCTATTTTCACGTAGGCTGCAGTGAGCCGCTCCACCAATAAATGCGACGAATAAGAAAAAGAGGCAGAAGAGGAAGTTGTAAATTTTTCAAGAGTGTACTTTCTAATAATGTTGTTACAGTTTATAAAGTTTGTTCTGGGCAGTCTGATATAGTGTTGTTGTCGTGTTTAGGTCCATCTTTTGCAACAGTTACAATGTTGTTGACTTGTTTAGCAGCTGTCACTGTGTCCCTGGTGTTCAACAGGACATTAACCACATACTGTAGGCTGCTGGGTGAAAAGCTGGTGGCAGTGATGCTTCACACAGTAACAGTGCGACATCTAGTGGTCACTGAATAAGTTTGACAAAGGGTATCACAAATCAAACACTTATTTTTTTAATAATACCGGTAACTTCATACTGATTACTGTAAAGGCAATCAATATGTTTTCTATCAACATCAGTTAGATCAGGCTCAATATCTGTTTTAACCTTTGTGTAAAAAGTCAGTGTGTATTGTGGACAAGGAACATGGAAAATGTAAAATTATTTTATAGAACTCATTCATTAGTATTAATAAACAACAGATTTGGGACTAAGACAACCCCTTCTTTTTTTAATGATGCCTTTGAAAACAATCCAATCTTTCACAAGGCAACATCATCAATCATACATCTAAAATGATCAATGCACAGATTTGCATTTACTCAACTGTCTCTGGTGTTAAAAATAAAGTTGTAATAAATTATGTAATAACTGTGCTGAAATAAATTGTTTAAGTCCTGAGGTGTCTCTGGTGCTGAAAGTAGCAAACATATGTGACATCTTATTTCCTAGTTGTTAACAGCTCCAGTCTATTAGAAACCAGACACCACTAACATCAATACACATTCACGTAATGTAACTTGATTGCTTATGATTATGAATGAATGAATGAATGAATGAATGAATGAATGAATGAATGAATTAATTAATTAATTAATTAATTAATTAATTAATGTGACTTTCTAATATAGATTATATTCACATGTCAAAGTCTACTACAAAAAAATTAAAAAGACAAATGCTGACTTGTGTATTGCAACAAAAGCTTTAAATGAGAGTCATTAGTGAAGCCAGGCTGGAGAAAGCTGGTTAACCTGGTTGGCTCCACGCGCCACGCGCAAGAGAATTAAAGAAGAAGAAAGAAGAAGAGTGAAGCCTGCAGAACTTACCGTCCATTTTCATGAGGCCAGAGGTAGACATGGCGCCACCTGCTGGATTCTACGGTGGCCCTGAAGTGCAAAACACAACGACAAATCAGACAACAACGGCAAAAGAGAAAACACAACACAAAAAGAGAAGACACAACGCAAAAAGAGAAAACACAATGCAAAAAGAGAAAACACAACACAAAAAGAGAAAACACAACGCAAAAAGAGAAAACACAACGCAAAAAGAGAAAACACAACACAAAAAGAGAAAACACAACGGCAAAAGAGAAAACACAACACAAAAAGAGAAAACACTACACAAAAAGAGAAAACACAACGGCAAAAGAGAAAACACAACACAAAAAGAGAAAACACAACACAAAAAGAGAAAACACTACGCAAAAAGAGAAAACACAACGGCAAAAGAGAAAACACAACGCAAAAAGAGAAAACACAACGCAAAAAGAGAAAACACAATGCAAAAAGAGAAAACACAACACAAAAAGAGAAAACACAACGGCAAAAGAGAAAACACAACACAAAAAGAGAAAACACTACACAAAAAGAGAAAACACAACGGCAAAAGAGAAAACACAACACAAAAAGAGAAAACACAACACAAAAAGAGAAAACACTACACAAAAAGAGAAAACACAACGGCAAAAGAGAAAACACAACACAAAAAGAGAAAACACAACGGCAAATCAGAAAACACAACAACAAAACAGAAAACACAACGGCAAATCAGAAAACACAAAAGCAAAACATTTTGGGCAATACATAGCGGCCTCTGTGCTAGTCCCGCTTGCGATACTTTTTTTCCTACTATGGCCATGCCAAGACCCGCCTTACTCTGCCTCTGATTGGCTGCCTCTGCAAGGCTAAGCTTATCCCTGCATCTTACCCTAACCTTAACCACTCCCTTCACACGCCTAAACCAACCGTCTTTGCCTAAACCAGCCCGAGGGTACCTACCTTTTCCGGTTTGGTTAATGTCGTTGTGTTTTCTCTTTCTGTGTTGTGTTTTCTCTTTTGCTTTTGTGTTTTTTGATTTGCCGTTGTTTAGTAATTTGTCGTGTTTTCTGATTTGCCGTTGTGTTTTCTCTTTTTGTGTTGTGTTTTCTCTTTTTGTGTTGTGTTTTCTCTTTTTGTGTTGTGTTTTCTCTTTTGCCGTTGTGTTTTCTCTTTTTGTGTTGTGTTTTCTCTTTTTGTGTTGTGTTTTCTCTGTTTGTGTTGTGTTTTCTCTTTTGCCGTTGTGTTTTCTCTTTTGCCGTTGTGTTTTCTCTTTTGCCGTTGTTGTCTGATTTGCCGTTGTGTTTTGCACTTCAGGGCCACCACAGGGATTCAGTGAGAAGTTACACTCTGCTTCTTAAATGCATTCGGGTTGATTTTTTTTTTTTTTTTTTTTTTTGGTGGTGAGAGGAAAGCAATAATGATTTAAAATAAAAACCATGTTTGAAAGTGTTCCACTCTGGTTATTATGACTGCGGTTTCGCTCTTATGTGTTTTGAACTGCAGCCTGAGATATGGTCCAAATGTGAGTGTATCACACAGAAAAAACTAGATCTGGTGACCCAGATCCTCTTTGTCCTCAGCTGACCATAAAAAACTAACTAGCTAATTTGTTCAGAATTTTCTGAGACAGCTTGCACTAATAAATGACAACGAACAAATCCAGAGGTGTGTTTTCTTTTGTTTTTAATGCCTAAGCAGATACAGGCTTTGTGCGATCAGGTTCAGGGAGCCTATCACTGACCTGCAGCTACAGCTATGATATATCTATCTATATAATTTATTTCCACAATAAAAAACATACTGTGCAGTGCGAATATAGAAGCAACTGATTCGTGTTGCCAAAGATCAAAGTAAGTTATTAGCGTTGTTATATATTTTGTTTTATAACAGTGGGGGAAAAAATCCTCACTGTGCACAGGATATTACTATGATTACCCTGATTTATTATATTTTTTCTTTTGTATGTTTGTCTTGATTTTTTTTATCCAACCGTTGCCAAACCTATGATGGCTGTGCGTAATTACGCACGCGTAAAAGAAGTGATGGAGAAAAGCAGGTTCAGCTTTGCTTCAGTAGACTTTTATTTTCTTCACGGAGGAGACACATTAACACATGTGAACAAACTAGTGCGGAAATTGCACAGTTTAGTGGTACTGCCTTCCCAGAGCAGACACCACCACGGCCAGGAACTTCTGCCAAGTGGCCTGAATCTCCGGGGTGAAGGCGGTTCCCATCTTGGCGGCGATTACAATAGACAAGCAGTCAGCCAGCAGCTGCACAGAGGGAGTCAATCATGTGGTTAATTTCATCTATTCATTAATGTTAATTGGTGTTTATTAAAAATTTAAAATATTCGTGAATATGTGTGGGTTTTGTGATTTGTAAATCGAAGAATAAAGTGATGGAGAGAAAAGTTGCGGACGGGGAAACTTTACCTTGAAGTTGTCGGGGTCGACGTGCAGCTTCTCGGAGTGCAGCACGCTCAGCTCGGCATAGGTGGCCTTGATGTTGTCCATGTTCTTCATGGCCCTGTCCAGACCGTGCAGCACGGTGATTCCATGGGCTGCGATGTTGGGGTTGCTCTTGATGGCCTCAGCGTTGTAGAGGTTTCCGAAGGCACCGAAATACCTCTGAGTCCAGGGGTAAACGATCAGACACCTGCAGGAGGGAGGACACAGGTGAGTTGGAGAAAGAGAACAAACAGTGCACACATGTTTGCAGAACAGTGTTCTTCTCCATACCTGCACAGAGCCTTGGGGCCAATATCATCGTAGTCCAGGTTGGAGAAGATGCTGGTGATGGTGGCGCGCTCCTGGTCAGTCCACTCAACCATGTTTCTTGCTTCTTTTTTTGTTCAGGCTTCAAACAAAAAATAAGGTTGAATGTTAGCTCAGCCCGACCAGCGTCTATTTAACAGGGTCAGAGCTCCCTCCACCCTGCAGCAGAGGGTTGCTGCCATAGGCTGGAGATGAGGTGCTGCAGATAAACTTCAGACTTGTCCAGAAGGTTCTGGATGGTTTGGTTCATTGGTATACGTATGGATTTATAGAGATGCCCAAATTTAACTGCATTATTATTATTATTATTATTATTATTATTATTATTATTATAGTCGATGAGTGTGTCCAGGTCAACTTTAAGAACAGTTTTGTAGGATGCACGTGATAACCTGTCAATTACAGTCAAACAATGAAACAGACCAGGCTTTATGTGCATGTGAAGGAAAAACATGGCAAGTTTTAATTAAATGTATTTATGACATTTACATTGACTAAAATGAACCATTCTCTAAATAAAACTGCAAAATACCTGCAATTTAAGCATCTTAAATTCTGTTTTTTTTAAGTGTTTATCAGTTTTTTCTTTTCATCGTAAGTTCTGCTCCTTGAACCCCTGTGAGACAGGATCAGTCTTCACTATAATAAGTATGAAAATGTTCAAACTACCAGAGCCTACAGACTTCAGACGACTTCATTTATCCCAGAGGGGCAATTCAGTTTAGCGGAATACTCAGCCTACTACAAAATAAATGCTGAGATGTGCAATAGTAGATGTATTTTCAGATTTAAAATGATCTGTAAATAAAATTCATGGGGGTGTAGTAGCAATGGGGCCACCTGCTGTATTCACTGAGAAGTTACAGTCTGTCTAGCTGCTGCACCACACCACACCGCACCACTGCCTGTGTGCGTTGATAAATTTAAAAAACGATGGGTGGGTGCAGATGATGGTGATGTGGGCTGGGTCAAGATTTCATACTGAGGTGGCTGCAGCTGTAGCAAATATTAAGTATTGTAAAAAATTGTTTTGAATGTCTGTAAAGGTTTATGTGGGATAGTTCATTAAAATGGATTTGGTTTGGTTTTTGAGTTGTGCTCTTTTTTTTCTCTTTTACCTTCCATGAACACATTTTTTTCATATGTGGCCAGTTTTGGTATCTGTTTTGAACTGCAGCCTCAGATATGGGCCAAATGCGTAAGTTCATGCGTCACACAGAAAAAAAAATTGATGTGAAGACTTTAATCCTCTTTGTCCTCAACTGACCCTAAAAAACACAATACGGGAGTGTGGGGCTTCCCTCAGCTTACACAGGACCAACATGTCTGCATTCCGTCTAATTATTACTAAAGAATGACATTTATTAAAAACATGGTAACACTTTATTTGACGCCTCTATAACGCATTATAACCAGACTTATAATGAGTTATAACAGTTATAGCACTGTATAATTATAGTTATAAACACTCATAAGTGGTCATACTCCTTTATAACAATAATCATAACACACTATAAAACATTTTATTGTGACTTATAGGTCAGGTATAAAATACTCTATAACTGTTAGTAACTAGCTGACAATGCCCACATCGATAATACATTATAAATATAGTTATAATGTGTTATAATTGGGTTATAAACGTGTATAACTATCATTATAAACACTCATAAATTATATTTATATTATTTATAACAATAAGCATAACACATAGAGCATTTCATAATGGCTTATAAGGTCAAGTATTATAATAGAGTTATAATTCTCTGTAATGTGTTATGCTTATTGTTACAAAGTCTTATTTATGAGCATTTATAATGATAGTTATACACGTTTATAAGCCAATTATAACACATTATAACTATCCATAATGCATTATCCATGTGGACATTGTCAGCAAGTTACTAACAATTATATCGTATTATAATACCTGACCTTATAAGTCATGATAAAATGCGTTATAGTGTGTTATGATTATTGTTATAAAGCATTATGATCATTTATGAGCGTTTGTAACTATAGTTATACAGTGTTATAACTGCATTATAACTCATTTTAGGTGTGGTTATAGACAGTGCGTTAGAGAGATAGGCGTCAAATAAAGTGTTACCAAAAACATAACTGAAGAACAGTTCACGTCAAGAAATGTTACGAAAACTTTGAGGTTTATCACACAAGAAAATATACATAGGCTATACGTACAACGTAATTAACCCATTGTCCAAGGAAGGGATTGTTGTTGTTGTTAATGATGATGTTGTTGTCCTCCATGTAATAAATATTACAATTCTTCATTTTGAACATGAGAACACGATCATGTTTATTATATTTGGAAAAGTATTATTTCAATCTAACATGTTGCGGTTGAGCTTGATTTGTAAGCTCAAATGTTATTAGTGCGCTGTGCAACACAAACAATTTCATTCAAACAAATGAAGGTTGATTTATGAACTTAAGCTCAGCTGAGGTTCTTGACAGAAGAGTCCAAAATGTCATGCATTTAGGGGACAAATGAAAATTGTAGTTTCTCGGGCGGTTCTCTGATGGACTGTGATGAACTTCTTGGCCTGCTCCACCATACTGTTCCAGTGGTGATTCTCAAAATCAGTGCCAATGATACACATGACATTAGTTTGAGAGGTCACTCTATTGGAAGTGTCAGTATCATTATGATTAACCTTTTCTTCTTCTCTCTTCATAAAGTTGAATAATTTGATCCAACTGTTACCTGTAACCTATGATGGCTGTGCGTAATTACGCACGCGTAAAAGAAGTGATGGAGAAAAGCAGGTTCAGCTTTGCTTCAGTAGGCTTTTATTTTCTTCACGGATCATGAGACACATAATACATGTGAACAAACTCCAGTGCGGACGCTGCACAGTTTAGTGGTACTGCCTTCCCAGAGCAGACACCACCACGGCCAGGAACTTCTGCCATGTGGCCTGAATCTCTGGGGTGAAGGCGGTTCCCATCTTCAGTGGCGCCGCCAGCCGGAATCCTGTACGCACTGTGCGTACAATTTTTTTCATGGGTGGAAAAAAAAAGAAGCAATTTTGTTTATTTTGAGCGGGTGTGATAAAGACGCTTGTTGTTTGTAACAGGCTAAACGTGCTGAGTTCATTGATTGTTAAACCAATCAGTGGAAGCCTAACGTAAAAGCCAGTGATTGTCGTTTACATCATGTCATCTGTCTCTTTTTGATTTCTGGCGCCTATTACACTACCGCTATGTGATGATTACGCCCGGTCCAGTATAGAAATGTCAAAAAGACAGTTGAGCCTTTTCCAGGCATTTAAAAAAAAAAAAGAGAGATCCAAACCCACGATCACAAACACGCAGCAGAGCAGCGATAATGAAGGTCTCTCCTCTCTAGCTCCAAACTCACTCGTCTGCACCGCGATTATGGACTCATAAGTGCCGATTCCAGGTTGAGCCCCCACTGGGGGAGCCTCGGCCCATCAGCTGTGTGTCTGTGGGTATGTGTAACCCGTATGTGTGTAGCCTGTGTGTGTTAATCTCTCACGCGCTCTGTTAAGATGAATCAACACAAACCGCTGCAGAGCGCGAGCCTGGCACAGAGGTGCGCGCTCTGGCGCATCTGGCACAGTCGGTTAACGGCACCGAAAGGAAACTGGCTCAGCTCCGCGGCTATTTCGCGTCCGACGTCTATGTTAAGCACATGTTGTTATTGATATTGTAGCGTCCGACCCGATGTAACTACAACAACATAACACAAACTTATCTGACAGCTCTCTCACTTTTTCCTCTGCTCCTCCTCACTCACCTACACACACTGTCTTCCTCACACTCACCCCGGCCCCTCAGCTTCTCATCCAACCATACGCTACCTGCCCGTACACATTCACAGTCAGTCAGGAATCACACAACTTAAACATCACAACAACATTACTGCGGGGTCGCAACAATATTTTCAGTTGTGCAGTATATTATGACAAGTCCCATTGCTACGTGGCATGATAGGCACAGCGACCCTCCCCCCCCCCGAAAAAAAAATTGTTGCAGCCTATTTGCCGTTTTGTGCGTACATTGAAATTGAATCCTGGCGGCGCCACTGCCCATCTTGGCGGCGATGACAATGGACAAGCAGTCAGCCAGCAGCTGCACAGAGGGAGTCAATCATGTGGTTAATTTCATCTATTCATTAATGTTATTTGGTGTTTATGAAAAATGGAAAATATTCGTGAATATGTGGGGGTTTTGTGATTTGTAAATCGAAGAATAAAGTGATGGAGAGAAAAGTTGCGGACGGGGAAACTTTACCTTGAAGTTGTCGGGGTCGACGTGCAGCTTCTCGGAGTGCAGCACGCTCAGCTCGGCATAGGTGGCCTTGATGTTGTCCATGTTCTTCATGGCCCTGTCCAGACCGTGCAGCACGGTGATTCCATGGGCTGCGATTTGAGGGTTGCTCTTGATGGCCTCAGCGTTGTAGAGGTTTCCGAAGGCACCGAAATACCTCTGAGTCCAGGGGTAAACGATCAGACACCTGCAGGAGGGAGGACACAGGTGAGTTGGAGAAAGAGAACAAACATGTTTGCAGAACAGTGTTCTTCTCCATACCTGCACAGAGCCTTGGGGCCAATATCATCGTAGTCCAGGTTGAAGAAGATGCCGGTGATGGTGGCACGCTCCTGGTCAGTCCACTCAACCATGTTTCTTGCTTCTTTTTTTGTTCAGGATTCAAACAAAAACGCTGAGTATTGTCTCAGTCCCATCAGCGTCTATTTAACAGGGTCAGAGCGCCCCCCAGGGGGCTGCTGCCATAGGCTGGAGATGAGGTACTGCAGATAAACTTCAGACTTGTCTAGATTAAGGTTCTGGATGGTTTGGTTCATTGTTATACAGATTTATGCCGACATTTAAATTGAGCTTTTTTTTTTTTTTTTTTTTGGAGACGATGAGTCATAACCTTTGTATCCAGGTCAACTTTAAGAACAGTTCTGTATGATGCACGTGATAACCTGTTAATTACAGAATCAAACAATGGAACGGATCAGGTTTTACGTGCATGTGAACAAACACTTGTCATTTATATTGTCTAAAATGAACCCTCTTCCAAATACATCTGCAAAGATACTATATTATAGCGTACATTTGGTTTAGTTTTTGAATTGTGCTCTTTTTTTTTTTTTTTTTTTGCTATCCATGAACATTTTCTTTTTTCCAACTTGCATGCAGCTGCAAATCATTTGGTGGTGAGAGGAAAGCACTAATGATTTAAAACAAAACCCATGAGACTGTGTCCCACTCTGCTCGTTGAAGACATGACTCTGCGGTTTATTCCACCTTTTTTGCTCTCGTCCTCGCGCGTCGCAGCTCTTATCTGTTTTGAACTGAAGCATGAGATATGGTCCAAATGCGTAAGTGTATGCATCAGAAAAAAAAACTAGATCTAAAGACCTAGAGCCTCCTTGTCCTCAGCTGACCCTAAGAAACACAGTAGGAGGCAAGTGCAATGACTTCCCTCAGCTTACATATAGGAGCAGCCTATATAGTCAGTCTTATTATTTGTATATAAAGCAATGTAATAAACACATGAGGTTTTTCACGCAATAAGATATACATGTACGTGTAACACAGTGTATAAAGAGAAAATTCGCTATTATTGATGTTGTTTAACTTGTTCGCCATATAATCATTTTTTTTCCCATTGTGAACATAATAACAGGATATTGGTTAATTTTATATATAAATCATTAAGTATCATCTCATACCTGGGGTTTAAATAATCAAACGAGAGCAGAAGAGTCCAAATTGTGATGCATTGAGGGGATAAATGTAAATTGTAATGTCTTCCAATGCTCTGCGTAGGGCGGTTCTCTGATGGACTTGGAATAACTTCTTAGCCTATCCCACCCTATATATCAGTATAATTATGATTAATCTGATTTTTTTTCTTGTATTTTCTCTTGTTTCTTTTCTCTTGTTGTTTTCTTTCTCTTTTGACAAACTTGAATTGTTTAATCGAACCGTTACCAAACCTACGATGGCTGTGTGTAATTACACACGCGTAAACGAAGAAATGGAGAAAAGCAGGAGCAGCTTTGCTTCAGTGATCTTTTATTTCTTCACGGAGCAGACACATGACACATGTGAACAGACGTTAGAGATCTCCTCCGGGTATTCCCGATGCGGACGCTGCACAGTTTAGTGGTACTGCCTTCCCAGAGCAGACACCACCACGGCCAGGAACTTCTGCCAAGCGGCCTGAACGTCTGGGGTGAAGGCTTTTCCCATCTTGGCGGCGACGACGATGGACAAGCAGTCAGCCAGTAGCTGCACAGAGGGAGTGGATGAGGTTTATTTCATCTGTTCATTGATGTGATTTGTAAATCGGACAATAAAGTGATGGAGAGAAAGGTTGCGGAGAGGGAAACTTTACCTTGAAGTTGTCGGGGTCGACGTGCAGCTTCTCGGAGTGCAGCACGCTCAGCTCGGCATAGGTGGCCTTGATGTTGTCCATGTTCTTCATGGCCCTGTCCAGACCGTGCAGCACGGTGATTCCATGGGCTGCGATTTTAGGGTTGTTCTTGATGGCCTCAGCGTTGTTAAGGCTTCCGAAGCCACCGAAATACCTCTGAGTCCAGGGGTAAACGATCAGACACCTGGACAGAGCCTTGGGGCCAATATCTTCATAGTCCAGGTTGGAGAAGATGCTAGTGATGGTGGCGCGCTCCTGATCAGTCCACTCAACCATGTTTTCTTTTTTGTTTGTTCAGGCTTCAAAACGCTGAATAGATCTGACCAGCGCCTATTTAACAGGGTCAGAGGGCAGAGGGCTGCTGCCATAGGCTGGAGATGAGGTGAAGCAGATAAACTTCAGACTTGTCCAGAAGGTCCTGCATAGTTTGATAATACAGATTTGTAGAGATGCCAAAGGCTCACGTCAGCATTTTTTGACCTGTGTTGCAGGTCAACTTTAAGAACACTTTTGCATGATGCACGTATACGTTTTAGCTGATGTTAACTATGGAGTGGAGCAGATCAGGTCTTGTGTGCATGTGTGAAGGAAAAACTTGGCAAATCGGATTTTTTTTTTAATTGATGTTATTTTATCATCTTGTCCAGGAACCCTCTTCTAAACATGATTGTAAAATCACCATCAACTGCATATTTAGTATTTGTTTTTGTTTTGTTTTCTATTCCTTACAGTTTTCACGAATATTTTCATTCTTAGCTCTACTCTATTAACCCCATTCACAGGCCTAACTTTAAAGGGATAGTTCAACATTTTTGGCAAATTCGCCTATTGAACAAAAAAAACATCGCCCCTACAGTGTTGCCAGTCCTTTTTTGTTTTTGAAATTCGCCTATTGCCATAATCCTTATAGTTTTAGGAGAAGGTTTATTACCTTTAATTGTCGGTGCAAGCAGATACACGAGCTGCACGGTATTCCCACGTTTCCCTCATTAAACTATAAATACACAATCCAACAACACAAACACTCAAAGTTGTGATCTGCATATTCGCCACGCTATGAAATAATAACCTATTATGTAACCTTACGACCCATCAAGCAAATACCCAGAGCTTTCTTTTAAAGTCAGTCACCAGCAGCCGTATCTGAAATGTAGTTCCGGTTACGCATTTGCCTTGAAAACAACTCCGTCTCGCAACGTTCCATTATTATTTCATAGCGTGGTGAATGTGCAGGTCACAACTTTTCCAGGAGAGTGTTTTGGAGTTGTTGTATTCTGTATTTCGTTTGATGGGGGATGCGTGGAAATACCGCGCAGCTCGTGTATCTACCCCCCACCGATCTAAAAACAGCTTGCACCGACAATTAAAAGTAATAAACCTACTACAAAAACTATAGACGAATTTTCCAAAATGTTGAAATATCCCTTTAACTGAACCAGTAATTATAACTGAACTCCTTTCGCCTTAGTTTTACATGTAAACATTATTTGGGCGAGATAAGACCACAGCTTTTCAGTCATGCATTACTAATGCATTTGTTAAAATACCATCTTATAATTTATCTAAGTAAAAACAGCCTGAGAAACAATTGTAAGAATCTACAAAGGCTTACTAAAATGCAATTTAGGCTAATTCAATTATTAAGAAAATGCTTTGTTGCACTTGTTAAGAATGTAATATCAATTAGGTATTTATTTCTCAAAGAAACAAGAAAACTTCATAGTAGGACTCACTTTTTAAATTTCCTGAAACCTGTGTGTTTGCCAGGCTGCAGCAAAGTGCGTTATCTCTGTAAACCACCCTCATGTTATCTGTGCCCCCTCCACCCACGCACTCGCTGCCCACATCCACATATGTCTTGATTGAGAAAATACTTGAGCTGGGTGATAAAGGTTATGAGCAACATTTCCTCCCCATGATAGGACATTCATTAATGACCAGAGCCAAAAATGCTCGAATTAAAAAAAAAAAAAAAATCCAATCACAGATAAATCTTATAGGATTCACACAGCTGAGATATGAAACGCTTCCATCTTTATTTGTTTATTTTTAATGAATTTACCTGCTGCGGGAAATGCAAATTAATGTTTAAGCCTAATATTATGAAGTAATTTAATCTAATTTAATTAATCCAATTTTTGATCTCATTGAATAAATTGCTCTTTTTAAAACATAATCCCACAAAATGTTATAATTACTATTATTAATAATATCTATAACTCCTTCCAGCTTTTAAACATGGTGTTATCTATTTGTTTGTGTGCTGGATGTGTTTTTTATCTGAACTCTCATCCAGCTTTAAAGGTCTCAATGACTAAGTATTTATTTGCTGCATAGGCTACTATGAGTGTATTGTCTGTGTTGTTTTTGGCTGTGGGATCTGACTTGGTGGTTAATGAGATAATTAATTAATTAAATAAGATAATTAATTTAATTATCTAAATGCACCTCATGGCTCAAATGTTTTTTCTTTAATATTGTCCCATAAATATAATCCTCGGAATCGCTTGAGGGACACTTCAAGAACAAAGCTGGTTAACAGAAAGTTTTCACTCTAAGACTGATCTTTACTTCTGTGGTGCAAGAGTTCATTTCAATGAATATTTGGAGAACAAGCACCCAGAGGTTTTTTCGCTCATGTAAACATTACTTCGATTTTGTTAATCCCCTTGTGCAGGTGTGAGCTGCTTCTTTGACCTATTTCCCAGCTCTCTGAGTTTCTGCATCCCTGACTCCTGTGACCTCAGATGCCCTCGTGGTGAACTACACCTTCAACGTCTACATGTCAAACTTTTCCATCATACACGCGGTCTTTTGCATCTGATAACGTAAATGAGGATTTTTGTTTTGCCAACTGACGCCTGACGTGACCACCTGATACCACCCACCAGGTCACGTCAGGCCACTGACGGTACTATCGGGCGTAAGTGAAGGGTCCCATCTGCGTCAGTGGACGCGTTTTGGCACCGGTTCTCGTGGGTGTGACTACAGAGCCAACTGAATTTAAGTCGCACACCCAAAGTAACCGGACATTTCCATCCTCTTCAGGTACAGAAGGAGAGACACGCAAGCCAACATGAGTTTGACCGACAAAGACAAGGCTGCAGTCAAGGCACTGTGGGCCAAAATCGGCAAGTCTGCTGATGACGTTGGAGCTGATGCCCTTAGCAGGTGAGTGTCCGCTTTGATCTCAAATGTAGTTTGTGCACTGTTTTCATTTTGACAAATACATCGCTGTTGTAAAAACTTCTCAACCTGCACATCATGGAGCACTGTTAGATGAATTTTATTACCAAAGTGACCGAAGTATTTTCAAATCAAGAGAAAAAAAGTCAGTTTGACACGTTTGATTCGATTAATTGTAAATTAGTTTTACAATGAACAATCAAGTAGACATGTGGTTTTCAAATACAGGGTAATCAGATGATGTTATGTTACTTGACCTTCGTGGAACGATATAATGTAAGAATCCCAAGCAACAATCTTGCTCCAGGTGAGGCTCGAACTCACAACCTCGGCATCACTCCGCTGGATACTGCCTTATAAGTACCGCGCGCTAACCGATTGCGCCACTGGAGCTCGAAAACAAACGAAAGATATGCGTAAGAAGTCAGCAACCTTCACTGTGTACACTGAATGTTGAATGTTTGTGTTAGTACAGTTCTCTACCACATCCAGTCCAACATGCCTCCTTCTCTTTTTCTTTCTCTCTATAGGATGATCACCGTCTACCCGCAAACCAAGATCTACTTCTCCCACTGGTCCGACCTGGCCCCCAACTCCGCCTCAGTGAAGGCCCATGGAAAGAAGGTGATGGGCGGTGTCGGTCTGGCTGTGGCCAAGATCGATGATATGATCAACGGCCTGCTGGATCTCAGTGAGAAGCACGCCTTCCAGATTAAAGTGGATCCGACCAACTTTAAGGTGAGCTAGGGGGCACCGACATAATCACTGACACATCAGGATTTCATGAGTTTTATTTATTTATTTATTTTGTTGCAGAAATTACTGAAGCTCGATGTTTTTTCTCTCGCTGGCATCAGCTGCGCGCATTTTTACGCACAGACGGAGCTTGATTTACGCACAAATTACGCACGAGTATTGAGTGGGGAGCGGGGGAACAATTGAAGTTGTGTTTAAATCTATCTGGTACTTAACTGAACGTAATTTGATAACACAAAGACACATTTACCTTTTGTTTTTTAAGGTTTAATTGAGGACATTTTTTAGATATAGTGAGTAAGATTAAGTCGAGGGGAACTGGAGGAGAAACACACACTCACTTCTCTCTTGCTCTGTTGATTTTTTACCAAATTGTTGAGATAGATTTTAGCTGTGCAGAGTGTTTGCTATGAGACTGTTTCCTCCGTCCGCAGATACTGTCCCACTGCATCCTCGTGGTGGTCGCCAACAAGTTCCCGAAGGACTTCACCCCCGAGGCCCACGTCGCCACGGACAAATTCCTCACCAACCTGGCCTTGGCTCTCTCCGAGAGATACCGCTAAGCCGTCTGCAGTGGGGATTGCGGTCTGTCACAACATGACCATGCAACCCATGGTGAAAAGTTGACGAATAAACAGCATAAGAATAAAAAAACAAAACAAAAAAACAACAACTGTGTCGTCTCTTATCTGTGGTTTCCATCTTGCACAAGGAACAGTCGCATGTAAAGAAACTGGGCAAAAAAGATCAACTAGTTTCTATCCTTTATTTCATACAGAAAAATCCACGCAGTGATCACACGATCATACAATTTGATATAAAAAAAAGAAAAGAAAAGAAGACTACACATTGAGTATGACATTATTCTATACTGGTATCTGGTGAGACACGTGCAGGTTTATTATCACCTGGGCAATAAACACAGCAGCTGTCATGAGTTCATAATGACTCGTAACTTATTATCACCGAGTACGATCCTGAAACAGAAGAAAGTGAGACACTGTAAGTCATCTGTTCTGGCTCAGGACATTTCTATGTATTCATTTATGTCTTGGAGTGTCGTCTCCTACCTGAGCAGAGCAGCGGCCACCAGGCCTCCTCCTACAGGTCCGACCCAGTAGACCCAGTGGTAGGTCCAGTAGTTTGTCATCACAGCTGGACCGAAAGCCCTGGCGGGGTTCAAACACGTTCCTGATACATCACCCCTGCACCAACCAGAAGGAATAAGCCACATGTTGATTATTTATACGATATACATCCTTTACATTTTTGTTTGTTGAGATCTAAAATGTGTAAATGTGCGTTCACATTTGTCAAATTTCCTAATAGTAGGATGATATATATATTAATAAAGACCATCAATGTATTTATGAGTTCTAAAATTACTCATATGAATTATCTGAAAAGTAAATTTTTAAAAAAAATAAATAAAAAAAACTTCGATCATATAAAGGTACATTCAGCCTGTTTCTGACCATGTAAAGTGTCGATTTCAAAAAATGAAATTAGGAATTATAAAAGTTAATATAAAACAGAAAAAGTGTCTTTCAGAGAAAACCATAGAATAAATCACTCTGAAAAGAAATTCAATTAAAATAAATATTGCATTTTATCATTAACATCTGTTTTTCTCTTACAAGCTGGATGTGAATAAAATCTCAAATTTATAATAATTCAAAACAAGGAAGAATTAAACAACAGTGTAACATTAGATCAGTATGATTAATAAAACAAGATGTGACATTGTATAAAGTCATGACCAGATGGAGAACATTCAAACTGAATATTTCAGTTCACAGAAATGTTAATTATTTTTTCCACAGTTTATTTAAATTGAAATAAATGTCAGTTATTATCATCTCCTTTTAGGAGGAGCTGGTTACTTTTCCATCAAACTGGGTGTAAATGTTGAACACATGAGCTACTGCATCATGGTCATCCGTCTTTTTATCTCACCCAGCCAGGACGCAGATGATGACGGTGCAGCCCACCAGGAAAGGAGCCAGTGGGGTTTTTGTCTTGTTGTTGACTGCCACCAGCAGCACCACCATGGTGACCAGACAGGTCATGGCCACCTCTCCAAAGATGGCCCCGTACAGCTGGCTCTCTGACTGGAGGATATCGAAGGCTGCTCCTGTGGCATTAAGGTAGCGCTCTGGAGGGGTCATTATCTATAAGACATGAACACTTTTGATTACATTTTAAATGGGATAACCTTTCAGAATAATGTGCAGTTTAGCATGTGGTGCGTTTTCAAATGACCTTTGACATTCCAGCTCCAAGGACTCCCCCAATCAACTGGCTCACAAGATATGGGCCCACCATTGACAGCTCCATGCCTCCACACAGGTAGATGCCAATAGTGAAGGGGGGGTTGAAATGGGAGCCACTGCAAGTGAGTGGGAGAAGTGGCAGTGAAAAGTTTGAAAAAAGTTCACCAAATGTCACAAACAGGGCCGTATAGGGGAGAAAGGTGATGATAATTCTAGGGGCCCAGTGACCAGTAGGGCCCCCAAAAAAACCCAGTAGTCTAATCTTTGTATGACTGAATTATTCTGCATAAGACCCTGACTAATACTCATAGTAATGCTGCATTAGCATAAAAATAAAGTAGGTTAAATAAAAAATGATAATAGTCTAAGAAAAAAAGTGGAAAAGTCAGGGGGTAGGGGCCCACTTTAGTATTCTTTCAGGGGTCCCAGAATTCCTAGCAACGGCCCTGGTCACACACAACACCCCAACATACATCCCAACCTCTTACCTGATGTTGTCCATGACCGCCACCATCACTGCCACAGCCAGTCCGTGCACCAGAGCTGGCTGCAGTCGTCCAGCTGCCGGCACATTCTCGATGACAGACACGCAGCCGATGAAAACAAAGAACATAGTCCCCACTATCTCAGCAAAGCAGGGCTGGAACAAGGTTTCATATTTGTTGGGAGGTCTGGACACAGGTTGTTTCTTGCCGTTCTCCATAAGAGTAGAGTCTGTGTCTTCCATCTGCATTTTCTCAACTCCCATTTCTGCAGAGATGTTTGTTGCGATCCTAACCCGGGAACCTGCAGCACCTTTAGACCTGCATGCACCCGTCTGCAGACTGTGTCAAGGTGTTGTGGTTATTTATAATCGTCACCTTCGAGTGGCACACACTGAACTGCAATTGCATCACATCTCATAAAAAGGCAAAGGTGAGAATTCATAATGTCAATATAACCCCCCACCCTGACCTGGAGTTCTTTGACACTTGCCAAGATCCAGCCGGTCCTGGACGGAGACCTCAAATTCACCTTTTTGTAAAAGAGATGATGACATGCAAAAGTCATGACAAGTTCAAGGTCAACCACAGTCTGTGTTGTCTAGACAAGCCTTTTATTCTTCATCGCTATTATTTTATTTATCTAGATGCACGAGCAAACTTGCAGTAACCCACAATAACCTAGTTAGATAAGATAAACCTTGACTACAGACTTTACACTGTTGTAGGTCAGTGCGTTCAAACACTCCACACTCTGCTCACCTTCATGTGTGAAAACACGCTGCAACAGTCTAGATTAGATTATATTAGAGTGTTTTGACATTTGATACTCAGGTTTATGTCTCTATAAGTACATTTTACACCGAAGTATGACTTTGAGATACTGGTACTTTACTCCAAATTTATTCAACATTTTAGTTATTTTTTAGATTAGGATTTGCCTCCTACATGCATTTTCGGTTCAAATCCCTTGTTTGAACTCTGTGTAAAAATGTTCAAGTTGCAGAGGCTTGCTTTTTTTTAAATTTTTTTATTTTTTATAACAAAACTGATTTAATTCAAACACTAGTCTTGTTTGTGCTTGTTCTGTCTTTATCCATGTTGAGATGTACAGAGAACAAGAATATTATGTGCAGTTTCTGTGAGCGGTCATCATGAGCACACAGACGTATGGTGTGTCTACTGTGCTGATGGTTCATCTTCGTCCATTTGTCAGGATGCACACTGAATGTATAATTTTGAAATACCTCTGTTTTTTAAAAGGCTTCTCACTGACACTTGTTGCCAAGTTTTAGTTTATGATTCTAATCTAGCTTTATTGTGCAGTGCAGTGCCCTGTCCTTGCACCTTCTTTTATGCAATAAAACTATCAAAGCACAGTTTTCCATTCGAGACTTTGACCCAAACAATAAGCACAAAAAGACCGTAAACAGATAACACAATGTGATCATTTGTAAAAATTAGATGTGTGATATTTATGACCAAACATCTCTGGTCTTTTTCCAGCTGACATCAAACACGTGGACGGGTTATCAAAGCCCTATCATAT
This sequence comes from Trachurus japonicus, assembly GCF_045865225.1. NCBI lineage: Eukaryota > Metazoa > Chordata > Actinopteri > Carangiformes > Carangidae > Trachurus > Trachurus japonicus. The sequence continues at coordinate 20,092,741 of NC_140925.1, forward strand.
CACCAAGAACTTTATTGAATCTTGAAATACAAACATGTCACTGACTGACCTAGATCCAACAGGCAGAGCTGATACGAGTACAGATACATCTGTGAACATTTTGATTAAGTATTTCAAATTTTATATTACAGTGGTTGTGTCAGTGCAGAAGCTGTCGTCAAGTCAGCCGGGGTGTCCCGTCTTTGTTTTAGACATTTATTTCAGCATAATTCGTGTCTTCTGGTCACCAAACAACAACCTGCAAAAAGAGTCATACTTCAGTTCCAGGGCATTTATGACAGCACCACACACGATTCAACATCATGGTTAGAACACGATGGCTAGGAGGTATTTGCATGTTGTGCTAAGCAACAACAACATACAGTAGCATTACATTAGTATTACCAGCTGTTTACTTACCAGTTTTGAAAGAATGTTGTAAATTCATCATCAAACTTCATGTCTTTACTTTAGAGCCGTTTCCAAGAAAGAAACGTCCATACTAATTTTGTCCATAAAGTTAGCATGCTAACAAGCTAGCACCACCTCGTCCCATCCTTTCTGATAGCAAGTCACTGTAGCCTCAAAGTAGCTCTGAACACGTAGCAATGCTCAGACGGTGATTATAACCACCAACCACTCCCAGAAAAATCACATTCATCAGCAGAGAAAATGTACAAATAGCCCTTTTCACAAGGTCCTGTGGAGTCACTTTTGGATAGGTATATGTCTCCTTTAAGTCTTAAAGTCTTATATTATGTTTTTCTTCCAAACGAAAAATTTAAAATAACATCCAAAAAATAAAAAAAAAGAGATCCCTATATCATTAACAAAATAACAACTGGCCTGTTTATAACCAACCCAGTGAATGCTAAAAGCTGTATGTATATTAAAGGACAATTCCGGGCGAATTCAACTCTGGGGTGTATTTTCATATCATTTTAGGTCTAAAAGAATGAATCTGAAGATTTTCAGTTTAATCGCTCCTGTTTTGCGGTAGTTGCATCTGTCCCCGCGTCCCCACGGCAGCAATGAATGGGAGTGGATGTAAGTTCCGCTGTTTAGGCTGTTTCCAGCCCTCAAAGCCGCATTTTTTTTCCACAGACAGCGTCAGATGGCTACTCAAACATGCACTGAGAAGTTTATTTACTTCAAGCAAGCCGGCATGTTTGTAAAACTAGATCTAATTCAAAGTCTCCCGGAGTCTCGCGCGAGCCCGAAGTTGCAGTGCTGGTGTATTCAGGCGCAGTCGGAGCTACCATTTGTGTCATAAACACAGGAATATCAACTCTTTACTTGCTTGAAGTGTACATTTTTTTCCACAGACAGCGTCAGGTGGCTACTCAAACATGCGCCGAGAAGTTTTTTTTACTTGAAGCAAGTAAAGAGTTGATATTCCTGTGTTTATGACACAAACGGTAGCTTTTCCCACTGCATGTGAACACACCGCGCACGGCAACTGGGTCTCGCGCGAGACTCCGGGAGACTTTGAATTAGATCTAGTTTTACAAACATGTCGGCTTGCTTGAAGTAAATAAACTTCTCGGTGCATGTTTGAGTAGCCATCTGACGCTGTCTGTGGAAAAAAATTGCGGCTTTGAGGGCTGGAAACAGCCTAAACAGCGGAACTTACATCCACTCCCATTCATTGCTGCCGTGGGGACGCGGGGACAGATGCAACTACCGCAAAACAGGAGCGATTAAACTGAAAATCTTCAGATTCATTCTTTTAGACCTAAAATGATATGAAAATACACCCCAGAGTTGAATTCGCCCGGAATTGTCCTTTAAATATGACTCTAAATCTATCAGTGGGTGCTGTATACCTGATGAGGCTGACTGTGAGGAGTGCACCACACGTAGGTCCCACCCAGTAGATCCAGTGATGGTTCCAGTGGTTGGCCACTACTGCAGGACCGAAGGCTCGGACAGGGTTCATACAGGCTCCAGACACCACCCCTCTGAAACAACAGGCAGCACAGACCAACAATGAAACTCCAGCTGGTTTATACATTTGGGGCTTAAGATCAGTATGTCATCATCTGCTGCCTCAGTTCCTTTTTTAATCTGTTGCTCATGATTCCCTCAAGTGCAAAACCTGTGCCTCACATTTGAATGTGGTTTTAATCTGATTATTTTTTTTAATTACAATTAATTTAAGGACTACCAAGAGACAAAAAAGACATTGAAGACAATTTCTCCTGCAATTGATATTAGTATAGTATTTACTACTGGGACAAAAATTCAACAGAGACAGAAACACTAGTACTGGAGAAAAAAAAGTTCTCCACTACTTTTTTTTTTTTTTAATCAACCTTTAGTTAACAGTTAACATTAAAAAATAAGCAATACATTGAATATGATTCTTTCTACAACCATAAAACACTGCTTAAATGATAAGGCTACTGCACTGGAAGGAGACAATTTTGGGTGAAGTAGATACACAGTCACGCTTGTTATTGTGTGAAAGTGGAAACTGGAAATTCTCCCTAGACAGATATTAAATATTAAACAGTCAGCTACCCTGGCCGGTAATAAATAAATAATAATCTGATAACTGATAATAAATACAAATGTGGGGGAATGTTGTCATTGGACTGTACCATTGAATATCCTGGGAGAGTACAGTCTATGGGGTGTCCGGATTAACAGGTAATTGATTTGGTATTTTACCACCAGAGAGCAGGTCATTTTTATTTCTATTCCATTCTATTTACATTTTTATTTCTCCATAATTTTTTTAAATATAATTTTCAAAGGATTTCTCTCAAATAAAAAAAAAAGCTCAAATAGAGAACATAAACAAAAGTTTCTTTATAGGAAACTAATTAATTATTATTAGTATTAATAAAAGATATTATTTAAAAGACATGAAGAAAATATACAACTTACTACAAGTAGATATGCTTATCTCTTTGCCATCTTGACTGTGAGTGTTTATAAAGTCCTGGCTGCTGTCCAATTGTCCTCTGATGGACTGTGATAGAACTGAATGGAATAATGGTGGCGGTGGCGCTGGGGATTTTTGGACCTTAACACCAATTCTTTCTGGCCACGCCCTCGATCGCCCTACTGAGGCACTTACCCTGCAAATATGTTGGCCGTCACAGCGAGGCCGATGCAGAGAGGAGCCCACGGCGAACGTGTCTGCCTGTTGACGGCCCCCATGATCACCACTGTGGTGAGGAACACGGTCATTGCCACCTCTGCCACCGTAGCTTTACCCAGGTCACTGGTGCTGGGCTGAAGAGCTCCTCCGACGGCAGCACTGTAGCTGCTGGTGGGGCACATTGCCTGAAAGCAGAGTGAAATGAGTAAAAATCATGATGAACATGAATGGAGTCCACAGTATTTAGTCATTTCAACATTTTTTATTGATCAATTTTCATTAAATAACTCAAGGATTAAAGCTTGATAAAGATTCCAGTTGTCTGGTATTTTGCTGAGCCAGTATTCTGATTTACTAAATTCAAATTATGAGATATAAATCCAACATTTTTATTCTTACTTATTTCTTACCTTGGCCAAAGCAGCTCCAATCATCCCTCCACACATCTGAGCCAGGATATGAGGCACCAGGTGAATCAGCTCCATCCCTCCACACAGGCAGATGCACAAGGACACCGCGGGGTTAAAGTGCCCCCCACTTTAGAAAAAAATAACACCTTTAATCTGTGTCTGTAAGATGATAATAATGACACCCATATACCTGATATGGGATAGAGTAATGATCATCTGTATTATTATGAACGTATGACATATGAAAGTCAACTCCATTTAAATGACACTTATATTTTATATAAAATATCAATAGCTCTGAACCTTTTGTTTTTTTTAAACCTGTAGTTTGTTCCTTCATATGTAAATAACAAAAACAAGTTGTAGAACAAAATTTGGAAATAAAAACACAAAAGCATAATCATACTTATTCGAAAAAGAGTGAGAAGAACATGATTTTAGGAGGAAATCAAGAGCAACTACATCTTGGACACCAAAAACAAAAACAACCAAACCATTGGACATCAACCATTCAAAACATGTAAAAAAATAAATAAACATATATATACAGTATCATCAGTCTTTACCTGATTTGCCCGAACACCATGATGAGCACTGCCAGAGCCAGTCCGTGTGCCAGAGCAGGCTGGACCACACCACCTCCCACGTTGCCTATCACAGATGCACACCCCACAAACACAAACAGGCTGGTCCCGAAGAGCTCAGCCAGACAGGGCTGCACGTGCTGCTCGAATATGCACCTCTGCTTGTCCACCTTGCTGGAGCTTTTCTCTGCCGCCTGCTCCCCCAGCTCACACACCGTGAACACCTCCGCCTTAGTGGATTCTATCCCCGACATGATGACTTAGTTGGAAATTAACTTTTTTTTTTCACTTGCTCCACTCGTGGACCACAATCCTGCACTGGGTGATCTGGGGAATGTACACACACTATATAGTCCACTCTTAGGATGATGCATCAAGGACATACGCACATCCAGTTATTTTTCTCCTCCCATGCCCCACCTTCCTGTAATTGTTTATACTCCCCAGACTGCTGGCATTCAATCAGTCGAAGGTCACAAAATTATTAGCGCTGTCAGAGAACAAGAAGGTACAGATAATTAGATGAGGATGAGCAGCCTCTTGTCACTCAACAGTGGGTGTACTACAAACCTCAATAGACTCGAAGAAAACTGCTGAGTCAAGTAAAAAGTCATAATTTACTGTGGATTCATCAATATGAGAAAAACCTCTCTCAAAATAAAGCATAACACCCAAAATATGTTGCTATGGATTCAATTTGAGTGCATTATTTTCGGCCATTTTTATTAAATTTTGGAAAAACCAAATTTTTAGTTTTAATCTCCTGTTTGTAATTTAGCTTTACTGACTATTACTGGATCCCTTACTGAGGAACTTCTCTATTCTCTAACTTCTAAACAGGTTATGTGGTGGTCTTTTCTGGTTTAGCTGAATTACGACTAGAACTTTGATCCAAAAGTGACACTGATTTGAGTTCCAGAGTTTTGAATATTGATATTTTATAACTTATTAAACTGTGAAAGAGGCCACCGCTTATCCGTAGGCAAAATAACTTCAAAGAGGTGCTGGAGCTGAACTTTGAAACGTAGAAAACAACAAAACAGCAACTGCACTCAAAACACTGTGCTTCAGGCCTGAAAAACTGAAAGCTTGCAATAAATTGATATATGCAGTGTTTTGAGTGTGAAATAACTTATTAAACTACCATATTCTTCTGCCTGGGTTTGAAGATTAGCTGTTTTGATACCCTAATGTGAATAAATATAACCAGCGACATAAGACCCAATCTAAGACATGATTTTGCATCTCTTCGAGTAAATAAAAGGAGGACTCGGATGTTAAGACACCCATTAAAGCTTAAATTAAAGCTGCAGTTGGTAACAATTATTCGGTCATATTTGCCAAAAGTTATGTACAGGGGGCAGGAGGAGCAGCCAGGAACTCACAGCTCGTACAATGGTGGAGCAGCCGAAAAATGTAAAACTGCTGGTGCCACCGTGGACGACGACTGTTTACACAGCGAAAACAAGTCTAAGTAAGACTGTTGTTGTTACAGTGAGCTAGCTGTGCCCGTGTCGTGTGTTTCATTGTTTCATGCTGAGAGAGACGCAAGATAGTTTTGGAGTCTATGGTTGCTATGGATACGGTACGCCGTCTGTGCCTGTGCTATGGCTAAGGGACCTGACTGTGTATCGTCTTGAAATTTCCAACCAACTTACCAACTGTAGCTTTAAAGTTGAATGAATGTAAGATCAAAATTAAAATGGTCAATGGTCATATTATGAAATTATTCAGATTGTCAACTAAATTGATATTCAGTAACTACAGATTCATGTATTGTGGTGAAAAGTACATAAATGAACATGAAAACATGGTCTTACACAAAAGGAAATCTTTAATCAGCTGCACATGAACAGCAGTCATCAAATATAATCTGTTACAAACTAATCTGTCACGTCATCTTTGCTGTTTGAAAACTAGTGGTAAGAATAGAAAAAGATTTAACAGGCCGGTAGTTGTGTGTGATGTAATTGTTGCGGATTGACACTAGTTATTGCATGCATCTACACTAAATGTTTTTGAGTCAATGAGGCTGGAAGTACAACTGATCAATAAATAAAATTAAAATGGCACATAAGATCCAGACAAGGACAAAGGAGCAAATTTTGAAATAATACTTCTGCGATTGTTAACTTGCCTTTGAAGCAAATTCATCAAAGACAATCGATTACACTCTTGTATGATTTGGTGCTAGTGTAGTGACAAACCTCTTCACAGTTCACAACATTCCTTCTTTATCTTTCAAAAGTGAACTTGGGTACAAACGACGCCGCTGCAATCACATTCTGCTGATGCCGGGAGTTTTTCAAACTGGAACTACTGCCAGACCGACTGAGGACACGGGTTTCCTCTTTCCCAGTGACTCCTTTACAACGTCTCTGCTGTTGATTTTGGCCAACGGAGTTGTAAAGCACTTCCAAACAGCGGAGCAGTTCCACACTCAAAACGCCAACTGTGACAGACCTGAGGAAACAGAAGATTGACCCATTCTTGTAAATGACCACACCAGACACTAAAAAGTGGGCGGATGTGTGGAAATATGAACATTTAAACGCATCTGAGTAACGCAAAGTAAATAAGGTGACGCAAAGTGGCGCCATGTTGGTCGGAAATGATCCTTGCGTTGACCCATCGCCATTCATAAGACTGAAATCTAACAGACATGACATAATCATTGCTCTACCCAGGTTGAGCTTGTCCTTGGTGGCCCAGCAGATGCTGTAGTGCTGGAGAAGTTGTTGCAACAGCTCCTTCTCGTCCAGGAACTCCAGTCGCTCAATCCTGAGAGGAATTAATGACAGGAAAAGGTATTTCATCGTTTATTCAGTGTTTCATCTTAGGTGTGTTTAAACTAATAGTTCCCAAAGGCATAGTGTCATTGTTAGTTTCAGACTGACACAGTTGTTATTTTCCTGTAGACAGTCCATGTCGTGCAATTAGCAAATGTGCTTGCGCTCATCTGAGCACCCATGGGTGTGCTGGTCTTAAAACGAGGTGCGGTCAGCCACATTGCTGGCACATTTCTATCAACAGAGCGGCATCCACCAACAAAAAAAAAGTTCTTATATAACACATCAGCAAGGTTATGATAATGATTGTAGAATATTTAATTTGTTTTTATCTTTGTAAAAAAAAAAAAGAAGAGTATTGTGTATTCAAACATGAGTGTCTAATTCACAGTCAGTGATTTAAGTACACACTGTTCTGTCAACAGGTGGTTACACAGCTCCGCCCTGAGTCATCACATACAGTGGCAGATGAGAAGAAGAGGATGTGATGACTGTGGTGAGAAGAGTTGCTCACATTGCATAAGACGTATAACTGAACACTAAATCTGGACGGTACAGTATGACAGGTTGTGTACCAACGGGTCTAATGGAAGAGTTACCTCGCCACATCGTCCTGAGGGAGCATACTGTAGATGGTCATCATGTCCAGAGCGTCGGCGTGTTCCCAGCCCGTCTTCAGGAACCGCTCTTTCTGAAATCACCATGTTAACAATATATTATCTAAATGTCCTTTAAATGTTTTCATTCTGCCTCGTCCTCAGAGGGTCGGACTCCAGGTTGGTTCACTCTGAGTGCAATCGGCTTTTATTGAAGCTATTAACTGAGAGGTTCATATACTTAGTCTAGCCCACTCTGTGAATGTTTGAATTAGGTTTTCATTGTGAACAGATTAATTATCTATTAAGAAATTACGGTAGGTGAAAATCTGAACATATTTTAATTTAAAGGAATAGTTCAACATTTTGGCAAATTGGGCAATTGCCATAATCCCTATAGTTTTAGGAGTAGGTTTGTTACCTTTAATTATTGGTGCAAGCTATTTCTAGAATTTCCAAATTTGCCAAAATGTTGAACTATCCCTTTAAGTTTACAAACATAGGTACAGGTAACTCCAGTGAGTCCAGATGAAGAGATTACCTGAGAGTCCAAAGATTGACAGGCCTCCACTCCTGCCAGGGTGCACTGTCGGCGCTGCAGGTTCTCAATCATCACATGGCCAAATCGATCGCTCATGTTCACCTGGATACACAGATAATGTTGAGTTGGATGGTTCGTTCTTGAGGAAAGTGATATTACTGAGTCCTAAGCTCAAACACAAAAACACTACTGGATATTATTCTCCCAAGTCCGTTTAAACAACCTCAGCCATTAACTGCATGCATGGAGAAGATCTTTTTTTTTTTTTAAAGTATGTTTTTTGGGCATTTATGCCTTTATGTATAGCACAGGCGCCCGCTCTAACCACTACGCCACGCGACGCCCCGATGGAGAAGATCATTTTAACAGAATCCTTTTAGACTACAACCAGATACTTCCTTGTGATAAGACAGGGACAACAGAAGCCAGGATGTGTTTACCTGTTCGTAGTTGATGAACATGGCGGTGTGGAGGGTCTCTGCCGCCCAGTTGACCAGGTTAGAGGACTGTGAGGGCGTCATGTAGACCAACACACACTCTGACAGGAGCAGTGTGGGTAATCTGGAGACATTAAAATAAAAATAATGCTCTAATCTTATTTCAATCAAAATATTATTTATAAGTGCATGAAAGCAAACTGTCAAGATTTCTTGGCCTCAAAAACTCTTGGCTACGTGTGACAGATCAGGATAATAAGCCATTTCCTTCCCACCACATGTCATTAATGTGTCAACTTATTGAGATATAGCACCTAATTAATAAAAAACAAACATAATCTCCTGGGCATCAGGAGGGATACAAAGACAAACAACTCCGCTACAATATAATTGGAGGGGAATATTACTTTTTTACAGTCTTTAGTGTTGGTGCCAGAAAGATAATTTCATACTCCGAAGCTTCCTGAAAGCGAGAGATCCGCTTTATAAAACCTCTAAGGATAAATAAAGGTAAAATAAAAAGGGACTTATGAGTTCAGATGAAAGAGTCTGGCAGTCTGGCTGTCCTCACCAAAGAAAACTTCCTCTCATATAAAAAGAAAAACAGCCACCATCTAACAAATAAATATCAACCTGCCCATGGTCACTGGTGAAATTACATTGAAAGTTTCCATCTTCTTTTTTTTCTCCTCCTGAATTTAACTACATAACTAAATTACAATGGATTCCACCTGTTTCACAATATCACAAACGATTAAACCCTCCTCAGAAACGTTGATTAAAAACAATGCATCTTTGAAGTAGCACATTTAGCTTATCGCTGACTGTTTTCGACATACTGAGCACGGTTTTCACGTCAGAGTGTACGCTTTGGGTGGGGTATCCTTTCAAATGAGACCCCAGACGTCAAACATTGTATCTGAATGCCAGCCATACCGTCACTGTGTAGACTGTGTCTGTTATCTATAGTTACTCACTGTGAGAAAACGCAAGAGATAAGCTTAAATTCTTGGATCTACACAGATGTGCCCAGAAAAAAAAGAACCAGTAGAGAGCTGTAAACTTTGGTCAAATTCTCCCTCGGCTGCTCTGTACGGCTAATAATATTAGGACGAGACCCAGCGGTGGCTGCATACTCTGGGTTGAGCTGGAACTTCTTCAGTTTTTCGTCCAATCCTGAAATGTCTCTGAGGTCCGCTCCAATGATACAGTAACGGTCTGAGTCCAGGCTGTGGGCATCTGAACAAACAAACAAAAAGAATGCACACACATTTAGAGATATTTTCTAACATGGAGTAAAATATATTTAGAGCTGAACCACATAGATGCACAATGCCTAGCCTACCTAGTAATAAGGAGTCTGTTGAGTGGGTTTCAATGATGGGCTTGGACAGAGGTGGCTTTGTCCTGATAAAAGAGAAAATAACATTTCACAATAACAAACAGCTACATGTCGTCATTTAACCTAAAAGTTGCATGCAAACCAGTACACGTGTATAATCATCATGTATAGTCCTCTGTTTCAAAAGCTCTACCAAACATCATATATAAATATATGATGATGTTTGGTGGCGCTTTTAGAAACTATTAGAAATACGTTATTGCATAACAGAATTCATTAAATCACTTATTTATAACTGAAAACCATCCCTCTACACAAAGTTATTGCACAAATTAAACAACTTTAGGAGGAATAGATTTATTGCAGGACTGTTGTATTAGATTGCATCATTTGACTCTATATAGAGTTGACTCTATACAGAGTCAAATGATGCAATCTAATACAACAGTCCTGCAATAAATCTATTCCATAAAGTTGTTTAATTATTAATATGTGATTTAATGAATTCTGTTATGCAATAATGTGTTTCTAATAGTTTGTCAATCATATTTATGAATGAGAGAAGGAAAGTCAGTGAAATGGCGACGAATTATATGCATATTTATATATGTTATAGATTTTACAAGCTAATAGAAACCCAAATAAATTAAAATTACTGTTTATAATTTATTGCATTTGTACATTTTTAAGGGAAAAAGCACTTCGGAGTCAACTATGCAACATCTTATGTAGAGATTAAGTAAATCTAGGTGTAATTATTGTATACAATAGACTAAAAGGCTATTAATGGAGGGGACATGTATGTGTATAGCATACAATATAAATTTACCAGTGTCCCTAGAAGTCGTCTACACAACAACTGAACGTGCTGAGAGGTTGTTTCCTTTAACAAAGACCTTTGTCTCCCCCTACAGTTCTCTAGGCTACATTACAAGAGGCCAGACTGGAGAAAACATGATCTGCTGGTGCCACTTTAAAGCAGAAGGAAGTGATATATTTGTGTTAATATAAGTCTTAAATAGTTATATCTTCCGACAGCAATCACTTACATAGAGTGTTTGGACCGAAACACGGGTCTGTCAGTCCCTCTGCTCTGCTCTGAGTCGAGGAGAAAACATTTATCGTATCCTACAGTTTTTATCCAATGAGGAGAGAGAACGGCATGCAGGGCTGTGTGTGCAGCCAAGGGACGCCGTGAATGTGGCGACGTAGGGACGAGGACTGTTATGGTGCGTTCAAGGCAACTCGTAACTCCTGTTTTTCCGACCTGTGAAGTTGTATCAGTTTGATCTGGTACGAGTTCACGGGTCGGGAGTTACGAGTGGCCGTTATAGTGCAGTTTTCACAGGTAAAACAGGTCGGAAAACATGAGTGGGTTACCTGAAACGCTACAAAGTCGTAAGTTGTGACTTGAAGCTGTAATTTACGATTTCAAAAGCCTACCAGGAACGCAGCATTAGCGAAAACAACCGGATCGCTTGAATCAATATTAGTTGTGTAAATGTGGTCATGAATAAATAAAACTACAAACCCGTGTTATCTGTTTTTAGTCATGTTAATATACAAATGTAGTTAGACATTTATAACAGTAAGCTACAAAGGGAACCTGTGGCTGTTTTGGTTTGTACATTGCCTTGTTTGTCTTACTTTATGTTGTGTATTTTCCTAGCCACAATGGTAGGAAAGTCAACTTCAAAGAACTTCCGTGGCAAGAGGTTTTCATCCTACAACAAACACAAAGAGAAAGGGAGAGTAAAGAGCTGGGCCTTGTGATTTTTTGAGGACACAATCAATTGTATTTTGTAAATCTCTACATTAGAGGGACAGAGCTGCAAATCTGCAAACCTTTAGCCTCCAAAACGTGGTGTCCAGTCCAGCACCCAGGTTGATTACTTGACAGTCACACTCTGCTTTCCTTAGAAACGCATCAAGTAGACGGTTCACCCCTTGAACACGGGCATAGTATCCTGTCACACCACGTGAGAAAGAAAATTAGAGGATAGGGGAGTTAGGTGGCATGGTAAAAGACATTACTCAGATGATTTGAGAAACATGGTATTTGAATAACTTTATAGAAAAAAGACAACTGGGTCAATCAATGTGAAAATTAACTTAACACATTGTACACAGTAACGTTATGACCCATAGTTGCTCTGCAGCATACACTGTACACATGACTTGCTTATGCGGCACTTGCTACAGGCCTGTCTTGTGGTATTTACTACTAATCATGTTATTTACAGTCTGTCTTCATATAATAGCTTGTACCACTTTATTGTATGGAGCAGATGGGACTGTGTAACTTGCCTCTGTTGATTTCAGGTGCCTTCCTTTCTCCTACAGATCTAACAAAGTACTGGATATATGGGTCCTTCCAGTAGCCTTTACTGGTGGCAAACCTAGAAAAAAAAAGATAAAAAAAAATAAAATATGAATAAGAAGGTGGTATACACAATCAATTTCCCCTTAAATTATATTTTTCATGGTGCACGTTATTTGAGGTTAATGGTTTTATTAGTGCTGCTCAGGTTACCTTTTGCATGTGGTTGCATCGTCACATGTCGTCCTCACTGCTTCGTCTGCAGTGTCCGAGTCTGTGAAGGGCTGCCGAGCTGCCATTTATTGATCCTAGACCTAACGTTATGCAGTCAACATTAAAACCGTAAACGTTGCACAACCTCATCCACCTGCTTTTGCTCCCCCGGCTTTAGCTGCGACAAGCTAGCTGGCTAACTCAATGTGAATTTGATAGGTTTATTTAGCAAAACAGGGGAGAGCGGAAATGAAACGGAGAGCATAGTCGGCTAGCTCGAGTTGTCCCGTGCAGTTAATAAATAACGAGTTAAACGAGAAGACGAAATGTGTACAAAGAGGCTGCAATATTTTTTTCTCGCTAAGAACAAGTTGGTCGCAGCTATGAATGTTTTCACATTTTCAACCGGAAGTGATGGTACTGCGTTTCCGGTTGTTCTTTTCAGAGTAAAGGTATCGCCGTAAAAGTTTTTTTTTTTTTTGCTGGTAATGAAACAAAACAAACCTACAATTAAATTCAAATAGTTACACTGTCTCTGTTTTATCGTTATATGATTTTTTAAATTTTTATTTATTTTTTATTTTTTAAAAACATTTTTATTTTACTCCACGTAGCCTATGTCTAGCCTACCAGAGACGTTCTGTGTTAATCGCTAATCACCATGTTTTTCCTTTTTATATCTAGGCCTACTGTCTGTTCCCCAGTTTCCTTTAGTCATCCACAGATTGATTTTAACCTACACTAGGCTACTGTTGTTAAGTCTGCCAGAGAGCAGACAGTAGCATTTGCTGGAATAAAACTTTGGCTCACTCTGAGGATTTACAAAAAAAAGAGGGTGAAAACATTACAAAGGTTCAGACATCCAAGAGCCACATGAAATATCCCAAACCACTGACACATGTTCATGCAAATTGTGTGGAAAATCAAACCAACCTCCCCGAAGACGCCTCATGTCACTCAGATAATCAACAATTCCTTAGTGGCATCTGTGGAGTGTGTCTGAATTCCTCAGAGGACTTTATGTAGAGTGTTGAAATCAAATTACAAAGCGAAAGGCTTGTCCTACTTGTGGAAGAAACTTCATCATTTTTTAAGAAATCCTTGTGAGAGTCACACATGGGAGAAACCATACAGCTGCAAAGCCAGCGGCAGAAAATTTTGTAAGACCTAAGCTCCATACAGGCGAGAAGCCCAACAAATTCCACGTAGGCTATGCTTCATCCAATTTACTCACATTGAGCTGCAAGACTATGACAAGATGTGCAGCTGCAGGGACTGTGGCAGAGAGCTCAGTGACCTAAATTTGTGTGTGCACACATGAGAGCTCTCAAAGGAAGAAATATGCAGCTGCATGTGAGTTTGGCATCAAAGATTTCAAATATGTAAAAAATTTTTTTTTTTTTTGCATTCATAGAAAAACCCCAAGTGAGAGATGCATCTGTGATCAGGGTGCAGAGCTCTTGTTGCAGAAGTATTTCCAGCAATGTTAAAACTCATATAAATGACTGGAGTGATTGTTAAGTTAGGAACAAACTGAAATGTATAGATCTATAGCTTTGATTCTACAGAGACATAATGCATTTGTATCCTGATTGAAGACTGTCTAAGTCATCTTACTGAGTCAGTTAGCTATACTTGGGTTTCACGGTATTAAGTGCCAGTGTGTAGCCTGGTTGTCAGCAGAAAAAGGATGTGGGCTCAATTCCCAGACTTGTTGTGCTAATGCTTGTTTCCCATAAAGCCTATTTCCCTGATACCGCCGTTGCTTGCATCTCATTTTGAAGAGGCCAATCACTTCAGACATTAGTTTAATTTCACATACAAACACTCACCCCCAAGACACCATAATGGTTCTCCGTATTTGGAATGGAAAGGATTGTTTTTGTCTCTTATAAAGCAAAGTGTCCAGAAAGTGGTTCCAGAAAAAGACGAAGGATAAATACTGGTGGATTTTTGTTTATTTTAAAGCATTCCTCAACGCCCTCAAGCACTATGATGTAAACCATAATTCAATTAGTGTATAACTTACTTTTATTTGTGCAAAAAAATGTTTGTGTTTGCATTTGTATAAACAAATACTAAAGTAAACACTGTATGCACCCCTAAGAGGACTGCATTCGTCTGTTTGACATGGTTGGGCAGTTGTCACCGGTTGTCACAGTCGAATCAAGATGGCTGATATATTGCAGTATGGTGGCAAAATGTACAATTATTGATACACAATTTTGGTGTTTCCTGACACTTTGATCAATGCAAAATGTATTTTCCTCTCCATGTGTTGTAAAAATCTGCTTGGTCATAGATATTCTGTTCTGTGGAGGCCAGAGCAGGCCAATGCAGTTGCGCAAAAAAAAAAAAAAACAACTTTTACAAAAGTTTGTTTTGGATTATTTGATCTCTTTGTTGAGATTGTTCCACAAACTGGTTTCCTTTCCTTTTATTCCTTTTGGCTAACAATGGCTTTCTCTTTTTTCAAATCTTGTCTAGATGTTGTTAGGTAGGCTAAAGTTTTCTTAAGAGCCTTGTACTAAATCTGCACAATACTTTGATCTACTAGCCTAGAATTTCAGTAACTTTACCTGACTTTGTCTGAGTGTTGTTACTGAACTCTTCTTCAGTAAGTGTGTTTCCCATCAGTGCAACTCTCTCCCTCCATGAGTGAGTGGGTTTCTCCTGTCAGTGTCCAGGGGGAGGTGGTGCTGTTGTCTGCCTGATGCTCCGGTGCTCTGTAACGTTATTTCCTGCTGCTCCCTCCCTCTCTCCCTCTCTCCCTCCCTCTGTGAGAGGTGAGTCGTCGCCGCCGCTGTTCACTCGGCTCCGTGCTCCGCGCTGGGGTAAAAGCGACCAACGGGATTATCCAGCTCGGTAACGTTAGCTCGTCGGCTAACGGGTCAGGAGGAACGAAGACACCCGAGAAGCGGCATGAGAAGCGGCCGGAGCCGGTGAAAGTTAGTCACGGCTTAACTTCGGGACTTTAATGTACGGAAACAGACAAAAAAGGAGGCTCGCGGAACATGCCGTCTCCCCCAACGGGGATTTTTCTCTAGTATTTCCACTTGGGAAAGGCTAGCTCAGTGGGCTAGCGAGGCTACAAACTATTTTTAATTGGCTTTGGGGCTCAATGGCTCTCGCTTGTTTTCCTCTGTCATAGCGACAGTTTCGGGGGGAATTAAACCGGAGAGAGGCCCTGGGAACTTCATGAGCGACCAAAGCTTTGAAGGCTTTGAAGCGTTTCTGTGGAAGACAAGAGAGGCAGAGGAGCGACGATGAAGAAGCAGTTCAATCGGATGAAACAGCTCGCCAATCAAACAGTTGGCAGGCAAGTGTTGAAGTTGTTTACTCATTGATGCACAACAGCAGCAAACACCACTTTTCCTTTCAGTGACCTCCAGGACTCGTGCATCTTGATTTATCTTGAAACCAGCCATTGCAAGTCTTTTTTTTCTCTCTCCCCCGCTTTACTTGCTCTGTTTACAACTGTGGGAACGAACTAAGAGAAAATGACTTAAAGTCATGCAATCAAACCCGATTAAGTCTGTTATGAATGAGTCATTTGCTTTTAATAGCTGACAACAAGACTTTAGGGCACGGCGCTGTTAATAAAAACTGGATAGAGGAGTGTTAAAGGCTTTCCTTTATGTGTGCAAGCGTCCACACTGCTGTCCGACCAGATGTCCCTCTGTGAAGAGTGAATCAGCCTTTTTACACAGTGTTAGCTCGAGCTCTGTCTTATATTGTGGGAAATAAACAACAAGCCAGGGGTCCAAATGGCTTGTTGGGTAAAATAGCAGATGTGTGTTGTGGATATTTGGAAAACATTAGGCATGCTGGGCTGGCTGGGTAGTTTAGTGGTACATTAACAGACATTTTTGGAAGCTGAGGTAATACATTGATATTTTCCCACCATAATCAGCCCATACCGATGTGCATTTTTGCAGCAGTCCTAGGAAAAACCAGTTCAGCAACTTGGTTCAAGCATGACCTGTACAGATAGCCTACCAAATTATGACAATATGTAGGTGTGTCCCTATTGGGTTAAAGCCTTCAATGAGCTGTCAGCATCTGGGTTCTGCTCCTCGCTGCAAAGTTCAGATATGATCTTAAGGGAAGAGACCTGAGTGAGACAGCACTAATGTGAATGCTTTTTTTATACACCACTCTACTGCAAGATTCACTCTCAGTCTGCGCTGATAAAGTGGCAGAAACAGCCTCTCCATTAGGGAAACACTAGACGCCCAGACATCAAACTTAAAGCATAAAAAACCGATTAATGTGTTGAAGCGATGTGAGTGTCTGCCTCTGCTTCAAGCCTCCTTCCTCTCTTAACTTGAAGCATGTGGCAGCGTCTAAGGTAATAAGTGAATGGATCCACTTTTAGAAAAGGAGCGTAAATCCTGACAATGGGGATGTGTTCTGCTGTGTTTAGGCCTATTTTCTAGTAACATGATGCTGTTGTGTGATGACACACAGTGTCACTGTGTGTGTAACTGGATATCTAAAGTAGCAGTGACTGTGGCCCCGGCCTTTAGAGGACAAGAGGGTGAGACACGTCAGAGGTTGTTTTCATCATCGGAGGTCGGCTCTTATGACTTCTGGCATTTTGTATGTGTGTTTAGTGGTTGTTAGCGTGAGGGAGTCAACAGTGTTTGCCACCTCAGGCGGACAGCGGGTGCACCAGGCACTGGACATCACTGACAGGCTGAGAACAGTAATGTGTCTTTTTCAATTAGACAGAAGCAAAAGGAAATGAAATGAAAAAATGAAATTCATGGATGGAAAAAAAAGTGTGCAACAATGATTATTTTTTCTATCAACTCACCAAATACTAATAAATATATGCAGGCATGCATCTGTAATTTCAAACAGTAGGGAAGAACAGGAACAACAGGAGACATGATTATATTCAGTTAGTCATAGACACTCAAATGTGAGGATCCGGAACGACTAAGTTTGAAATATGATTGATCATTCATCAGATTAACTGCATATTGATTATCTGTTATTCAACGACAAATTATTAAGACAAAAAGTTATGATTTAACCAGAAGAACAGAGCATGATTATGTGTTTTATGAGTCAGTTTACATGGTCTGATTGACCAGCACTATACAGTAGTTTGATTAGAAGTTACTGATATTTTGATCATCCTTTTATTTCATTACTTTAGGTATTGTATCCCCATTCACTAATCCATCCCTATCTCAGTTTAACCATTAAAAGTGATGTTTTGAGCCGGGAAATTAACCTTTGGGGATCTCGTTATTTATTTATGAACAGTCCTGATCATTTTTGTCATATTACAGATCAAACTAGAAAAAGCATTTCCAAGAATGGAAATGGTGTGACTGCTGACAGCAACTGAACGCTGTTGCAGAATTAGCAAATAGTGCAAGCTGTGATCACCATACAAATGTTTGACCAAGGTCGGAATCGAACCCACATCCTCATGGTCATTAGACTTCCACTCTGCCTCTAGGCCACAGTGCACACACAGTTGCAGAGACTGTTGTCTGTTAATGATCTGCACACTGTCAACATCAAGAAAGCTTGAGAGTCAAGCTTGAATGACTTAGAATGAAAATGTCTGTGAATTTCAGGCTGAGCACTAACCATATGGCCACAGAGAACCTGAGTTACAATGAGCTTTATACTATGAGGAATCAAAGACTGTCCAATGACAGCTGAATAATTGGAATCAAAAGTCAAGCAATGAAGTGAAAAGACTGAGGCAGGAATCGAACCCATGACCATATGATCACTAAACCTTTACTCTGCCACTCGGCTACAGAGAGCACACTGCTTTCAAAACTGTTGTCATTCATTGTAATGTGATGATGTGCTGCAAACTGGTATGAGTAATCAAGGAGATAACAAACACCTGTAACCAATTGAAGGCGGGGGAGGAGAGCAGAATTCAACATAACATAACAAGAGTTCTTCCCTTGGATTCGAACCAGTGACCTTAGGGTTGGCAAGCAGTTACCCTACCCACTACACTACAGTGGAGTTATCAAGAAGACAGGTTGAGACTTTGATGAATGTGAGATTTTTTGTGAAAAAGTTAAATATTTGAAAAAGTATAAATAGTTAAAAAGAGAAAAGTAATGCCGATAAAGTTCAAAAAAAGCTGCACGTTTTGATATATGAATTGTTGAAATAGCACAAAGTATGAAGGACTAGAAGAAGACCGTAAAAAGGCGGAAGAAAATGGCCAAACAGAAGAACAATAGTGTGACTGCTTCAGCAGTCACACTAATTATATATTGAGGGTTAGGGATAGGGATAATCGTGGATATGCAGAGGCAAGCAGGCAGAGTGGTTATTGGACAGGAAGTTTGGCAGAGATGCACCACACATACTAATTGTCATCTCTCCATCCTCATCATGTTTATTTAATGGAAACACTATCGGCAGAGCCCACAAAGAGAATCTACCCTAATAATGTTCCTACAGTCAGGACCGGAGAGCAGAGGAGGCCGGGCAGCTGGAATACTCATAATTTCCTCACTGAACTGTAGCAGCAGTAAATTAAGACCGGAGAGACTGCGATGAAGAAAACAGACATTTGCGCGCGCGCGTGTGTGCAGTAGCCTCGTGCTCATTCTGTTTGCACACGTTAGGGTTAATCCCTGGTGCTCTCATATACATGCTCCTCATGAATCGAGGGATCTCGTCAGGGGGAAGTGAGCAAGCTGCGCGCTCTGCTGCTTTGTCCATTAAGGGTTCGTACCTGCGTCTGCGAAAAAAGCTGGGAGTGCAAAGGGCCCGCTCTCCTCTGCCCCCTGGGTTCCTGTGATTGTGTGAAAGCAGAACACTGTGTCCAGCGAGCAGTCGCTCTGAGGAAATCTCTCCTTCTTCTTCTACAAACAGGAAACTGCCTCCCAGAGACATGCTAACCATGTTTTCTAGAGAGAAGGAGGAGGAGAAGAGAGAGAATGCTTGGAAAATGGATGTAGGAGCAGAGAGTGAAACTGAGGTGCAGGGTAAAAACAGAATATGATTCATGCCAGGGGAGGCGGGGGGGTTTGGGACCTCCTTGTGGGAGTTCATTGCGGTTAGCTATCTCTGAGCTCCCTGGCCCCTTTTTCTGCGTGGTGGCTGCTGGTTAGTAGGAAAGATAGTAACACCTGGGAGGAGATAAGCAGGAGATAACGCATGAATACAGAGTTACGGGCTCTAATGACCGTCTGTGTAAAGATAAGCTAACAATCCTCCTCCGTAGGTCCAGGAACGAGGGCGGAATTTGTCACTGTTTGGGTGATTTTGAAGTGGTCACGTTTTCTCTGTTGTGCTCGCGATAATGAGATCACCTCCTGTAATTGTCAGGAAATGAGCTGGAGATAAAGTTTGTCAGGCGATGTTGTTGTTTAATCAAGGAGTGATCACGGAAGTCACTATTGAAGGCGAAGGGTGTTGCATAGTGTAGGAAACGGCCCTAAAAACGTGTTACCTCACCTGATATGAACCTGTAAAACACAGATCCAAGTTCATTTGAGTCACAGGAGGCTCCTCAGCCATCAGCAGCTAACAGATGTCACTATGCTGGTACATTTTTATGAATTATAATATTAATCTTATAAATAGAATAGAAATACCAGAGAGAAAGACAACAGCTGGTCTGGCTCTGTTCAAAGCAGATCAGCACTTCAACATCACTTCAAAGTATAAGGGGAACATGTGCCAGGATAAATCTTACCTGCAAATGACAAAGTGACTTCCTGCCTAGTTGAATTTTTTATTTTTTATTTTATAAAAGTTGAAGATTCACAGTCCAGCTCTTTAAAGCCTTAACTAATCCATTCCCTGTGGGCATTCCTGATGGGTCACACGCTGCATTGGTATAGACTGATGCACCAGTGTATCAGGATTTGGCCACACCAGAGTAACACCAGTTAAGGCTCATTTATGCTCCACGTACGGACGTAATTGTATGCGTCCGTTTCAAACGTTGTTACCGTCACTGCTCACATACTTCCATGCGTCCTTAACGTTGGCATGGATGTTATCCAACACATCCACTAGGGGGCAGCTCAGAGTCAAAAGTTTATGACAACAAACATGGCGACTACGGAGGAGATCTTGATAATGTACATAATAAAAGAAGAAAACTCGTTATAAGACTCGTTATGTGATGCGGTGGTCGGTAAGGCCGTTAAATTAATCACAGCTGGAGGAGGAGAATTTTTTTTCTCTCATTCAGCTGTCGTGTCTTCTTCTTCTTCTGTCTCACACTGGCTCTAGGCTCCGTATCGGGTAGTGACAGCAACAGCGCCCCCACGGTTTCCGGTGGTACTGCTCCGTTTGGTGCGTATCCGTAAGCTTTGTGGAAACGGACGAAAAACGGACGAAATGAACGCAGAGTACGGACGAAAGGCTCCGTCCGTATCCGTATGCGTATTTAACGTTGAGCATAAATGGGCCTTTAGTCAGTGATGAGTTTATCACTAATGAACTGAACCATGAGTCTCTGTTAACCACAGATGCCTTGTTCTGTAGCAGGTCAGTGATTTCTAAAGCAGAATGGACAAAATCACAGATAGTTAAAGTTTCACCTCCAGTGCACTGTGACAGAATGTATACGGTTTTCATCGGAGCTTTTCTCCTCACTCTCGGTTAATAATTCACTGGCATTATGAACAGCTGTATTATATAATCCTCTTTCATACCATATCCAACCACAACAATAGGCATATCAGCCTGGTGTTACGCAAGCTAATGCAGATCTATTGTATTTGAAAATCCTTGACTCATTTATTAAGGAGCGAAGTTGAAAGGAAATTTCCAGACAAGTATTAACGATATGTTACTGCTGAATTACCCAGGACAGGATGACTCCTGTACCAGCCAGTGATAAACTAGACCAACATGGTTCTGGATAGGTTTGTTTTTCTGAGTAATCTCTGCTTTCATCCTGATAATAAATGAGAGAGAACAAAATGTAAGATGGATGACTGCAGTATGCAACTCTTTTAATCATGATAATCAAAACCATCTGAGTTGCAACATGCTGGGTGGTTTTGACTCAACTCGTCATTTACCTGTCGTCTAAAACCAACGTGACAAACTAAATGGATTAGGGCCTCAAAACAGTAACTATACAGTTAATTTGGTTAACTGACAAAATGTTCAGATGACTGTTTACCATATGCTCAAGTATTATTTAAAGGGATAATTCAACATTTTTGCAAATTCGCCTATTGCCATAATCCCTATAATCATAGGGGTAGGGGCAGAGACCGTGAACACAATGGAGGTGAATGGTACAGGTCCCCCTTCCCTCAAAAATACACAATCCAACAACTCCAAAGCGTCCCCATGGACAAGCTGTGACCTGCACATCCACCACGCTATGTCATAATAATCTAACATCACGAGACAGAGTTGTTTTCGAGGCAAATGCGTAGCCAGAACTACATTCCAGACACGGCTCCTGGGCAGTGTTGTTTTTGGCAGGCATTTTAGATTTAGTCTTAGTCTTAGTCTTTTTGACGAAAATACTTATTAGTTTTAGTCAATTTTAGTCATTTCTATATGTGATAGTTTTAGTCTAGTTTTAGTCGACGAAAACTTTCGTCTAGTTTTAGTCAGTTTTAGTAAAAAAAAAAAAAAAAAAGTCTTTTAACAAATTAATTCAATAAAGGAATGGTTACATAATGTTTCCACCCAATAGCTTATGGTCTAAGGATTATGCATTACCCTACACACAGATAGTGGTAACAGTAGCCTGGTTCAGTTTTTTTTCTGCTGGATTATATTTAAAATGCGTCCATATATCTTCTGGTCGAGTGACGGCAGGTGTGTTGAGCAGAATGTGCGCTGCATGCCAGGTGGTGGGCGTGACCACACAAGGATGGGATGCAGCAGCGTTGCAGATACTTGTTGATTTTTAATTGACAGGTTATACGCACAATAAGCAGAAATGTCGTGCATTTTGAACGTCTGACCACCCGTCAGCGCCGCGGAGCCGCTGCACCGCGGTCACCGGAGCAGCTGATCACTGCCTGCTGCTCTCTGCTGCTCTAATCACAAGCACCGGGCGCACCGCGGCTCGTCTCAGCAGCGTTGTTCTGTTGTTGACGGAGCCGTTGCTAAATCATGTGAAGCTTAGAGTCATGACAATCCATAATATGGAATTTAGAGGCGATCACAGCCCTACCACTAACATTTTCGTCTGTTCTCGTCTCGTCAACGAAAACTCACACACGTCTCGTCATGTTTTCGTCATCAGAGAGCCATGTTTATCTCGTCACCGTCTCGTTATCGTCATGAAAAAAAGGTGCGTCAACGAAAATATTTAGTCATCGTCATCGTTAACGAAAACAACACTGCTCCTGGGCGGAGTGATTTCAAAAGCGCAAGTAGTTCTGAGTATTTGCTCCATGTGTCGTAATATTACATAATTATACATGATTATTTCATAGTGTGGTGAATGTGCAGGTCACAACTTCTCCACGAGAACGTGTTGGCGTTGTTGGATTGTGCTCACGTCTCTGCCCTGCAGATCTCAAAATAACATGCACCGATAATTAAAGGTAATGAACCAACTCCTATGACTATAGGGATTATGGCAGTAGGCGAATTTGCCAAAATGTTGAACTATCCCTTTAAATTGTTAATTGTTACAGTAATGGGATATAAATATTCTGCAGGGAAGGAAGCAGTCAGCCGTGGCATGATGTACAGGTTAGCCTTGAGCTATCTAGCCTACATGTCCAGTTTTCAGCCCAGTGTTATTCTCACTCCTGCCCAGGTCTAAGAGCTCACATAATCAGCCACATTAGGCAGGTTGCATGGGCTGAGTCACTCTCTTATTCTCTGGGCTCCTTTCATCCGGGTCCAGTATCCATTACTTTGAGCCTTAAGCTGCCAACTGTTGCAGCCATGAGAGGAGGACCCTCCCTGTTCCTCAGCCTGCTGATTGTGTCGAGTGGCCCGCAACAGCCGCTCTTTTGTGCTTATGGCTGCAGTATTCACTTTACCCCCCTCCCTTCCCTCCACTTACCCCTTCCACTTTTGATAGTAGATCGTCATGGTTACCATTCTGAACCAGTGGCCACGTCTCTGTACGGGGAGGATCGCTCGTCGTGAAGAAGAAGTCACATGCAGCGTGCCGTGCAGTGACACACTTTTCCTCCAAAGGCTCCTGCTTCAGCGCATGCAGGCACCATGGGGTCGGCTCTGTTCGCTCCGGGTCAGCTGACGCCGGCCAAACAATTGTTGTTTTGTTGTTGTTTGTCCTCCGCTCGGCACCGCAACACAGCCTAGTTTTGCTGCTGTGACGCGGTGCTTTTTTTGCGGGGGGTCGGTTCACACAAGTGTTGCTTTTTATACGAACCAACAAACTCCAACTATCCTCCACATGTGCTGATCATTAAGCAGCAAACACCAGTTTAGGGGCAACATTAGCAAATATCATGTATTCCCATATTTTTCTCGCTCACATTAGCCACAGTAAGCAAGCACAGCTCGCTTATTAGAGCTGGATCACTCATCAAGCTTTTGTATTACTCTTGGCATGTATACAGTTTAGTCTGGTCTCCTTTGCTGTTTTGATTAGATTCAGCTCATGAGCCTCAGAGGTCATTAAGTGGACCAGATGTAAAGCGGTGTTTGAACAGCATGTGTAGTTGTGGTGGGAAAAACAGTAAATGTTTTTTTGCAGCCACTGCAAAAACCCACGTATAAAAAAAAAAACATCTCACACTGCAACAGGCAGAAATCTGGTAGCTGGCCCGTGCAAACTCATCACTTCTGAAAAATATTAAGCACCACCTCCATTTTTCCGGGATTTTCCTACGTGCAGTGTGCACGCATCTTGTTGTAGAACAGAAGTTATAGGCCAAATTAGTTGTGCATATGAACAAGATGAATGACCTATTTTGCAGGGTATGTATCTGTAGGCGAGTGTTCACGGAGGGATGAGTCTTGTTGATGAATTTAGTGGTTTTGCTACAGGGCCACATAAAGAGCTCTGCAGCATGTAGACTACACCAGAACATGGATTCTATACTGTGGCTTCATAGTCACGCTGTGTATGTCCGTGTGCAGTTTAATATGTGTGTGTGCAGCTCATGTTTTTCCTGCAGCTCACTGCAAGTCTTGTCTGTAGGTTTCTGTGAGTGTGACCTCACCAGCTTTGGCTGTGGCGCTCCTCCAGAGAGAGAGAAAAAAAGACTCTTTCCATTCATCTCAAGCCTTCAGATTATTCTGGTTTGGCACGTTTAGGAGTCTTTAAGCCCACCCGCCCCCAAAATCTCTGTATTTGTGTTTCTTCCTCTCTCGAACCCCCATAATATCATCCCATCTCTGTCCGTCTCTTTCTGTTTCCCCCTGCTCTCTGCCTCTGCCTCTATGTCGTAATTGAAAGCAGCTGTGACAAGGTTACTATAGTTCATAGAAAGCAGTTTTTGGAGGAGGGCCCGGAGCTCCAGTTACCCTAAAAGCAGGCAAACCACCGTCTACAGTCCCGTCGCTCAGGAGGGTGACAGACACAACACTACCTGTACATCACCTGTCATCATTTCAAGTGAAGATATAGAAAGTTTAGGATTACAGCCACAGAGGTGCTGCACGACATTAAAGGATAATTTCCGTTTTTTACAACCTGGACCTTATTTCTAGCATAAAATACGATCATTTACTCACCCAGACAACTTTGGTGTCATTTGGAGTTGTTTTCACGAAATTAGCCCCAGTGGAGTGGCGCGTATATCCGTATAATGCGAGAGCACGGGGCACGCAATGCAGCCTTTAAATAACAAATTATCCGCCGCAAAACTTGTTCATTTCGCCAATATTTTGTTATGATACACTAGTGCTATTCCCCTCCGAGCCCGTGGTGGCATGTTAACAACATCCGGGGTCTCTAGGTTGACTACTAACCTCTGATCTGGATGATGCCCGGCTCATTCTGATAATAATCATTCTGCTTCGGCATTCGGGTCCATTTTTAGCTCAACTAGCCAGAGCTTTAGTGAGTCCAGGTTGAGTAGAGGAAGCCTGTGGAAGCTGAACTTCATCCAGCTGCTCATTTTGTTCTGACAAGTCAGAAACACGCAGAAACGAACCATAGCATTAGCCGTAGCAAATTAGCCGCGCCGGGCAGCGGTAGGAGATGACATCATCCACATAGAGGTTAGTAGTCAACCTACAGGCGCAGCATGTTGATAACATGCCACCACGGGCTCGGAGGGGAATAGCACTAGTGTATCATAACAAAATATTGGCGAAATGAACGAGTTTTGCGGCGGATAATGTGTTATTTAGAGGCTGCATTGCGTGCCCCGTGCTCTCGCATTATAAGGATATACGCGCCACTCCACTGGGGCTAATTTCGTCAAAACAACTCCAAATGACACCAAAGTTGTCTGGGTGAGTAAAATGATCTTATTTTATGCTAGAAATAAGGTCCAGGTTGTAAAAAACGGAAATTATCCTTTAAAGAGCTGAAGGAACCAGTTCACTTTTTTTTCATTTAACCAAATCCAAATCTCTTTTTTTTTTTTGGCTGGGGTGAATTGATCAATCATTAAAGTTATAAAATGCCTGTCACACATTCCCAAAGCCCAAGTGCTGTTTTATTTTATCAGCCTTAAACCAAAACTATATTTCACTGTTGAAAAAAAGTAAAAGACACAAAGAAACAAAAAATCTGAGAAACTTGAACCAGTCAATTCACTGGCCTTTTATTTCTTACTTGAACTCATTAGTTAATGAGTCAAAACCGAGGCTGATTAATTATCTCTCAGCTCTACTAGAAGCAATTACTCTTCCCAAACTTCCCACAGCTACCTGGCTCCTGGTAGAGTACACACCTAACCGGCCATGGTCAAAATTTAACAAAGTTTGTTTGATGAGGATAAATTCCCACTCTAGTTCTGGATTAACCAGTTGTGTGCCACTGAAAGTCAATAACAAGAGAATACAAGCAGCCAATCCAGTGCCTAGCGTTCTCCTTTAAAGGGATACTTCACCCAAAATTGATAATTCACCAATCATCTACACCCCATCATGCCAAGGAAGGGTTCGGAGAACTTTCAGAGTCATCAAAACGCTTTTTGAGTTCCAGGGGGGTCCGGCTGGCAACGGACTTTCATATAATGGCGGCGGATAGAGCTCACTTTTGAATCACACACTATGAAACATCCAAATACCTCCATACTGCTCTTCTGTACTGACCCAAATGTCCTGAAGCCGCTACATGAAAAAGTTGTACGTAAAAAATTAATTTGATCTCTGTTTGTAGCCTTGTTGTAGCAGAAGCTCCCAGTGGCTGCACTAGATGCGTGAGATTTGCTGCAAGATGTTCTTCCATGTTTAGGCTACATCATACATCCAATGGTTTGCAACAACAAACAGAACATCTCGCAGCAAATCTCGCACATTCACACAAACATCAACAGAGCCACTGGGAGCCCTTTTTGTTGAGCCGGACTCGTCATCAACAGCGCACCATCACCTAGACTGCAGGGAGCCCGGACAGCAGATCTCTTGACTCTGTCGCCTGTCAGCATGCGTGCACGCTCCCGTCACATGTGAAGCAGAATGAGGGTCAAGTAGCTATCCCATTTAGAAAAAGTGGATTTGTTTTATTTAAAATATTTTATTTCATTAGGGGAAAAGTGGCACTTTCTGCTGTTTATTTGAATAGGAAATATTGAAAGACAAAAGGCAATTTACACATGGAAATCCCACAAGCCCCGCCCCCTCGACATTTCGACACTCCATTTTTTTTGTCGAGGGGAGCATGTATCGATTTTTTGTCGATTTGTCGACAAAAAGTCCCATCCCTAGTCAGTACGGACAAGCAGTGTGGAGGTATTTGGATGTTTCATAGTGTGTTTTGGACGATTCAAAAATGAGCAAAATCCACTGCCATTATATGAAAATCCGTTTCCAGCCAGACCCCCCTGGAACTCCAAAAGCGTTTTGATAACTCCGAAAGTTCTCCAAACCCCTCCTTGGCACGACGGTGAGTAGATAATTGGTGAATCGATTTTTGGATGAAGTATCCCTTTAACTGCATGGGTGCAGCAAGATGGTGAGGCCAGCAAAGAGCTTTTTATGGAGTATTGACTAGACATGACCAATCCTCTCTTTAAATAGCATCTTCATCAATAACATAATAAAACTCAGTGTTATGGCGTGTCATTAAATCACTGGCTGGCCATCGACCCAGTTTGCAGCTCCTCAGCATCAGTCCATGGCCTCATTTTAACTTGACTTAAAAACAGATTTTAAATTTGGAAACAAGAGCACTGGTGTTGCATCAGTCCCATCAGTCATGCACATTGGCAGTTCCCATCTGTCGAGGTGTCAGTTTCCATGAGATCAATCCGTCATTAAAAAAAAAAAACCCAAACATGCCAATGAGATTATTTTTCTCCTTCTTGCAACACATGTGCATCAAATCATTGTTATACCTGGATGTAATTGCTTCATAATGTGACGTCCTGTCGTGTAAATGTCCTTCTGGAAGTGCACTTAAGTCTAGACGTTGCAGATTTGCTTAATGTGTCCTCTGGTTGTATTTAAGTCCCAGCACCCAACCTGACTCCTGGTCAGTGACGCTGTGACCGCAGCGTCACGTCCTCTTCCTCCCCGTAGTCACCAGCCTGTGTGAAGGTGTTGATAAGCAGTTTGAGCTGAGTCTGTGTTTCTCAGCCTTCTCCTTTTAAGTGAATCTAATCTGTCTGACCTCTTCAAGTCCAACTATTAGTTTACTATTAATAGGCTCAGGCAGAGCAAGGCTGCGCGGCCGCCTCATGCACCACACCGTGAGCCCTCGGCTAGCGGCGGCTTAAGGAAATCAAAGCGTGTCGGGCAACGTGGACGGCGCTGCACTTTTTCTCCCTGACTCTCTCTCATTCAGCTAAGCAGAATATGTTCACTGTCAGATAAAATTCAAGCTCGTCACAGTTCATGACTCCTGAAAAAGGAGCATCCAGCTGCAGTTGTAGTGTGAAGAGTCAGGTTTTTTGCCTTGGCCTCCAGCCTAGATACCAGCCTTGATGAGCCATGGCAACAAAACTCAATACACCCTTACTCTTCTGAAGCGTTTCCCACGGATGCCCCGGTCGATACCTGCCGCTATTTTGATGTCGAACCTCCGCCTGGAGACGAGTCTCTGTCATTTGTCTGGCAGATGTTTTCGCAGTGACTGAACAGAGCAGCATTCAAGCACATCTGCTTATCTTGTATTATTGTCTGTCGATGCTAATGTGAGCGCTCTCTGTTCTCACCCACAGAGCGGAGAAAACAGAAGTCCTCAGCGATGACCTCCTACAGGTAAATCATTAATCTGACTGTACAGCTCCGACCAGCTCCCAACACTGGGAGCATCTGTTCAACAGTAGCTGCACTTTTTTTTTGTCCCTGTTGATTTAAAATGGTTCATTTGACAAACAGGTTTTGTCTAACAATAGTCCACCATGGACAGGCTGTGAAATAAGAGATGAACATGCTTTAGGCACAATATTATTGTTTAGTAGAGGTGGGAATCACCAGGAGCCCCA
This sequence comes from Trachurus japonicus, assembly GCF_045865225.1. Lineage (NCBI taxonomy): Eukaryota > Metazoa > Chordata > Actinopteri > Carangiformes > Carangidae > Trachurus > Trachurus japonicus. The sequence goes on from NC_140925.1 coordinate 20,121,575, forward strand.
CGGTATGATATTATGATACCTAAGTCATGACATGATATTATCAATATGATATCCTGACTTGCAATAACATATTGTGATTTGCTTTATTCAATAAGATGCTGCTCATCTCACTTTTTTGTTTATTCTTTTTTGTCCCACAAAATATTGCAGCACTATGCTGTATGGATTTTTTCCCCCTCCACCTCTATTGTTTTGCTTTTTCTACATTAAACTGATGCAGGTTTTGTGAATCTTTGGTTTATCTCCTCCTCATTCCTGGGCAGAATCAGATGACTCTGTTTATGTTGCTTTACAGAGAGGATGTAGTCAAACATTAATATCTCAAAACTGGTGTCAGGTTTGACCTGTTGGTGTGATCATGATGCCAACAGTTTGAATTGATTCCCAGTGTCAGCTCTGGTTTCAGATTATTTCACATGAATGTGGCAGTTTGATGTTGATGATTAAAATTAATTTTACTTAAAGCAGAAGTAAGCGATCCGGTCGTTTTGGCTAACTTCCTGTCAGCCGATGGAGTTAGCAGTCCCCGCCCTCGTCCCTACGTCACCACATGCACGCGCATCCCTTGGCTGCACACACAGAGAGGACCGCCCCTTCATGCCGTTCTCTCTCCTGATTGGATAAAGGTTGTAGGATACAAGGAAAGTTTTCTCCTCGGCTTACAGCAGAGCAGAGTGACTGACAGACCTGTGTTTCGGACCAAACACTCTATATAGTGATTGCTGTTGGAAGATATAACCATTTAAGACTTATATTAACGCAAACATTCTGCTTACTTCTGCTTTAAGCAAACAGGTGAAATACGTTTTCTTTTAATTCCATCTTCCTGTCATGTAGGCACTTATTAATTTTCTCTCATATGCCATTGAAGGCTCAGTTTTGTCTTCCCTACAGCTCAAAATATTGCCAAGCTAAAGATGAGTAAGTTCCGTTAAAAGTGTGTTAATCGTTGATGAGCATCGGTGCAGTTTATAATTGGAATAACAAATTGGTAGAATGCCCCCATTACACATGATTGCATTTTTCCCCTGGTAATGATCTGCGACTTCAGACATATCATTAAATACCAATTTTCTACTTGGTTACTGATTCATGCAGCAGCGATGCAGCTCCCATACTCGGCCCATCAAAAGACATTTTAGTTCTCAGTTGCTTTTCCTTATTCCCAGGCAACTCATCTTCTCTAAGTCTCCATTAACTTGTCTCTCATGTCAGCGTGTGACGGGCCGCAACACCAAAATAATGACCACTTGTAACAGAAGATGCAGAATTAAGTTTCAATTTCATTACTGACTTCAACAGAAAAGGGTCTGATTGTAGCTTAGAGAGCAGCTGGATGGTGTGCTGACGAAGCCCAAAAGTATGCAAGTATTCATGCTGACCAAGCAGCAGTTGATGTCACTTATTAGTCACTTCATCTCCTCTAATCAATGCATTCGGCTTGAGCGTTGCCTTGTTGATATCAAGACCTGTAAACAGGACTAGTGCTGACACAGTAGGGATGCAGTGTGTGTGAAAGCTGCTGGTGCAGGTGTTCCCCAGGGAGGGAGGCGGGGTGTGTGAACTACCTCGAGCGTCTGCGGCCTGCCGGAGGCAGACAGCAGGTGGGGTTGGGACAAATTTGGCTGCTCAGCAAAGACATTCCAGCCATGAAGATTTGACTTTGTGTGTGAACGGGGAGGCATCATAGATGTACAAACAAACCTCAGCTGGCTTTGTGTCGCTTACTTGAGAACAGAAACAATGTCTGACATGCTCCGTTTGATTATTCTTCTCCCCCACCCTGTTTTGTAACCACCACATAAACAAACAGCTGCTGACGGATCCTTTAATTCCTCTGTCAGGTGGAGTGGAAGTAAAAAAAATGAGCCTATATATGGTCAAGAAACACATTTGAGTGACAGCAAGAACATCTTAGTTGTTTTTAAGGCCTGCGTGAGCGTGATGCAAGTGGACAAGCAGCAGCGGTGACTAACCTCTCAGGGCGCTTCTCACTGAAGAGAGGATGTCGTATTATCTCTGACAATTGACTTTCACTGTTCCTCAAAGACACGATTGTTCAGCGTCAGTCTGGAAATGGGCCACTGTGACTCTGCAGGCTCCCTTTCTCGCTTCACAGGGACTTTTCTGTCCGATAAAAGGAAAAGGGAGTGAGGGCCGGAGACACGGAAATCACTTGACCCCTTCATTCCTGAGATGGCTGTTTCCCTCAGAACAGAAATGCTCTTTTCAATCCCACAATCGCTTAGGAAACCATAGTATTATTACATTATTTTTCGCTTAAATTTGAATTTGAATTTTTCTCTCAGCCTCCTACTCCTTTTTCTGCCTTCCCACTTCTTCTACCACAATGAGGGGTTTTCTATTAAAGGGATAATTCAACATTTTGACAAATTGGCCCATTGCCATAATCCCTATAGTCATACTATGACTATAGGGATTATGACAAATAAAGGTTGTACCTTGCACCTTTATTTGTCGGTGCAAGCTATTTTTAGAACGGCGGAGAAGAGCCATGAGCTGCTCAGAGCTACGCTACAGAGGCTCATGGGATTTCTTGGTTTCCCTCATCAAACTCATCAAATACACAATCCAAAAACTCCAAAATGCTCTCATGGACAAGTCATGACCGGCACATTCACCACGCTATGAGATAATAACAGAACACTGTGAGACGGAGTTTCTTTCGAGGCAAATGCAGAGACTGCTTGCTGAAAAACCGCCCCCAACGAGAACGTGCATCAGCGGTTTTGCATGAATTTACCTCGAAAACAACTCTTCTCTTATTATCTCATAGCGTGTTGAATGTGCAGGTCACAACTTGTCCACCAGAGCGTTTTGGAGTTGTTGGATTGTGTAGTTGATTAGTTTGATGAGTGAAACCAAGAAATCCCATTAGCCTCTGTAGCGTAGCTCTGAGCAGCTCACGGCTCTGCTCTGCTGTTCTAAAAATAGCTTGCACCGACAATTAAAGGTAACGAACCTACCTACTCCTAAAACTATAGAGATTATGGCAATGGGCCAATTTGCCAAAATGTTGAACTATCCCTTTAACTCCCCTCCAAACAATCCACCACCAAATACACTTACAGGGATTTTCACTGTTCACTTTTCCTTCTAATTACCTCTTACTTCAAAGATTTGAAAGTGACCATAAGAAGTCAGATGTCAGCTGCTGACCTCTGTGATGAGAGGTGGTGGGTGCAGCAGCAGCAGCAGCTCCTCAGTCCTACCCCGGCCCCCCCCCTCTTAGTTCCCACCCTGTCCCATCAGGGGGTGCCAGCCAGGGAGCCACCCAGCATTCCCGTGCCAGCTGTCCATTCCTCGCTGCTCCTCTATACAGCAGCGATCACCACAGAAGAACTCCGGCGTAGTAGTCGAGGGCATTTCACACGGTAGCAACCAGGTTCGTCCCGTCACTATTGGAAACAGAGACTATTTTGTTCATCAATGGCACTGAAGGAAATCCAGGCTGAATGTGTCATGTGGTACTATTTTTGTTCATTCTGGATTTGTCCAGACATGTTCACATCATTTCTCTTAGGAACCAAATAAACAAACACTGGCACACAGACACACACCTTCTCTGTCTTTTTTCTCCCCCCGTCTGTCCCACTTTGCATCGGGATTCCCTGCTCCTTGATGCGTCATGGGATTGACCAGCTGTTGACCTCATCACATAGCAAAGAGGAAAAACACACCCATCATCCTTTTTGGCTTCCTTATGGTTCTGCTTAGGTTCTCCCACTCCTCCATGCCATTTTTTTTCAGCGTTAGGCAATGTGTCTCACAATTAAAGGAAGACCACAGCGCTCCCAGTGCCATGCAACCAAAACACTTCCAATACACCCACGTAGGAACGTCACCCCTGGAGCACAGGGAGGGGAATCCCCAGCTTGTTTTGTGCCAGGTACTCACTAGACTGAGTCTAATCAGTGTTCCCAAACATATAGCCTATGGAAGCCGTGTGTGTGTGGGTGAGTGTGTTTTTAGTAAGTTTGTATTTGACCCAGCTGTTTTGGGAATGCCGGGGGCCACCACGGGTCAGGAATGACGTAAGAAGCGCCAGAACAGAGGGAGGCAAAGCAGAGAGGGGAGGAACGATGTTTCGGAGGCGGATATCTGCTGTGGAATTCCTGAGTTCCGACTCCGTTCTGTTTTTGGAACACAATTGTCTGGTATTTGGTTGATCCTCCCTCTGCGTTTGTCTCTCTCCATCTCTGCTCACTTTGCCCTCTGGACCTCAGCGTTCCCATTTCATATTCGCAACACTGTTTGTCCCAACTCCTCGGGTTCATGTTTGTCCCTTTGAGATACTCACAGAGTCCTGCTGCAGCTCATCAGCTCATCGGAGTTTCATCAAAAAAATGAAAAAAAAAAAACCAGAAGACCTAGTAGAGGACACCTGCTGTGTTAACACGCAGCCTGGGAAAGTCCAAGTGTTGCTCATCTAAAGCAGCTCTTTGCATCATCAGACTCCGCTGGCCTGACTTTTAAGTAGACTTGAACAGTAACTTGCAATCATCAGTTCTTTTCACAGGCTGCTGACAGTCAGTCTAATGTTTACGCTGACTGTCCCTGTCAGGCACCTGGCACGACAGGGACAGTGAATAGTCGCCCTGCCGAGCTTCAGTCAGCCTCTGTCCTTAAGCCAGAATAGCTGTGCCTTCCCATCAATGACAGTATTATGTCTTGTCACCCTAAAAGCACAGAGTGGATCTGTGTGGTCGGCCTCGTACACAGGAGAAAGCCTGTGTGTAATCAAAAAGGTCTTTTTTTTCCTTTCTTTTTTAAAGCCAAAGAACCCCTCGTCGCTCTCGGTCACAGCTCGGTGGCCGTTGCTATGGAGACACTTCCGATGAGTCATGTGTTTCAAAGATAACATTCCAGTGTCGCTCCGCAGGGACGGGCCTTATCAATCAGGTTTATACTTTGACCCCTGACTCCCGCAGGGCCGCAGCACGTCGTAACTCTGCGTGGAGCTGGACCTCATCACTCATTAAATGTGCACTGTGCAGTCACACTGATGTGTTGGTTTAATATGGAGACATGTTACAGGTGTTGGTGAGAGTAAAGGAAGGAGGATCTGTTGGCAGAAATACAGCAGACGTTATGTCCCCCCCCCAGTGTATAACCACTTGAGACCGAGGATTCATCTCTATATAGGGAGCGGGTCATCTTCCACAGAGCTCATCATGCTGCTCTGTCATGTTTCTATAGTAGCCCTGAAAGGACAAACAAACACTGGCTCCAGAGAGGTTGTTTTGCATGATTATGTTGGGTAATAAAGACAGCAAACAACCTGTGTTTATTTTTGGTACTGGAGCAATCAGAGGTACAGTGGCAGCACTGCTGCCTCACAGCAAGAAGGTTCTGGCTCTGGGTTTGATTCCCAGGTCTGGGACCTTTCAGCTTCCTGCCACAGACCAGAGACATGCATGTTAGATTAAAGGGATAGTTCAACATTTTGGCAAATTCGCCCATTGCCATAATCCCTATAGTCATAGGAGTTGGTTCATTATGTCTAATTTTTGGTGCATATTGTTTTGAGATCAGCAGGACAGAGGCGTGAGCTGCTCAGCAAACATGATGGAGGTGAACGGTACAGGTTCCCTGTCCCTCAAAACTCATCAAATACACAATCCAACAACTCCAAAACGCTCTTGTGGAGAAGTTGTGACCTGCACATTCACCACGCTATGAAATAATCATGTATAATTATGTAACATTACTACACACAAAGCAAATACTTGGAATTACCTGTACCAGCAGCCGTGTCTGCTATGCATTTGCCTCAAAAACAACTCAGTCTCATAATGTTACATTATTATTTCATAGCGTGGTGAATGTGCAGGTTATGACTTCTCCACGAGAGTGTTTTGGAGTTGTTGAATTGTGTATTTGATGAGTTTTGAGGGACAGGGGACCTGTACCGTTCACCTCCATTGTGTTTGTTGAGCAGCTCGCATCTCTGCCCAGCAGATCTCAAAACAACAAACACAGACAATTAAAGGTAATCAACCTACACCTGTGACTATATGGATTATGGCAATGGGCAAATTTGCCAAAATGTTGAACTATCCCTTTAACAGCTGGCTCTGAAATTGCCCGTAGGTGAGAAAGTGAACATGTGAGTGTTGTTTGTCTCTTCATGTCGGCCCTGTGATAGACTGCCGACCTATCCAGGGTGAACCGTGCCCCTGCCTTATGTCAGCCAATGTCAGCTGACACAGGGAGACAGACAGGATGTTGTCCAGTCCTGAGTTTTTATCAAAATTAAACTTGTATTATGCTGTTTTGTTTTTTTTCTGCAGGAGATCTTTCATCCTGCTCTTGAATAACTTGATGTGAGACACTGTACATGAAGGATGTTTTTGCTGAACAGCTCTTCCTGCACGTTTTTTATCTCCTGCACAGATCGAGCGGCGCATGGAGCTGGTGCGCGTGGTGTCCCACAACACACACAAGAGGATGGTGTCGTGTCTGCAGGGACACATCGGCGCAGACGCAGAGAAGAGACATGTAAGACACAGAGCATGTTCCAATGAGACCTTTTGTTATAGCTCCAGTTTACTTTCGACACACTTAACTAAATCAACCGTACAGGAAGTGTACCAGATGATCTTTTTTTAAGATCACTTCCCACACAAATGTTAAGTTCTCACTGTTTTGTTTTAGTTTCAAGTTATCCACAGTAGGCCAACGACAATCCATGATTTCTCTTTTGTGTTTTCTACCCCACACCACCCCCCCCAAAAATGCACCACAGTCCGTACCACGCCTCTATACAGGAAATGGGCAGGTAAAAAACCACTGATTACTTATTCCACTCTCTGGTCCTCAGCACCACTTGCTCCATTTCCCATTCAGACATCTGTCATCTTTATTCACTCTGCATGACACTGTTGCCTTTGGGATTCTTTGGTAAAAAAAAAAACAGGATGTTGAAGACTCATAAATGTTTTTTGCCCAAACATAAATTGTAGAGCTGTAAAAAAAAAAAAAAAAAGCTGCAGTATTGTCACTTGATAGATGTCTTACTTCCCTAGTTTGCATCTTAAATCCCACTTAACTTTGTATTTTCCGCCTGCTTGGAAATCTCTCTTCCTCTTCCTGACTCTGTGAATTTACCGTTGAACTGCTCAGTGGAAAGTCTGTAATGGACTTTCCATTGTTTTCAACGTCTTCCATTGAACTACTGTAAAGATATAGGTACCTATGCATCTCTATGAAGTACTGAATGCCTCAATCTCACTGTCTGTATCTGTATCCACAGAAAAAGCTTCCCCTGACATCACTGTCCCAAGCGATGGTGGAAGGCGGAAACCAACTGGGAGAAGACTCCTTGATAGGGTGAGTAGTAGGCGATTGATTGACACATCACCACATTGCCGCTTCTTTCTTTCTCCCCGGCAACTGTTGCTATATGGAGCAGATGCACCCCTCAGAGAGCGTGAAATACGAGGCCACGCATTCAGGTGCAACCCAATCTGCACTGTTTGGTTTTTGTGTTGACGGGATTTTCGGCAGTTCCCTTACGTGAGGATCAGATTGTTCATCATGACCAAGAGACATGTAGAAAAAAAGGACCAGACAGTTTGTAGTTGAGGATCTAGAAAGTGAATGTCTCCAAGTCTCTGCGGCAGCCATGTGTCTGTCTGGAAATAATGAGGAAGAGAAAGTACATCAGAGTCAGTCCGCCAGTAATTATGATATATCATCTGTCAGCTACACTGTTGTGTGGTTCTCGGTGTATTTTTAGGCTGGGGGGAATTCATCATTTGAGAAACTGTTGTCCAGAACAATGCAGGATCACTGTCGCTGAGCCTGTGTGTGTGTGTGTGTGTGTGTGTGTGTGTGTGTGTGTGTGTGTGTGTGTGTGTGTGTGTGTGTGTGTGTGTGTGTGTGTGTGTGTGTGTGTGTGTGTGTGTGTGTGTGTGTGTGTGTGTGTGTGTGTGTGTGTGTGTGTGTGTGGTAACATTATGTTGACCTGTTTTTGCTTTCAGTTATTGACTGGGACAGAGGATTACGTAGTGTGCTAGTGGCACAGATTGTAATCCATCTGTATTGTAATGTGAATAATTTGACGTGTCATGACACTGTTTTCAGAAGGCCTCACATCCTCACCCAGTACAGATAATGATGCATGAATACGTTGCGATTTTAACGCCCCTCTCTCTCTTTCTCTCTCTCTCTGTGCTGGCGTGCGCATTAACAGGAAGATGATGGAAGTGTGCGGCGAGGCCGAGAACCGTCTGGCATCCGAACTGATGCAACACGAGCTGCAGATAGAGAAGGACGTTCTGGATCCCCTCAGCCAGCTCGCAGAGGTCAGAAATCCTCGGGCCGGCCGGACACAGCAACAGTTGAACACAAAGTTTGAATATTTAAAAAAACCTTTTCACATCTCCTCTGCTTGTTTAAAATAGCAATCACAACCCTTTTCTTTGCTTTGTTTGGTCTAAATCATAGTGGAAAAGATTAGTTGACCGTCTATTTGCTGTGCGCTGCTCAGCTGCAAATGAAATGGAGCTTTCCAGCACAGGTCACATGGACTCGCATACTATGCTGCTGGTTAGTTTTGGTAACGCGATCCTGTGAGGTAGGAGAAGAAAAAGTCAAAACAAAGCTGATTCCAGCTCTCGCTACATTAGCTAAACATAATGGACTTTGACTGTGGTTTGCCATCTGTCCACTTTGTTACACCAAGTTACCCCTGACAGGAGAAACTGTTGGCGATCAGACATCTGTATCTGTGTTTCCAGAAACTTTTGTTCTGTCTTTAGTTATCTCTTCTCTTCTGGTGTGTCTCGGTACTTTTATGCCATTTAAATATTAATTAAACGGCACAGATGTTGCCTGCTAATCCAAGTGAAGTAACAGTATTGAAAACTTGAAAGCCATTACAGGTTTTTCTATTATTTCCCCATTAAAAGGTTAAATCAACAGTAGGGTCCTCTGTATCATTATTCAGGAACAGGAAGAGCAAAAGCAATATCTCAGGTCTTTTTCATCTAATAACTTCTTAGGCTTTCTCAACTTTGTGTTTTTTGGGTCTCGTTTTTGTAGGTGGACATCCCCAACATCCTGAAGCAGAGGAAACAGCTGGCCAAACTAGTGCTGGACTACGATTCTGCCAGAGCAAGGTCTGCCTCACCGCTTTATCCATATTGATGTGTCCTGCGGGCACAAGAGAAAAAAAAAAAACGAAACCGAGTTCCACATTCGACCTCCCCGAACATCACGTCGCGGCACTGTGTCACAGAAATAGTCTCATCCTGTTTTCCAATTCTCCTTTTCCTCAGATGGTTGCAGGCAACCAAGTCAATAATCTCAGGAACAAATACACAAGCACTGACGGCCAAGGCTGACCTACTCAAGGAGGAGGTGGATGAGGCCATGAACAAAGTGGAGCTTTGCAAGGTGACTTAATGCATCCAGATGACTCACACATCTTTATATGGAAAGCTATTGCTTCATTGTAGTCTAGAGTCTTTGATCCTAAATGAATGGAAAGGCTAAAGGTCATTTATGGTCTGACTGGGTGGACTGAAACAAAAAAAGAAACAAAACACAAAACAAAACACAAAACAACTGGAAATAGTCTTCGCCATAAAATCCACCCCCCCACCACCACAGCGAGTGGACAGTCCAAGACCTTCGGGCCCTCTGACCCAGTTTGCTGACGCACACCAACGGCCCAAAATGCCCTGTCAGCTCAGTGCGTGTGCTTCTATTAAGTTGAGTCACTGGTAAGTTTCGTTGTGTAGAAGCTGCGTGTTGTGTGTCAGGTTTTCTGTCCAGGAAGCGCAGAGCCTTGTGTTTCCCCTCCACCAGCCCCTCCCTCCCACCCTCCCTCCCCAGTCCCTCTGAGCTCTGCCAGGAGCAGGAGGATTTACGACTCACGTGGTGCTGAGCTGACCACTGACGCCTGTCCTCGTGCCACCTGAAGTATCCATTCTTCTGACTGATGACACTGAAGTGGAAATGGGAGTTCTTTGATAAATGAATCATGGCTCAGTGCAATAAAACTACACTTTTCCTTCTATTGTCGCTATTTTATAATCGATTGCCGATGTGATCTTGTTTAGAAAAGTGCTTTTTTTTCTCCTAACTCTCTGTCTTTTTTCTCCACAGGATCAACTCGCTGCAGACATGTACAGTTTTTTCTCAAAAGAAGGCGACTATGCCCGCTTCTTTGTCACGGTGAGCGCAGCAAGTCAAAAAAAAAAAACGAAAAAGAAAGTGTGTTGTTGCCTGAGTTTCTGTGGGAACGTTCACAGCTGCAGAGTAAAACCGGGGGGAAACGCAGGACTTGGCCAGAGATTTTTATTTACTTTTCTGTCATGTGCTTTTCACTGCTCGTCTCATTCTGCTGGCCATCCATTCCCTCCGGTCTGTTTCTGCAGCTCTTAGAAGCCCAAGCTGATTACCACAGAAAGTCTCTCACTCTTCTGGAGAGCGTCCTGCCAACCATCCAGGCTCAGCAAGGTATAATACACACAAACACGCCTTTTTTTCCCCGCACACGCCCAGTTAACACGAAACAGTGCAAAGTTGTTTTACATACAAGACGGCCCTGTGCGGTGCAAAATATATAGCCTCTGAAGGATGCATGTGTTTTTCTTTGGCGTCTAACTTTTGAGAAGGTGTGTGTTCCTAGAAATCCACCACCTACTGTCTACACCTTTTGGGTGACGTCATTCTGGGTCTTTTTCTTTTTTTTAATACTTTTTTTTCTTTTTTCTTTTCATAACACAAACATGAGGTCATATACAAACATTCAGTCACATTGAATAATACACATAAGTGCTCGCCACAGGGTGATAAACTTTTGTTCACAATCTACAACAATTTCAGCTGTCACACTCTGCGTCGGCTAGGTATGTAACCTATTTAGCCCATTTAGTAATCTTTCCCCAATTTCCTTCTGTAATCTCAAAGTACAAGTTATACGTTCCATACTGTATATGTCATTTATTATATTTTTCCATAGGATCAGGGTGGGAGGTTCTCTAAGAAGCCAGCATCTGGTTATTGCTTTTTTACTTGCTGCCATGAGGATCTTTAATAAATATCTGTCCCTGTTATGCAGATCTTTTGATATATTCCCCAAATAAGATGTGACACAAGTGAAGTCAATATCAAATCCCAGAATCCTCTTTGTTGTAGCTTCTACTTGGGTCCAGAAAGGTTGCAAGGCGGGGCAGGTCCAAAAAATATGAGTATGGTCTGCTATTAGTTGTCCGCATTGTCTCCAACTATTCTGGGTCTTTTTCTGAACTACACTTACCTCAGCTGTGGTCACTGCTGAATGCCACAACTGGCCCAGATATTCAATAATAGTCTTTTTGTTTTCGCTGCTTTCCTCCTCAGAAATCATCTTTTTTTTTTCAAAATTTTACCAATATAATGTCTCCTATTAAAGCTGTCCTGTTCAAGGAGCTTATGTTTTTTTTTTTCCTGCACTAAACACATGTGGTCTAAACCGGACAAGCCTGGTCTCCCAGCATGTGGTGGTGACTCATGAACTCCACGCACACATGCATACAAACACCCCACCTCGTCTCACATCACACCCACCTGGGTTTTGAAGCCTCCTCCACCCCCCCATCCCCACTCACCCCACCACTACACTCCTCTGTCCTGTCCTTTCACTCGCACATTAGCTCACACGTTAACACAGAGACAGGGCGAACAGCGTGTGGTTATTATTTGACAGCACCCTGTGGGGGGAGCGAGGAGGAGCGGACTGGTTTAGGAAGCAGCCCGAGGGAGCGTTGTTGACCCAGAAATCTGCCGTCCAGACCGGCAACAGGCTGGTTCGCAACTGAGTCCTGTATCAGTACTGCAATCTTTTTTTTTTTTTATTGCATACCAGAATGACAGACGGGTTATATCTACGGCAGCTTCATTTCCACCGTTTTTCTTTTTTTCTCGGATTAATAAACAATGTGAATGTGTCTGTCTGTGTCTTGTCAACTGTTTTTTCTCTCCTCACTATCAATCTTCCCTTTGTGATTAGACTCGTGGACAGAGAAGCCTGCGTTTGGCACAGGCCTGGATGAACACCTGAAAAGGAGCGGAAGGGAGATTGCGCTGCCATTAGAGGCCTGTGTGATGATGCTCCTGGAGACTGGCATGAAGGAAGAGGTGAGGAGGTTGAGTCGGAGCGGCAGGGAGGAGGAGAAACCTAGTCCTCGCGTAGATTATTTTCCAGATCGATTAAAAAGTGTAGGCCGTGAGCTGTGGGTGGATTCTTCTGTGCAACGACCCTAACCCAAGAAGTGAAAGAAGTGCCTGTTTTGATGGGTATTTAGAAGCAGCATGACCCAGAGGAGGTGCTCACAATATTTTTGGATTCGCCGCCTAAAGGGGAACTCAACTGACAAATATAATTTAAAAGTTTTTTTTCTTTTTGCTGTATTGTTATTTCTCCAGTGGTCTCATGTGGATTCACTTTTAATCCAAGGGATTTGACAAATTTTGCTACCTTTAATAAAGTTGCACTACTATTATATTTTATTCTAAAGCCCATGGAAACCTGGCTTCACAAGTGAAGTGATTTTCTACAATCTGAAATATTCAGAACTAAATAAGCAGTGATGACTTGTTTAGTTAGTAATTATAAAGAGATAACCTGAAAGACAAATTAATTTCTCATGGAGGATTAATAAAGTAATTCTTATTCTCATTCTCAAATACTCATTCTGCTTCATTATGACAGGATGTAGCTGAGTAGATGTTGTTCACAGTTTTCCAACTAAATCTTGTCCATTTCAAACCAGTGAAAAAAAACACAGACAATAAAGAAAATATATAAATTCATGCAAAACCACTGATGATCCCGTTGGGGCATCAGCCTCCGTAGCGTAGCATAACATCCAATATGATTCTGTTTGCTCATCTGGTTTGTTGCTCCTCCGTTCTCCTTGTTTCAGCCGTTAACAGCTCGTGAAGCCGTGGCTGTGATAAGCAGCTCCACCTCCAACCTTCAAGTTGTTTGTTCACATGAACATCTTAAGGCTGAAGGAGATGGGATGGGAGATGGCCGGACAGATAAACTGTAAACAGGGGAAGCTCCTGTGTTTCTCCAAAGCTGCTGCAGAGACACTGTCGGCCGTTATGCTACTGTGGTGATTTATGAAATGTTTTCTATGTCCTTTCCCCCGAAACAAATATAGAATACAATAGAATCTACTTGTCCCCCGTCCATAAATCACATCTCTTTGTGTTTGTGTTTGTGCAAAAAAAAAAAAAAGAGAGAGAGAGTGCAAGTGCTAACTGCGAGGGGCTTTATTTGTGACCCTATTCATTCCGTGGCGAGTCCAGTCTCTGTCATTATGGTGTGAAGACGGCTTTTGTTTATGTGTCAAAGTAAAGAGCTGGCTGAGCTGTGAGGGTGTGTTTGTTTGCCTGCCTTAAGGTTTCATTATGTGCAGCTGGCAGGGGTAGTTTATGTAGTGGGTTTATACACAGTCTATCTGTAATTGACTGTTCAGACAGCGTGTGTCTGTGTGCGCGCGTGTGCGAGTGAAAGCACAGGGTGTTGTGCGCACACTGAATGCCTGCATGTATCTTTGTTTGCTGGCAGTGTTACTGTGGTTTATTTGTCTTTGTGTGTGTGCGTGTTTGTGCGTCAGGGTCTCTTCAGGATCGCAGCAGGGGCGTCCAAGCTAAAGAAACTGAAGGCGGCACTGGACTGTTCCACTTCACAACTGGAGGAGTTCTACTCTGACCCCCACGCTGTTGCTGGTACGTCCCGAACCAATCTCTATTTATTTCCAATATTCTCTCTGTGACGACCTCTAGTGATGTTTGATGCCCAGATAAGTGGCCTAGGCATGAAAACTTTCAATTGTGCGTTTTCAGGAGCACTGAAGTCCTACCTGAGGGAGCTGCCTGAACCTCTAATGTCCTACCAGCTTTATGATGAATGGATCCAGGCATCCAGGTATGTAAGGCTCAAAACACACAAGTGTGCCAGTATTAAACAGATCTGTCACTGCACTGCAGTAAATGAGGGAAGGATGTTTTTGTAGCCTGGTCAAAGTACATACCCGCTTTTTTTTTTTTGTTATATTTGCTTCCTATCACTCCAGTGTGTCAGACCCAGACAAGAGGCTCCAGGCACTCTGGGTTGTGTGTGATCAGCTACCAAAGAACAACAAAACCAACCTGAGGTTAGTCGTTTTTGGAAGAAACCGGTGACACTAATGCTATTATTGTTCTGTTATATGTGACTGTGGTTACACTGTTTGTTTTTTTTCATGCAGGTATCTGGTGAAGTTTTTAGCCAAACTGGCTCAGGACAGCGAGGTGAACAAAATGACTCCCAGCAACATCGCTATTGTCTTGGGACCCAATCTGCTCTGGGCCAAGACTGAGGGGTGAGAGGGGGCACAGAGAGAGGGGAAGGGGGGGGGGGGGGTTTATTGGTGAGGGAGAAATAGCTACAGTTGGTGTTTGTAAAAATGAAACCTTCTTTGACAGACATGTTTCTTGTCTTGGATTGTGTAGTCTGTTATTTTAGCGTATTTCACCATGCCACTCTAATTATAGTGGAAGCATCTCATGTTTGCTCTTGTGTACGCGTCCAATCAGGTCTCTGGCTGAGATGGCAGCAGCTACCTCTGTGCACGTGGTGGCCATCGTGGAGCCCATCATCCAGCACGCAGACTGGTTCTTTCCTGAGGGTGAGGCTCCACCTATTGTATCGTATCACAGCCCAGTCTTTTTTCCCAGCTACGCAGCCTACTGTTGCATTAGTGAGAAACCCTTTGAAGGCAATTCATCTTAACGTTCTAGTAAGTCAGCAACAATAAAACTTCCAGGCACCATAATGAGAAAAAAAAGAAAAGAAAAAGATCACTTGTGTGTCTGTCCAGGCCCAGTCTGTGGTTTGTTCTCTGGAGGTCAACTTGAAGGTTGCAGTGAAAACTTACTAAACAGATGTCACATACTTCCACTTCTTTGGTCCAAAACATTTTTTTCATTGTGGGTTTGATTTAAATCTGTGTGTCGGAAGCTAAAATGACCTTGTTTTTTTTTTTTATCATAACTCACCCACACCTTGTGTTTGGGGGTTGTCAACCACTGACATCATCTTTGAATGAAGACAAAGACCTATAGTGTAGTGATTAAAACACAGGTTAAAGAGGAACTATGCTGGATTTTTGCCTTTATTAAATTTAAACAATTAATCTATTAAACAGCTTTGGAGTAATTGTGATGGTTAAATGACTTGTTTCGGGGAGAATGGAGGCTCTCTGTCTTCCATCTGGCGTCTCTTGGCCGAAAACCAGCCACCCGATGTCCTGGCTCTCGTGTCAGCAGCACCGCATGCACACCCCGTAACCTGTAATCTCTTTATGACAGATAAGACTACACAAATATACACATCGTAACACGTATATGATATTTAACGTTATCCATCACTCCAGGTATTGCCTTCTAGTCGGCTTCATTGAAAGCAAATGCACATTGCCAGGTAGGGGAGGGAGGAGGGTTAGCAAAACACCAAAAAAGTGACCTTGCATAGTTCCCCTTTAAATATTAAATTTTATTATTGAGACCCCGAGGAGTTTGCTTTTGGTTATAAAAGAGTCTCATATTAATGTGGATGAATCTACGTTACCCACTTGTTAATGGGTCAATTTTCGATAAATATATCGTTTTGTCGTTATAGTTATTTTGATATTATTATTTAGTGGTCGACTCACCCAGCATTTCCTAGTTTCGGTTTCCCGGACGCTGCCCGACGGGTCATGGGAATAACGCCGCCGGATCGCTAGTTGGCATCGTTTATGGTCAGAACTACGACGGTATCTGATCGTCTTCGAACCTCCGACTTTCGTTCTTGATTAATGAAAACATTCTTGGCAAATGCTTTCGCTTTCATCCGTCTTGAAATGTAGTGTGACAACACTTTGCTTTCCGAAAGTGCTTGTAGTCCCTTTAAGTTTTTTTCATTTGAATTTAATTCAACAAGATGAGTAGACCCAACCTCTTGTATGAGTCCGTGTGGGTTAATCCAGCCTCGTCTGTTCCCGCAGAGGTGGAGTTCAACGTGTCGGGCATGTTTGCGATGCCCATACCTGCGTCCAACCACAACAACCACCTGGACTACGACTGCGGCACCATTGAGAGGAAGAGGCCTGGCAGTATGGTGGGACCAGAGAACGACACAATGCGCAAAGACAAGTAATCACCTCCGGAGTTTGCTTTGTATCTCCCCGTCCCACAGCTGTCGTTACCTACTCCAGTTAATACTTTGGAAATAATTTGACCTATAATCCAGTTGCTTCTTCCTGGTCCCTGTCTTTTTTTTGCTTCTGGTATAATTTGGGCTAAATCTGATCCTTATAATCGATATTTAATCTATTTTTTACTGACTTCTCTCAGAGCTCTGGGGTTGTGGTGATTTTCTATCCTGCTCTGTTTTCTGTTTCTCTCTCTCTCTCCCTCACTGTCTCCTTGCTCTCCCTGTGTAGCACCCCTAACAAGCACTCGGACCACACCCTTCGTAGAGGCAGTAACACCTTAGGTAGAAAGCAGCACACTTCACCTGCCTTCCAGCCTCCTTTACCCCCTGTGGAGGCTCCAGGGCAGGGGCACGGGGCCGGGCAGGTCCCCCAGCCCTCGGCCGAGCCCCAGCCCCAGCCCCAGCCACAAGCTCCTCCGGGGGGTTCGGGGCCTGACACAGCCCAGCATAGCTTGGCGCAGGGTCTGGCTGCCCTCGCAGCCGCTCAGCAGCTTCTAGCCCAGCACACAGAAGAGCTCAGGTAAGAGCTGCTCTCCTGCATCACTGCTGGAGAATGACACAGCATGCAGACAGACAGACAGAGACAGACATGCTTTTATACTTTAATGCACCTCTCTGAGAACTGATGAGGTCAGCCTGACTGGCCCTTTTACAGCGTAATGGATTAGTAATGCATGTTTCACTGCTAGCTTGTGGACACCTCCTCGTCTCTCGGTCAGTTTGGTTCGGCTTGTTTCTCCAGCGAAAAACCGCAAGTTTTCTTTCACCACCACCAGTTCCAGCTATGCAGCCCAGACTTGTCTGAGGTCAGCCCACTGAAACAGTACAACAATGGCTGCTGTCATTCCGCTAACAGTCACTCTCAGGGCCTCTCGACTTCCCATCCCTCTGCTTTTCCTCCCCAAATCACTGGAATCAGCAGGAACTTCACACTAACTGGCTCAAACTGCTTTGAGAAGCCTGGACATTGGTGCTTGTTATGCAACGGCTGAAGGGTGTCTTTGATTTAGCTGGTGAAAGGACAACATTCATTTCCACACAGATAACACTATTCAGCTCGGCATTCTTTTGTCCCACAGACTCTGTTGGGAAGGTAAATTTAGATGAGACGCCCAGATTACATTTATCAAACTCAACTCTGCAGACGAGCTCGCTTTGAAACAATGCCACATTTGCTTTAACAGCCTATTCTTCATTAAAAACCACTCAGCAGTGCCCAGACTTTCACATTTTATAGGATTTTAAAGGCCTTTCTTCTCCCGTCTTCTCTAAAGCAACCCAAAGCTACGGGACTCCACGCCCGCCCAGACGCCTCTGCTCCAGAGGAATGGCTCTGGAGGAGGCGGCCAGGCTGCAGGACAGCTGGGTACTGGGACCCCCGGGGCTGGATCCATGGGGCCTAGTCCTCATATGATGCGCAGAGGTAAGAGTTGCACTTATCTGGTCCAAATAGACATATTTCTATCATATTGTTAGCAGATATATGGCAGATAGTTCTTTTGGCTTTTGTTATTAGCCTATTTCTTAATTCCACCTTTTTAGTTTTATAATTTTTCTATCTTTTTTAAAGGGATAGTTCAACATTTTGGCAAATTCACCTATTACTATAATCCCCCATAGTCATAGTGGTAGGTTCATTACCTTTAATTATCGATGCATGTTGTCTTGAGATCTGCCTGCGGGGCAGAGACGTGAGTTGCTCTGCTAACACAGTGGAGGTGAATGGTACAGGTCCCCTGTCCCTCATCAAACTCATCAAATACACAATCCAACAACTCCAAAACACTCTTGTGGACCAATTGTGACCTGCACATTCACCACACTATGAAATAATCATGTATAATTATGTACTGTAACATTACGACACACAAAGCAAAAACTTGGAACTACTTTTGAAATCACTCCGCCCAGCAGCCATATCTTGAATGTAGTTCCGGCTACGCATTTGCCTCAAAAAAAACTTGTAACGTACTGGTACAGTGGTACATTATTATTTCATAGCGTGGTGAATGTGCAGGTCCCAACTTCTCCAGAAGAGCGTTTTGGAGTTGTTGGATTGTGTATTTTATGAGTTTTGAGGGACAGGGGACCAGTACCGTTCACCTCCACTGTGTTCCCTGAGCAGCTTGCGTCTCTGCTCAGCAGATCTCAAAACAAGATTTAAAGGTAATGAACCAACTCTTATGACTATAGGAATTATGGCAATAGGGGAATTTACCAAAATGTTGAACTATCCCTTGGTGTCAGTGTCAGTATTCCAGTGGGAGCAACATGTCAGATGAAAACAGCATGTATGCCGTCCAGGAAATATATTTTTGAATATATCTTTTCCACGACTGATTATCAAGCAGGTACAAAGAAGCAGGCTCCTGCTCCCCCCAAACCGACCAACCCCCCTCCCTGCCAGCCCTGCAACTCAGTGAACAACAGCTTCTCCTCAGGCTCCTCCCAGTCCCTCAGCCCCACCCCCAGACCGCTGTCCAGCCACTCCCCCACCTCGCCCACCTCTCCCGCCACCCAGCCGTGCGCCACGCCCAGACGCCACTCCAGCAACCAGCCGCCGATCCACGCGCCCAGCCATCCGCCCCCCGAGCCCCCGACGCAGGCCAGCCCCCCGCCGCAGCACGCGTCTGAGCATCATCAGCATCAGCAGCAGCACGGCGCCGACCCCTCGCCCCCGGGCACCCCGACCCCTCCGGACACCCCTCCGCCCTCCACCGCCACCCAGGACGTAGCCGCTCCTCCG
Organism: Trachurus japonicus; assembly: GCF_045865225.1. Lineage (NCBI taxonomy): Eukaryota > Metazoa > Chordata > Actinopteri > Carangiformes > Carangidae > Trachurus > Trachurus japonicus. The sequence continues at coordinate 20,140,585 of NC_140925.1, forward strand.
TCCCCGTCCCCCTACCAGTCGGGCTCGCTCCCGCGGCCGCGACCCGTCCCCAAGCCGCGGAACAGACCCAGCATCCCGCCGCCACCCCAACCCAACACACTGACCAATGATACTAACGGGATCTGTGCCACTGCTTACAAGATGATGGGTGAGTGTTGCCTCTCACTGCACGGACAGTACTTTTCCTTTTAGCCTCTATGTGAATGTCACTGATTAACACTGTGCACTCTCTCTAACAGTCTCGCGTTGTTAATACCTCCACAGGTTAAAGAGACACTGTGAGAGGTTTGTCGTTAATTGACCTTTTCACTAGCAGCACCATGAACACCGTCCTCTGCCTGCTGCCTCCATCACAGCTCATTTACTTCAGCCCTGATGCTCGACTGTTACACTGGACGGCCTTTTAAGAGGGGCCTGTGTCTGATGTTTAACACTCAATATAAACACATTAGACAGAAGGAAGAGGGAAGGTGACCTGATGGTTCAAGTCATTATGAAAAATACAGTACACAGGAAACACAGAGTGCAGTGCTGCCAGCTGGTGAGCAAGGAAGAAAAATCATACAAATAGATTTCCTATTTCCTAAGGCCTTATTAAAGTAATTACAGGCTAATTGCTGGTGAGCAAGGAAACCATCACATCAAATAAGAATCTACAAACTGAAATTAGCCTGATCTTTTCTTTCTCGCCGTCTTGCGTCGTCCTTTTGTCGCTCGCCTTCCTGAACCGTCACTGTCGAGGTGTTGTTTCCTCCCGAGGCCGAGGTATTTCCAGTAGCTATTATTACACAAGTCCATGAGGAGTAAACACCAGGGCACCATGTGTAAAATATGACAGTCTGGCATCAGAGCGTTTCATCCATCATGAGTCACTCATCTTCATCTCCAGTCTCTGAAATGTGATATATAAGTATATAAGGGTTTGAAACTGATGTGTTTGTACAAACTGTCATTTACCAAACCCTCAACTGTCGGTGGGCAGAATGAGTTTTTTTTAAAGGGATAGTTCACCCAAAATTCAAATTTCACTCATTATTTACTCACTGTCACTAAGAACTGTGAGAATTTTCAGAGTCCTCCGTGCCTTCTCTGAGTTACAGGGGAGTCTGCGCAGCAGTATTTGTCCATAATGGTTGTGAATGGATACCACTTTTCTTCGTCCAAAAAGACACACCAAAAAACATCCAAATATCTCCATACTGCTCGTCTGTAATGCCCCTCTTGTATTGAAGCCCCGACATGAAAAATTGTTCCGCCAGTCAGTGCAAATCATGTGAGATTTGCACTACACTGGGAGCTTCCGCTACAAACAAGCTTAAAATATAGACTTATTTAATTTTTTTCGGAACAATTTCTCATGTCGGGGCTTCAATACAAGAGGGACATTACAAACGAGCACTATGGAGGTATTTGGATGTTTTTTGGTGTGTCTTTTTGGACGAAGAAAAGTGGTATCCATTCACAACCATTATATGGACAAATACTGCTGCGCGGACCCCCCTCCCGTAACTCAGAGAAAGCACGGAGGACTCTGAAAATTCTCACAGCCCTTAGTCGACATGAGGGTGAGTAGATAATGAGTGAAATTTGAATTTTGGGTGAACTATCCCTTTAATGTGAAGTATTGTGTGTTGTTTTTTATGTTCGGTATTATTATAGTGGTTCAAAAGCAGTGTCCCTTTATGTAGCATGTGCAACCATGACATGCATGTTTATAACTGGACTGTTTGTGTCTTGTCACTGATGTAGCTGAGGATGTTTCAACCTTCAGTTTGAGCTCTTACTGTATGTCACTCAGATGTCAACTGTGGATTCCCAGCGTTATTCTCCCCACAGCAGATTAATTCCAAACCGCTTCACTGCTCCTGCTTCAGATTACCCACACTTCACTTTTTCCATCTGCTCTCGCTGCCTGTTTGCTCTGCTGCCCCGCTCGCTTGCTCCCTCGCTCCCTCGTAGTCTCTGAGCAAACGTCGCCCCCTGCTGTGACTCCGAGCCTCTGCTGCAGTCTTTAACGTTATGGAAAATATGACACAGTCTCATTTGGATGGCAAACTTACACCGGCTTCAAATGTTTTCATGCTGCAGGATGAGGCCGCACATGTTTGTGATTATGAATGTGGGCATGAAGAGTCTTGTTGGTTGTGTTGTGTGCGAGTGTCTGCATGCACGGAAACACAAACAGTGACTGAGGCTCTGCTCTGGTGGATTTGTCTTCATTTATCTCAGTTTGAAGTTTCCTCTCTCTCCTCATCATGACTCTGTTTGTCCTCCGTCTTGTGTCTCTCCCCACCTCCAGACCCGGCGATGTCTTTCAAAGGGCTGAGTCGAGCTTTGGTCCCTGAGCTCGCTGTAGACCAGCAGCCAGCGACGGCCCCCGCCTCCTCCTCCTCCTCCTTCTCCCCGCCTCTTCCCAAAGACTGTGACCTGGACACGGAGAGCACTGTCCTATAAGGAGGAGACGAGGACACGCTCCGGTCCATTACGCCCACGCACCTCCTCTCATACACACACCTCATTTTAGTCTCCTTCTGTTTTAGTCCCAGCCCGGACCTGCAGCCTCCTCAGAGAGATCAAACTCTGCTGTTATCTTCTCCCAGTCCAGCGTAAATGAAGGACTTTAATGTGACATAATGCAGCTTCTGGCAGCCATGATGGAGGTCACACAGCTCTGGGTGGACTGGCTTTGTACCACTGTTGCGGCAGAATTAAATACACTCGGGCAATGTCATCATAAACTAAAGTATCATCTTGATGTGAACATCAGTTTTGATATAACTGCTTAGCTGCGATTATTTCCATCTCATACATGATGTGACTTATGTAATAATGTCGGTGTTGGATCCTGAGAGTCAGTGACTCAGCAACAATTTTCATAATCGATGAGTCAGCTTTCAGAAAAACGCCCAGAATTCACTGGTTCCTGCTTCTAAAATGTGAATATTTGCCTGTTTTGTGACAATAAGAGGAAAATCTGACAAAACGAGCAACTTACATCTGTAAATATAATTGGACTCTTTTTTTTCTCACTATATTGGCTCTAAGAAAATAATTGATGATGAAAATAATTGAATCTTTGAAACCTCTTGGGGTAAATCGACTCGCAGCCAACGTGAAGCGATCTCCTCACACCCCCACCGTCTCGTCTGCAGCCTTAAAAGCTGTCATTAGCCGTTATTCACCTGCAGAGGCCACCTGACCTCCATGATGGTGCCAGATGTGGTTGCGAGGAGACTTCTGACTCAAAGACTGTAAAGTGCAACACACACACACACACACATTATATGTACGTCACCATCATGTCTATCTTTACACCGCGCTCCCTGCAGAACAAGCTCCAGACAATCAGCGGCAAACAGCAGAGCACGAGGACCAGTAGCTCCGTCAGTCCACTGTGCTAACAAGGATGTAGCGTGGGTACTGACTACAGTGAGGGGGTCATGGGGAGGGGAGGGGGGGGGTAAAGCCAAAAGAAACAAACAAACTTAAAAAAATATAGGACTGATGGGACCTGTGTGGAATTTGGTGTGAGGTGTTTTTTTTTTGTATTTTTTACTGTTGAATAAATGGCCTTAGAAGAAGAGGAAGGTATTTCTGCAGCACAGGGAGGGAGAGGGGAGGGGAGGGGGAGGAAAGGGGTGAGGGGGTCAGCCAGTAAAGTACATAGAAACCAAAACTGTTGCTTAAGGTGTAGCTGGTGACTGCAGGTTTCCAGTCGCCTCAAACACTTGATTATCCCCCGTTCCCCCTCTTTCTTTTCTTTTTCTTTTTGTATGGAAACCCCTCTCTCTCTCTCTCTTCTCCCACCCTCACTCTTGTATTTATTTACCAAGTTAAAAAAAAAAACACACATTCCCTGTGGCTTGACATAATTAATGCAGTCTTTAAATGTAAATCATGCCTTATCGGTTCCTCCCAGGACCATACAATAAGCATTATTATATATTTACTATTACAACAACGTACACGGAGGATATTATACTCGGCTCCTAGTACTTACAGTATTTCCAAGAAGCTGTCTTGGCAACAGTTACGTTTCAGGGATGTAAGGACGGTGATCTGACCCTCTGCAATAGAAGTGGTCAGCGGTTGTGTATTATTCCACATGAGTTGTGTATTTAAATGCGTTGATTTCTTTGGGGTTTATTTGAAGCTGAAGTAGCAGGGTGAATGACCCCCCTCCCCACCCCCTACCACCACCTCCAGCCTGAGCGCCGTCAGTGATTCTTTGCCTTTTCTGTTTTTCCTCCATCTTGGTGTTCTTAGACGCGACAGGCTGTGTGAGAGTGAATGTAGTGAAGGGAGAGCTTTCTTTTTGTTTTCCCAGCCTCTGGATCTTTGAACAGAAAGACACATAAAACAGCTGATGTTGCACTTGAGCGCAGGCTGATGAGTGGTTTCCTAGTGTAGAGGATTTTTTTTTTTTTCTCCAAGTCTTTCCCACTGAGCTGAGAGCACACGCCGCTGTGACTCCTCAGTAGTGATGTGGTGTTAGATTTTGCCGGGTCAAAATATATATATATTAAAAAAAAAGAGATGGCTTTGTTGTATTTTCTATGTACGCTTTGCTTTTTGGCCTCGAACACAACACAGAGTGTGGTTCCTCCAGAGCCGACTTGATATGGTACCAATGGAGAGTTTCAGATGTTGCAGTTGCCCTGAAAACTTGCTGTGTTTTTCAGAGACAATCAAGCATTATTACTGTTGTTGTTATTATCATCATCCCCTCCTCTCTCTCTCTGCTCCTGTACCTCGCTGCCTTATCCCCGTGCATCCCCTGATCTTGGGATGTCCACGCTCGTCGAGACAAAACAAATGCCATTAAACCACAAAAAGGATAATGCTGCGTTTTTAAGCTCCATAGTTTTGTATGTATGCTGTCTGGTGAGCTCAAATGTGGAATAAAAACATGTAATATGAATGCTTGGTTATACCCCCTTTCCAAAGAAAATAAAGTATATGAAGAAACTATTTCAGTCTGTCATGGTTTCTGTCTGTGTGCGTGGAAAATATGAGAGTTAAATGCTCAGAAACTCTAAAAAGCTGAATTTAATATTGAATTATTTGTTATTCTTCTGATATGAAAAAAACAACCCACATTGATTATAAAGGTAAAAACCAGGGAATTAATCAGTTTCTGTAAATTATCAATTATTACTCAGATGTAGAAAAATATCTGAGAATACCTGGTTCCTGGAGGCTGAAGCTTCTGTTCTGACTGTAAACTACGATTTCACTTTAATTTCTAAAAATAAAATGCAGTATAAAAAACTACCCATGGTGTTTCACTGTAAACAGGTAAAAAGGTTTGTGAAGGACAAAAACAGAATGAGGATCCACTCAAAAAACCATTACACCACTATGTCAGAATAAACTGATGATTTCTTCTGTGTTTTCGAGGAACAACTTTTTTTTCTAATGTTCCTTTTACACCTCTAATAAATTTTTCAGTTAAATCTTGACCTTCAATAATCTGCTTTACACTGTATAAAACATTCATATGATCACTGGGAAGTGATTTATGTCATCACTGTAAAGGGGAAAGTACATTAGTTGGTGTTGCTGTAATTCAAGTCAATACCAGACTGTAGATAGATGTTTTCATCAGGAGTCACAGATAAATCAGACAGTTTGTACTTTCGAGCATGATGTTTTTTTATAGATCAAAAACATGTTCTTTATTTGACAGCACTGAACCAAACAGAAGGTAAAACGAGCACAAAACATGAGCAATTACCCATGAAAACATACAAAACTGTTAGAAAAGGGAACCTGTAGGCCATTAACCAATGAATAAACCTAACAGAGATGGGTTTCAGGTTAAACCTAAAAATATCCAGGGAGGGGAAATGCTACCAGCTGCACATCTTAATACGTTAACTTCACCAACATGCAATTGATTGGGACAAGAAACACAGTTTATACACTCGTACCAGCTAGGATTGCACTTCTACGAGATGGCGCTCACCTCGTCTGCCTGGCTAAAGCTGCTGTGCACGGAGGAGGAATGAAATGAGACTGTTGTGGGGGGGGGGGGGGTGGAGGTCTGGAGGGATGGAGGGAGGAAATAAACTAGGACTTTGGACAAAAGCATACAATTTAAAATCAGAATGACGAGCAATGCATAGCAAAAACGGTAAATTTACAATCTCAACAATAGTTATCAACATGAGTCATGAATAACAACACAGCTACAGGTACATTGTACTGTAGATGAGTCATGAGATCACCATAACGACCAGAGAAGCAGGAAGTAACCATTTACAGTTAGGTGTTTTTTTTTCTTTCTTTCTCCTCTTCTTCCCCACACGTTTTGATGTTCATTCATTCAGCAGTCGCCCACGTCATCAAGCGGGGCTGCGTTCACAACACTCAAACAAACACTTGACAAAGTGCAGAGCCATTAGCCGTCCCCTCAGCCAGGCTTTTATGTACCAGACTGACAGAGACGACGCTAACTGTTGATAAAGATTGATTATTCCACCCACACGCTTCATCAAACAGATGATGTATGAGCCAAATGTCACCATGTGCTGATCTAGTCAGTGTTCCCTCACTTAAAGGTGCAGTATGGGTAAAGAAATGAGGGCATTTACTGAATGAATCTGGATCTGATTTAGGAAGAACAGTCAGAATAAGACACAGGCTGAATGGTTGAGAGTAAAGGATGTGGATGTGGATGTGGATGTGACAGGATGTGGTCCATAAACAGTTCTAGCCACTCGTGCAGAATCACCTTGATCATGTGAATATGACCAGCGCCTCATTTACTAGAAGCTACGTGGCTAATGTCATTCTTTCTTTCTTTCATCTAAAAGCACGCCGTGAACAATGTTATGGAAGCTAAAGTAAGGCCAAAATGATGACAATAGAAGCAGCAAAATGTAAACGTAAAATGTTATCACTTCTGAATACTTAAATATGATTGAGTTACCAACCACTGAAACAAATTAAATTATGAATTTTGAATTCACCTCTTAAACATTAAAGATTTTTACTATTTCATTTTTTATTTTCTTTTTAAGGTTCACTGATTCAGACAGATACTAAATGTTGACTGACCAGCTGTAAACTGATGGAACTGGGGTCTAATCAATTCAATTCCTGATCATTTGCTAATTTCTAGTGTTATTTAAATTAAGATTTGGTATTTGAACTTAATCCAATTTAACAATTTTTTTTTTTGCTTGAATATCATTTTAAGATCCACACATAACCCATTGAATTTGAGCAAATTAAGTTTTCTGAATTACACAACTTGACATTACTAACTGGAAAATTCAAAGAAAGGAATTAAAACTTTTAACTTATAATACTATTGAGTTCAGTTTTAACATTTTAGTTTCAACGTAAAGAATTCAGCAGTGGTTCAATTGTATGGTCTTGTTTCACTTCCACTGGAAGTGGTCATCTGATCCTTATCAGCTGATTAGAAATGTAATATGCAGGACAACAGTCATACAGAGCTCTGGGTGGACGACTTCCACTTCAACTCACTGCATGAGGGGGAAGAAAATCTAATTTCTCGCCAACGATGCTCCTTAAAATCACAGTAAATTAGATGAAAACGACCACATCTGTAATCAGTGATGTGGATTCACGTTGTTGTAAAAACTCCAAATATCCTCTATTTTTAGACCTTTAGATGAAACCCTGCTGTGTGGGAGGCAGTGAGTATGAACTGTCTGATCAAACACTCTGTCTGTACACACTATACACACACCACATGGGAATCCTCTTGATCCCAGATAACTGTCTCAGTCTACATCTACGCTTCTTTTTTTTTTTTTCTTAACAATTTTCAAATATGACCTGATAGAAAATATAAACTTTGTATAGTTTTATAATAAACATAGCAAGTAATCTGTAAATATCCAGACCAGTTGTTTTCATTGCTTACATCTCATTTTAATGCAGCATCGAGATGAAGTGAAGCAACCGCACGTGTGAGGACGGTTTCTCTGATGAATCCTTTACTATGTAACATGTATTAAAGTGTATAAGAGTGTATTAAAGGGAGATGTAAGTAATGTAAACCCAGTGTGAGTCTTCAGTGTGTGGTGAATTCTAGTCGACCTGTGGACACCTGAATGTTTCTGCTCCACCCAGCACCTGGAATAACAGCGCTGCTGCACTCTGATTAACTACACACTGTAACAGTAGATTTCCTCTCCTTCTGTCTCTTTCCGTTTGCTATAGATGATGTGGTCTCTGTTCCTGTTGGGTTTCAGTGTCTCTGTGTGTGTGTGATCTTGGCACTTTGGTTGTGGAGAGCAGAGAGAAAATGGAGCCAAACTGGCCGTGTTGGTTTGGCCTGACGTCTGCCCGCATTCGATGCTTCTACCAGGCCAGAGGGGAAGACAGTCTGGGGCTTCTGGGGTTTTCTGGAGTCTGGGTCTCACTCAGAGCCCTCTGCAAAACAAAACCCATAATCTCATTTGATTTATACGTATTTTGCCATATTATTTTCAGATTTAGAGCACATTCGGTTATTCTGCAGACAGCGGCTCTTTGCTGTATAATCACTTTCTAGCTGCAGGCTGTCAGTCTGTGTTAACACTAATGAATACCTCCATGTTTTGGGGGTTTCAGTCGGATACACACCTGCTGCATACATCAGAATATAGCTGAGCTGCTCACTCTCCAGAACACGTCAAGCTCGTCCTCACCGGTTCTGTCGACTACCATAAAAACAACAGCACAGTCTCTCACCTCAAACTTGGTAATGAAATCTCCAAAGATGGCGAAGAAGGCCTCCGTGCTGGTGGACTTGCTGTCCTCTCCGAAGTAGAGGGCCACCTTGGAGAACTCCTCCATCGCGCGGGTCTGCAGAGACTCCAGAGACTGGATGGCAGGGTGGCTGTTCTCCAGGAAGCTCTGTGGGCGCACAAGGCCAAGCGGTGAGGGGAACACGTCATGTGGGGTAAAAATCAGCCAATAGAAACAATTATAACAAAGTGGTGTGTGGCTCTGCAGAGGTTTTCTACAGTCTGAGAAAATAACCCTGATGATGTCACCATGATGTCATCGGTGTGATGTTGAATGGGATGTGGAAATTACAGTTGTTTGTGTTTCAACCAGAGGAGTGGAGTTTTCACCATGGATGGAGAATCTAACAACAAATTACTACTACTTATTATCAAGTTGGGAAATTCTGGGAATTCTGGGAAATGTAGCATCCAGCGTTCTGGACCTTTATCTGTACTGGGGACTAGTTTACTTTCCAAAATCTGTAGATCAGATTTGTGGTAGTGCTGTATTAGTTGTTGAAGAAGTCTTGTATCACTTCCTCCTTCACTCACACGCTACTGAACAAATCAGGAATCAGCTCAGACACACAGTATGTCTCATCTCACATATATAACGTCATGTCAGTAGGTTGGTAACATTTGTTAAAGGGATAGTTCAACATTTTGGCAAATTGGCAATTGCCATAATCCCTATAGTTTTAGGAGTAGGTTTGTTACCTTTGGTGCAAGCTACTTTTAGAACGGCGACTTGTCCACTTGTCCTCCATAGCGTAGCTCTGAGCAGCTCGCGGCTCTGCTCCACCGTTCTAAAATTAGCTTGCACCAATGATTAAAGGTAACAAACCTACTGCTAAAACTATAAGGATTATGGCACTGGGCCAATTTGCCAAAATGTTGAACTATTCCTTTAAAACCAACTTGCTTAATTTTATTATCTGGTATGAAAATGGTGAACAATATACTTATTCGCTACTTGCTGAGAAAATATATGCCTCTCCTCTCTCCAGCTGCAGCTCAGTGATGGTCAGTTCAATGTACTTTGCAATATGTTGACCTGTTCCTTTAATCATTTAAAATCTCATCAATCGGTAGCTGCATTTAAAATAATTGGTGTCAAATGAAAACCTCTGATACACTTCCTGTTGTGTATTAATTATGAACGTACGCTCATGACAGAAGCGAAGTGGTCCTCGGAGGTGGGTGGGATCTTCAGACAGGCCGTCCTGATGTCCTGGATGGTGGTGTGAAGGTCACCCAGCTCTGTGGTGATGGCCCTCTGGTTCACTGGACCAATCAGATGCACACATGAAGAAATATGAGTACAACATTAGAAACACTTTCAAAATTAAAATATGCAAACTATTAACCAGCCTTAACATCAAGCTGAAATGTGAACCAACACGGCATAAATCTGCATGAATTTGGATGTTTTTAGTAAAGTCTGGCGGCTCTGCGCTGACATCCGGCTGCTGTGTGGGAATTAGCATTTTTTTTTACAGGATGGAACGGCTACATTCAGCTACTCGGTGATTCTCAGGAAGGAAAGCCGAGCTGAAGAGCCACGCTGCTGTAACATCCCCGTACCCTTGGCTGCCAGAGGCACCGTTGTAAGGTCTCTGGAAAAGTTGAGCAGCTCAGGGAAGTGTTGGCACAGGGACTTGGCCAGAATGTGCAGAAAGGTGGATTTTCCATCCACTGTTTTGGTCGTGCTCAGCTGCAAGACATAAAGGGAAAGAATGAGACATGACGCCCGGAGGGTAAAAAAATAAAATCCAGATACACAGAGTGTGGTTAAAGCGCAGGTGACCACGCTGTACCTCGGTTAGGAAGTTGATCTTAAAACTGGTCGTCCTGTTGCTCTTAGGCTGCCCGTTGTTCAGGTAATTCCCCATCGCAAGAACAAACTGTGGGCAGGAAAAAATGAATTTAATAACACCTGTCACCATAGAAACTGACAGTTTTACATCCCTGTTCTCTGCTCTGGATGTTTACCTCCAGGATTTTGGCCAGTTTCTTGCTACTCTTCAGCTCCACTGAGGCCTTGTAGATGTAATCGTACGCAACCTTCATCTCCTCCGTCCTCTCCTGCAGCGTCGTCTTGAAGTGGAGACTCCTCAGACGAGTCTTGTACTCAGGCACCATCAGCATCTGAAAGCAGAAAAACCACTCTTACTTGCTGTAGTGTATCGTCCTCCTGCACCTTATTCTGAGTTTCTAGAAGAATTCCCTGACTTTCTGTCAAATTTAGCAATGAGTTCAGACAAAGTCATTATAGTAGGTGACTTTAACATTCATGTGGACGTCGATGATGATTGTCTGGCTACTGCATTCAAGTCACTTTTGGATTCAGTCGGCTTCTCTCAGAGGGTAAACAAACCCACTCACACTTTTAATCATATCCTTGACTTAGTACTTACTTATGGAATAGAAGCTGACCATGTCACAGTTCTTCCTCAGAACCCCGTCTTGTCCGACCATTCTTTAATAACATTTGAATTTACTTTAACAAATTATATCCTACCTGGGAAAAAATCCCGCTACAGTAGATGTCTATCTGACACGGCTGTTTCTAGATTTAAAGAGCTTATTCCAGCAGAGCTTGCTGCCACATCCTGTAACCATATTATGGGCAGTGATGCTGACTTCACCACATTCTGTAACCATATTATGGGCAGTTATGCTGGTTTCACCCCCACACAGGTGGAACTATCTTGTGGATAGCACTGCAGCAGCAGCACTCCTTGGAACACTTGATGCTGTAGCTCCCCTCAAAAAGAAAGTTATCAATCAGAAAGAATAGCTCCCTGTACAGCCCAAACTGCGTGCTTTGAAACAGAAGACCAGGACAGCTGGAAAGGAAAACACATTCCAGCCAACATGAGGAAGAGACCGTCAAGCCTGGAAGGATAGTTTATTAATATATAAAAAAGAACTCCGTAATGCTAGAAGCAATTACTATTCATCTCTAATAGAAAGAATAAGAACAACCCCAGGTTCCTTTTCAACACTGTGGCAGGCTGAACCAAAGAACCATAGTGTTGTTGAGCATCCATCCCTCCAACTCTCAGCAAGCAAACGACTTCCTAAAACTTTCTTTACCGAAAAGATAGTTATAATATTAGAACAAAAATTGCTAGTAATGGCCCACAGATTACGGTTACCCATAGAAGCACCTCCCAGACTTGGTACACACTTGGACAGCTTCTCTCCCCATACGACCTGTCAGACTTAACTTCTGCAATTACTTCTTCCAAGTCAGCCACATGTTTGCTGGATCCAGTTCCGACAAGGACTACTTAAGGATGTCTTCCCCTTAATTAACATTTCTTTTTCTGAACCAAATCAATCTTTCCTTAGCGCAGGCTACGTGCCACAGACGGCCTTCAAGGTGGCTGTCATTAACCCTTTACTTAAAAAACCTTCTCTTGACCCAGATGTCCTTGCCAACTATCGGCCCTATATCCAACCTTCCTTACATTCTCTAAGATCCTTGAGAAGATTGTCCTGGAGCAGCTACATGAACATCTGCACAGCAACGAGCTCTTTGAAGCTTTCCAATCTGGATTCAGAGAACACCATAGCACTGAAACAGCACTTGTCAAAGTCTCTAATGATCTTCTTATAGCTTCAGACAGAGGTCTCGTCTCTGTTCTTGTACTTTTGGACCTCAGTGCTGCATTCCGACACCATCGACCACAGCATCCTGCTGCAGAGACTAGATCATGAAATAGGGATTAAAGGAACTGCCCTGAAATGGTTTAAGTCATACTTATCTGACAGTTTCAATTTGTTAATGTTAAATAACGACCACTCAGAGTATAGCAGAGTTACGTATGGATGTAACCGCAGGGTTCAGTTCTTAGGGCCAATCCTCTTCATTCTTTACAATGCTCCCATTAGGTGGCATCATCCGGAAGCACTCAATAAATTTTCACTGTGATGCTGATGATACGCAACTCTACTTGTCCATGGAGCCAGATGACAGAAGCCGCCTCATCAATCTGCAAGACTGTCTGAAAGACATTAGATCCGGGATGTCCTCTAACTTCTTGCTACTGAATTCAGATAAAAACTGAGGTCATCGTGTTTGGACCTAAACATCTCAGGGACAAACGTTCTCCAATCAGATCGCTACTCTAGATGGCATCACCCTGACCCCGAGTACTACCACCGCGAGGAACCTTGGAGTCATTTTGACCAGGACCTTTCCTTTAGCTCCCACATAAAGCACGTGACTAGGACCGCCTTCTTACCATCTGCGCAGTATCACTAAGATTAGGAATATCCTCTCCCAGATGTGATGCTGAGAAATACTAGTACATGCATTTATCACTTCTAGTGCTAGACTACTGCAACTCTCTCCTGTCAGGATGTCCGAAGAAACTCTCTAAAGAGTCTCCAGCTGGTCCCAGAATGCCGCAGCGAGGGTTTTGACAGGAGTTAGGAAGAGAGAGAGCACATCTCTCCCACCTTAGCTTCTCTCCACTGGCTTCCTGTGGATTTAGAATAGACTTCAAAATCCTTCTGCTGACCTTATAAGGCTCTTAATGATAAAGCTCCAACCTATCTGAAAGAACTAATCATTCCTTACTGTCCTACCAGAGCACTCCGCTCCCAGAGTGCAGGTCTGTTAGTGTTAGTGACTCCCAGTATCTCTAGAAACAGACTGGGAGGTAGAGCCTTCAGTTACCGGGCTCCTTTACTGTGGAACCAGCTCTCTCCATGGGTCAAACAGGCAGACAGACACTCTAACTACATTTAAGTTGAGGCTGAAGACCTTCCTCTATGACAGAGCTTTTAGTTAGGGCTGGTTCAGGTAGCTCTGAACCATTTTATAGCTACGCTGCTATAGGCTTAGACTGCTGGGGACCCATCTGGTTACACAGAGCCCTCTCCTCCTCTTCTCTTCTCTTCTCTTCTCTCCTCTTCTCTTCTCTTCTCTTCTCTTCTCTTCTCTCCTCCCCTCCCCTCTCCCTCTCCTCTCCTTCCTCTCCTCTTCCTCTCCTCTCTTCTCCTCAGTATATTTTGAACTGTCATTTTCTGTTGTACTTTGTAGTTTGGCCTTGGTGTCTCGCACTCTCTCTGTGTTCCGCAGGTCCACCGGAACTCCATCTCTCTGCACAGCCGCGCCTGCATCGCCCCCCCCCCGCCCCTCCCCTCCCCTTCCCCTGCTGTTAGGCCGGGCTCCCCTTCCTTCCCATGGACCAGTCTACCACCCAGCCCCCCTCCATCGAGCTGGCCAGCTCCCCCTGCCCCCCCCCCCCCCCCTCACCAGAGACTGCCTTCATCAACTCCTGCTAACATTTCCATATTTCGCACATTCTGTGACAAACTGTAAACTGTTTTCTTGTCTGTAACAACATCTATTGCACGTCTGTCCGTCCTGGGTGAGGGATCCCTCCTCTGTTGCTCACCCTGAGGTTTCTCCGACTTTTCCCTGTTAAAAGGGTTTTCCATGGAGTTTTTCCTCAGTCGATGTGAGGGTCTAAGGACAGAGGATGTTGTTACGATGCCATGTAAAGCCCTTTGAGACAAACTGTTTGTAAAAACGGGCTATACAAATAAAATTGCCTTGCCTTGCCTTGCCATCTGTAACACATAAAACCACTCGTTTACCTACATGGTTGCTTTGCTTGTAAAACTCGGGTCAGGTTGGATTTATTTGATTTATATTTTTGTGGTTGTACCTGGAAAATGAACTGGTCGGGCTCGCTCAGCTTGGCCGGGTCCTGGTCGAACTGCTCGTACTGTTTGACCTCCTCCTCGTCTGGAGCGTAGAGCATCAGCTGCTTGATGTGGGCCGGCTCCAGCCTGTTGGTGGTCATGTTCATCAAGACCTGACGCAGCTCGGTGGGCGAGAGCTTCAGATGGGCGATGAGGATGGCTGCAGAGAGGAGGAGGATGAGGAGGGAGGGAATGGATCACTCATTTACACATAAAACCTTTCATCCCCTTATGAAGATGTGTCATCTCCCACTGTGAATTATTCAGATTCCCTCCTGTGTTCAAAGGAGCGTCAGATTATAAAACTCCAAATTACATCCAAAAACCTGCCGAGAGAGAAAGTGGAAAAACTTCAACAAGAAAGTGAAACAAGTCTCACTTACACAGGAAACTGAACCCGTCATCCACAGTATCATAAACTACAGTCTACATATCACAGTGAAGTCCCAGCTGTCAAAATGATTCTTCATTGTAATAAAAATCTTTGCAAACAACATGTTTTCTGCTTTTCTGCAAGTTTTTGTTATATGCAACATGCTATTGAAACTCACTGTATTACTTCTTAGGACTAAATCCTGAAATGAAGATTTAGAACTTATATAAATGACAGGAAACTTTTCACTTTAACTCAATTTTCACTATATCCAGTTTTAAAATCATAAAAAACACTGCAATAAAATGCTTTTTATCAGAGCATCACAACATTGTTTTCATTACTCAATTCTGATCACCTTTCAAAATAAAATGGTTATTGATTGTCAACTGTCGCTAATGGAACATCACTGTCTGAACTTATTGACGCCAACGCCCTGTTCAGTTCAAACCTGCTCACATCAGATGATGGAGTTTCATCCGCATCAGATCTAACGCAGCTTTCTCTCTTGGATGGCCGTAAGAATCTGTTCCTGAAAACCTGCACAAACACGGCACACCTTTCTCTCACCACGGCTTCTCTTCCCACACTCTTGTCTCTCTCTTTGGTTCTTCAGATTTACAGATCAAACATTTTCCACCTCTTCATCTTGTCACAGTGAGTGAGCCAACAACACAAACAGATGTCTCTTCATTAGGAACCAGACTGTGAGCAGAGGACTCTCAGGTGGAATCTGTTCTCTGTTCTGAGCTTTTCAATAATTATGAGTCAGCTCAATGCATTTCATGAGTTATTTTGAGGCTGCTTGACCAAAACAAAGGGTTTTTTAAATTTTTTTATTCAAGTACAGACAGTGTGTGGGAGTTGATCATTTTGTTTTGTACTTTGCCTTTTTCTTCTTTGTATCAGTCAGTACAGAAACTACAACCTTTATTTTATTTTATTTTTTGCCAAAGCTCTACATTGTGCACCAATGTGCTGTATGACAAAGTGTCCATAAATTCACTGAGAACTGCAGCTCAGTTTTTGTTTTACCCCATTTCTATTAGTAAAATTTCTGCTCAGTGTTTGCACTTTATTTGTAAAGTCAGAGTTTGGGTTAAGAATGTTTTGCGAATTACAACTGAAATTGACCCAAAATGATAAAAACAGAATAAAATAATAATGTTGTGTAATGTGATAAAAATATCTTGTCTCAACCTCTCAGCTGTGTGTGGCTCTCTGTGATGTGTGTGTGAGTGTGTGTGTGGTACTCACAAGCGTTGTAGGCTTTCTTATGAGACAGAATCTCCACCACGTCTTTCTTTTTAAAGTTCTCGGAAACGAAGGCTGGCTCTGGAGGAGAGACTGATAATTTTAACAACAGTGTAAGGATGTGTTCTCCAGGCACCGGGGGTCAACACACACACATACACATACAGACACACACACAGTGGCTTAGTGAGGGGGGTTGATGGGTTAATAACACAGCTCTGCCATTTGAATTGCTAGAGGCCAGAATGCTGCGTGTAGGAGACGCTGAGGTGTGTTTCTCCTCTGGCAGAGCCGTGTTATTACAAGAGGAGAAGAAAGAAGAAGAGGGGAGTGGTGCCTTATGGAGAATGAATATGATGAGCAGGTGAATGGAGCAGCTCCAAAGCAGCTCATGGAGAACATCACAACTGTGAAGGTATAAACAAAACAGACGATGTCAATATATAAACACAAAATTCACAAATTTTGATAAATAATAATGCTGTTGATGATTGTGATGATGATGATGATGATGGTGATGGTGATGATGCAGGGGTGAGGAACAGTGACCAGATGCACAGAACCACTCACTGGATCTTCGCTGGGTCCCGAAGTGCAGATCGAGGTCCAGGTACTTCACCATGTCAGTGAGCTTGTCGTAGTCCGAGTCTTCACCGAGCTGAACACAGGCAGGGGGAACACACTGTACTCTCTACACACACAGTCAAGGCTTTATTCCCTACATGTCTGAAGAATCTCTTCATACCCAGACATCAGACTTAATCCATGTCTGACAGGCTGGTGGAGACAAACAGAAAGTCTAAAAAGAGCAGATAAACCCAGCATGAATTCTAGTCACAAAAACAAGGCTTCTGCTTTGATGCCACCATGACTCATCAGAGACACCACAGAAGAGATGAGTAGTTTTTTTTCTTTTTTCCAAATATGGGGAGAGAGACGTAGGAGTGAGAAAACTCACAGCCGAAGTGGGAAGACTGTTGTTTACCGTGTTTAAGCTCCGAAGCCGAGCTGCGGCCTGAAACGCCGCCTTATGCCGAAGAGTAATAAGAGCTCACACACTCACCTGACCCCAGATGGTTCCCTCAGAGTTCTCCACCTGCTCCCAGCGCAGCCTCTTCACACTCATGTGGTTGGTGTCCGAGGCGTGGTGGCCCGGCTTGGGCAGCGGAGGCGGCTCGCAGGGTGGGGGCAGGGGTGGAGGTGGCGGTGGTGGAACCTTAGAGATTACAAAGAAAAAACACTTTGTTTAATTTATTCGATATTTTTACATCTGGAAGTTTCACAAGTTAAAACCAAAAAAAACCCAAATGTTTTCTTTCCACCAAGAGAGTTTCATGTAAACTGTCTGGATGTCAGAACCTGAGGACTTTGACTCAGACTTTACAAAACCAGCTGCACTGAACACAAACTGAAATGTGCTTTATATTTTCTGTCTTAAAGCAGCGTGTCCTTTCAGAGCAACATATTCCTGTTGCCTTCATTGTGCTTTTGTTCTGTCCCCTTGAGACGTGTTACAGAAACACAGTGAGCAAACTGCCAATAGAAGCAACACTCTTCTATTTCTGTAAAAGCACTAAGACAGTAACAGCTCTTCAGAGGGATGCTTCCAACACTTGTTTTTTATTTTCTGTGACATTATTGTTGCTAGGTGCTTAATGCAGTGGTACTGCTGCACTGCACCACCCTGCACTGTCATTGTTTATGAATGAACATCTCTCATGTGTCACCAGTGGTGGAAGAAGTGCTAAGATATTTTATTTTAATGGAACAAGCTGCTGTTTTGTAGGAGATAAATCAGCAGAACATACTTCAAGTAACAAAAGTTGAACTATTTGTTCAATAAAAATGTCTCATGTGGCTGAGGCATTGTATTTTAGCTGGATTTTTATTGTTGTGTCTGGTTGGAGATGGAGCAAATTTGAACTTTTTTATGCTGTAGTGTTAAATCAATTTAGTCCAGTGGTTCCCAGACCTGGAGTTGGGCCCCACCACAGGATCATAAGATAAATGTGAAGGTGTAGAGATGATTAATGAGAGAGTAAAGAAGATAAATCTCTCTCTACTCTTTGCTGTTTTACTGAAATACTGGAGAAGAGAGAAGAAGAAGCAAAAGGGGAAGAAAAGTAAAGGAGAAAGGGAAGTGACAGAGAAAGGGAGCAAGGAGGAGGGGAAAGGCTTTACCACGTCTCCATGGAAACACTGGACCGGTCTCCAGTCTACAGCTATAGATTTTAAATATGCTTCACCTATTTAATCACCTTATATCATCTGTAATTTAATTTGAATTGATCAATTGTATTTAACTGTATCTCCATAATGCTAAAACTTTATAATTGGGATGGATATCTAGAGTAGATCTCATAAAATTGTTTGTTTCTTCTTTGGGAAATAATGATTGTATGGGACTGCAATTTAAAAAGAGGATATAAAATGTGTCTTTGGGTATTGTAACTGTGGGTAACTGACCCACTGTGAGGACACATTACCTGCTGTGACTGGTTCTCCTTCCGTGTGCTTTCATAAGTCTTGGTGTGAGTGGGGAGGGTGGAGTGGGAGCCTGGAGGCTGGGAGCCTGCGGGGCCTTGGCTGGCGGACTGGGAGGTGCTGTGCTCCTGGAGGGACGGCGGCAGCGGGCCCTGGTAGCTGTGTTGGTGGTGGAGCTGGTGGTGCCTCTGGAGGACGAGCTGGCTCGGTCTCAGCACCTGAGGGGACGGCTGCGGGGACGGCTGGCGGATAGGCTGCGGTTGGCTGAGCTGGCGCGGGAGGTAG
This sequence comes from Trachurus japonicus, assembly GCF_045865225.1. Classification (NCBI taxonomy): domain Eukaryota; kingdom Metazoa; phylum Chordata; class Actinopteri; order Carangiformes; family Carangidae; genus Trachurus; species Trachurus japonicus. The sequence continues at coordinate 20,159,455 of NC_140925.1, forward strand.
CAGGGGCGGGACGGCTGGGTGGAGCGCAGCGTGGTGGCGTGGCCGTGTGTGAGACGGGTGGAGGTGGTCTGGATGCGCTGGTGGGTGCTGTCCGCATCTTCTCTGGTGGGGAGCATGTTGTGTAGAGGGGAGCGGCTGGAGAGGAGGGTCCGCGGAGGGGGCGGGGGCGGAGGGATGATGGGGTGGTGCGGCTGGAAGGGCATCCGGCTGCGGGGGATGTGCTCGGGGGAGAAGCGGATGGGCGGGACAGGGTCGATGAACTGGACGGGGGGCGGGATCAGAGACTGGAACGTTGGTGGAGGTGGGGGGCTCTGGGTGGGAGGAGGCGGGATGGGTTCAGATCCAGAGGAGTAGGAGGGAGATGAAGCCTCGTCGCTGCTGCTGTGTTCCTCGCTGCTGCCGCTGCTCAGGTGCCGCGGCATGAAGCCCAGCTCCTGGTCCTCCAGGAAACTCATCTGTGGGGAGGAGAGGAGTATCATCAGACCCGACAGCCACAATGTCCACATAACAGAAGATCTAAAAGTGTACTGTAGCTCGTCTAATTTAGGTTCTGACAGTTTGTTGCTGTTAGATATCTGGAGCCAGAAACTTACTCTAATACTCCTATAGCCAATTAAACAACTCAAGAGTTTCAACTGTAAAACTTAAATGCACTTATTCTTTTTCTTTTATTTATTTTTCTTTCTCTTTTTCTTCTTCTTATGGGGTATAAAGGCCATAAAAGCAACAAAAAAGAATAAAATAAAATAAAATGCAAGCTGTTGGTCTACAAGCTTTGACACACGTGCACATAGACAGCATCAGATGCATTACTCATCTATTTATAACAGCCAAAGATTACAATGCAAAGTTTACTGTAAAATTCCCAAAACAACATAAAAACAATGCCAGCTTTAAATTGAGTGCAACCCAGTTAATTACATACTATATGTATTTCTAAAAACAGAGACTAAGGTCTAATGTTGGTCACAGGACATTAACATCAGCCAGCACCTTATCATAACCTTAGATCTCCATTAAGAAACACTGCGATATAATTAGACTCTATAACTGTATAACTGAGTATCATGTGTTACTTACAGTCACACCTCTTCTTCTGAAACCAAGACAATCACCTTCATATATCTGTTCATGTGACACAAGTGTTGATTGTAGCGTAAACATGCAGCTATGCACTACAACGTGATGACTATAATCACATGTTCATCTGCTCAGTTGTTGATAATAATGAAATGCTCAAACAACAGATTGTCTGTTCTTAGTGCAACATTATACAATAAAATAGTAAATACAACATGACAAAATATAACATTTTAGCATGTGAATGTGAGACAGTAGTATAATTACCATGAACACAAAGACCATTACAGTCGCTACACGGATTTGCAGTGCAGAGGCCCATTGTGTACAGCTGGGTGAGGTTACACAGCAAATATGTGGTACTGCTTTACAGCACCAAGGATAATGATGATACTATATCACTTTTAAGTTTATGGTAGGAAATGTAGAAGTAGCTAAACTGGCATGAAATACAGCCTTTTAAATAGAGCCTCATTTTATTCATTATGTCAAATGATAACAGTGAGGTTTCCCACTTGAACTAAGTTAGAAATTATATTTGTATATGTTCCATGTACTGTAGCAGCTTTAAATGTAATAGGGGAAGCATTGAATTAAATTAAAGTTCCTTGCCCCATAATGCCTTGTTCCTTTCACTGCACCAGTGACTGTGAGTTAGTAGCAGCTGGCTGCGATGCTAGGTGTGATCACACATGTGACTTCTACTCAAGGACAGTATACATGTAGTATGAAGGGTTAGAAGAGTGGCCTTGGGTAACTGTCAGCGGTGTATTTAGCTTTTTTTTATAGATTCTGGTGCTAACGTCAGCGAACTGACAAGTTAAAGGCAGTGAGTCAGTTCATTTGGATTCAGCTTCTCTTGTTTAATCCACAAATATAGTTCAGCTTGTTTGTGCAGCTGCAAAACAGTGCAACATGAAATCTCTAAGACTTTGCAACATCTTTATATGGCAGCTGCAGTACTGTGTTGTTTTTTATCCTCCTGCTGGGCCCCGCATTGCTGAACACAACCAGTCAGGGAGGGAAAAGAAAATTGCTGAGATAACGGTTAAGATTCTGCAGTACTGTATATAGATTAAATTGAAATTGGAATTCATTTTACTGTAGCAAACACTAAGGTGGTTATCCCATCTCTGAGGAGTAGAAGGCATACTGTAGATGCGATAAAATTATTGTGTGTGAAATGTGTCAAAGTGCTTCCCACTTCGTTTATTTCCTAGAAAAAGTTTGAGGAGGAGAGAGGAACCCCGTAGCATACTGCTAACTCTCAGAGCTGCCAGTTCAGTGAAAGGAAAAACCAAAAATAGTGCAGCTAAGAATAACAAATTAACATATTAAAATACTGACATCGTAAGCTTAAAAACTAATCAGGGCTTAAAATAGCATAAACACATGCATGTGCTGTGTTTGTATAAACAGAGCTGATGGTGTGTGCTTGACTGGAGGCAGTGGTTTCCTCACCTCCTCATAGTCATTCTCCCCGGGTACGAAGTCGTCCACCAGGGTGACCCGGTGTCCCAGCTGCTCGCTCAAGGCGTCCAGGAACTTGTCGGTGTCGCGGCTGCGCGGCGGACGGGAGAAGGTGAACAGCTTCTTGCGACGGGTGAGCGTGTTGGGGTCGCTGCCTGGGTGCTGCGGGGAGGCCGGGGGGCTCTCCAGGCTGACGTAGGGGTTGGAGTCCACGCTGCTCTGGTGGTGGATCTCGTACACGGGGGTGGGGAGAGGCTCCTTCCAGGACAGGGACAGCCCCGATTTACGGTTCCCTGTACAAGAAAAGAGATGAAAGATGGCTGCTGCTGCTGCTGTTGGGAATGTTTAAAAGAATAGTTCACCCAAAATTCAAATTGCACTCATTATACTCACCCTCATGTCGACTAAGGGCTGGGAGAAGTTTCAGAGTCCTCTGTGGCTTCTCTGAGTTACAGGGGGTCTCGGCGTAGCAGTGCATGTCCATATAACAGTTGCAAATGGATACCAACTGTCTTCGTACACAAGCTTGAAATATAGACTTATTTAATTTTTTTCGGAACAATTTCGCATTTCGGGGCTTCAATACAAGACGGACATTACATACAAGCAGCATGGAGGTATTTGGATGTTTTTGGTGTGTCTTTTTGTTACGAAGACAGTTGGTATCCATTTGCAACCATTATATGGACATGCACTGCTACGCCGAGACCCCCTGTAACTCTGAGAAGCCACGGAGGACTCTGAATCTTCTCCCAGCCCTTAGTCGACATGAGGGTGAGTAGATAATGAGTGAAATTTCAATTTTGAGTGAACTATTCCTTTAACACCGCACATGTTTCTGCCACATGGTGCTGGGAAATTTTTACATTTTACACAACTACTTAATCCCTCTAGAAATAATGTGTGACACTCTTGGCCATTCTTGTTGTCGCCTTGGGGATAATTTCTTCTGAGAGGGGAGCCATGGCAACAAAAAGGTAAACTGCAGGCTTATGCGCACACAAATAGATTGGAAGATTTGAATGAGTTCTGTATCAAACACATTCAAACGTCCACTCCTCTTGTGCCATGTTCATATCAAGATTGATTAAAGCTGCTAATTTTCTCTAATTAAATGCACTGACACAAATACAACATGACATGAACATGGCATCAGTCATGTACCACCAGGACCCAACATCAAGATCCCATGTGCAAAATCTTGGACCGTGATGGCAGATGGGTGGGAATCGCTGATGAAAGCGTCGAGTGTGTTCACTGTTGTGTGTAGGTGGGCGTTGGGGGGCGTGTGTGTGTGTGTCAGCCCCGGAGTACCTGTGAGAGGGGGAAGTGTGAGGGGGGAGAGAGAGCGCCCGAAGGCCTCGGTCTGTCCCGGCCTCTCGGGCTCCACCGAGGAGCCGCCCTGCAGCGGAGGCACACCCTTCCCCGCGTACACGTTCTCCAGCTCCGTGTACACACCTGTCATCTATGAGTGGAGGCATGACCAGATGGTTAGCACAACACTTTATTTGCTTTGAAGATCTGCTGCTTTTTTCGTTTTTTTTTTAGGAAATCAAATAATCATGAGCAGACCTTCAAATGATGTGAGAGCAGAGAGCACAGATAACATGACCAGCAGCGGTTGTACCTACATGACTGAGGTCAGGGGACTCGGGGAAGGAGGTTCCATCTCCTGATTGCCTCTCCTCCGGGCTCCCGGATTCATCGACATGAATTCCTAAAGCACAATAAAGCATGAACAGTGACACATGGAAGGAAAGCCTCGTCATCTGTCCACCTCCAGCAGAGAGAGAGGAGAGAGGGTGAAGCGGCCTACACGGAAAGAACCTATAGGTTTTAATATAGGTTCGAATATATAACATTGGCCATTTTCATATATACGCATATATGCTATATATATATATGGTGCATATATCCTCATGAGGATATATGCGCATATATGAAACCTATATGCAGTTTATCTGTGCATATATAGCATATATGCGTATATATGAAAACGGCCAATTTTATGTACAGTATGTCACATATTCAAACCTATATTAATACCTATAGGTTCTTTCCGTGTGGAGGAGCAGGACAGTGTGGAAGAGCACAAGGGAAAAGCTGAGATACTAAAACGAGAATTAGCCATGGTGACGACAAAAAACAGAGAAAGTATGAATGAAATTCCTGAAGTCTAAAACAGCCACAGATGGATTAAAAACATGTGCTTTTGAATGAATAGGTCTTAAAGAGCTGGTCAAAAGCAAAGAGAGCTGAGAAGTGGAGTTCATGTGTGAACAGGTGGTGACAGTTATTGGTCTTTTAACCTTCAAGTACCTGCAGAGGATTTGCTGAGAACGCTTGTTTTCCAGCAACATCCCGCTGCACTTACAAACAGCCCCTCCTGGGAGCTGACCAGCGCAGAGCCAGCTCTGATTACTGAGTTCTGAGCAGTTCAGAGCCGGTGGGGCTCCATGTCCTGCTCAAGGGAATATTAGCAGCGCAGGAAAGGAAAGGCTGTGTTGTTATCTCTCCCTTGACTTTATTATATCTCTATATATCCTGGGATTTGAACCCAAAAAAGGCTACTACAACAACAATGAGAACTAAATGAATGAGCTGTGTGCTGTGTCTAATATTTGACTGGATACCAATGCAAACTATTTCACACACCATATTGTTCTTTTTTCAATCTCTGTTATATATACTACTGTATGTACATTCTACATTAACAGTGGTTTATTATTGTTGTGTACATGTTATTTTCACTTTCTTGTCCCTTTGCCAGTGTCTTGTGTAACATGTACATTTCAGCTTTGGGATCAATAAAATCTTTTTTTATCTTAGAGTAGAGGATGAAACAAACCACCATCACCTACAACAGTGTGGTTTGTTGAGAGTTTGTTGAGGCACACTTGTGTTTTTAAAAAGGAAAATTTTTAAGAGAATTTCTAAAGAGAAACAGAGGACAAAGGTGATGTGTCTGAGCAGAAAGTCTCAGCTCAGTTATGAAATTTTCATACTCGTGAGAGGTTTTAATGCAGCAAGAAGCTGGAAGCTGATGAAACCTCGCTATAAATGCAAACAACCCCCTGGAGATGGATGATAATGTTTTTGTGCTATAGGCCGATAAAACCTTGTTCATCAGCGACGTCTCACTGGAGGGAAATGTCTTTGTTTTGGATGTTCTGTGCCTCGTACCCATTCCCAGGTGAGTCCCGATGATGCAGTCGTCGGAGCTCCTCTCTCGGACGATGCCGCGGTACGACGTCCCCGTCACGCGCATGGAGCTGCTCCGCCGGTGATGCTCCGGACCTGCGTCAGGCTCTAACACGGCTGCAAAAACACACACACACACACATTATGCTACACTTAAACGATTATTGGACAAACTGGTTTCTTTGTGTCTATTTCAACAAACAAAAAAAAACTGTGGATAACAAAACATAACAAACTCACCACTGCTCTTGAAACCAAGGAAGCGAGACAGTTTGCCCTGGCAGCGCTCCTGCTCGTCGTAGGTCAGCAGCTGGTAGATGAACTGCCAGATCAGCTGTTTGGCTGGAGTGTCCAACACAGGAAAAATGTCTACTATAAGGGTGTCCACGTTCCTGCAAAACACACACATGGCCATACATGTAATCCTTATGTAACACAACCCTATTTGCTGCTGGGTAATTTACCGCCATGCGATGCAAGGATTTCACTTAGATGTATAGTATTTGCATGTGTGCGGACACGTAAAGCTGAGGATGAAAACAGATTATAAAAAAGGTGGGAGGATAACAGGGATGTCAGTTGTGCTAAGATTCATGCCTCTGGGGTTTTATACTGTATCCATGTACAGTACAATTCAGCTGCCTTTTCTCCTCTATAATCCTGCTGCATCACGTTGACATCATCTGCAGAGTAGATTCACCTTCCTTCTCCTCTTCTCCCCTCCATACTTTAGGAAATATTACCACTGCCTCTTGTTCAGCTTCTGCGTCTTCATTGTTTTTGCGCTCTTCATCCATCAATCATTGTCTCTTCCTTTCGCCTGCATTAAAATATCTTCAGCAGCCTGATATATGCTAAAAACACTGTTTCCCAAGCAACAGCTAATTTTCTTACAGTATTTGTCTTACCAAAGACGTAGAGGAGCAGATGATGGAACCTGAGCTTAAAGTTACACTCTGTACCTACTGCTTGGTCCTCAGGAGCTCATGTTTTCTTTTCTTTTCTTTTCTCATGTTTTTTTTAAGAAGATGAAATATCAAACGTGATATAAATATTGCCTTGGATTTTACAGATTTGTGTGGTGTGGAGATGTTTGGGCTGCTCCATCTCTGGAACAAAGAAATGTTCCCTCCAGCAGCAGCTTCTCTCCTCTCTGTCATTCCTCTGCTTTTCTCAATGTTTAACACTGGATCAGTTCACGCTGGAGACCAACATATCCCCCTCCATCCCACTGACCTGTGCTGGAAGAAGGTCTCCAGGGCCTTGCAGACTGTGTATCTCTCCTGGATGGTCAGCAGGTGCTCCAGCTGCTGGCTGAAGGTCCGCCCATGGACCTTGATGCTTGGTGGAAGGATCTCTGCCACCCACTGCAAAGAGCTGAGGGCTGGAGACCTGGACAGCCGACACAGTCACCATCACCAGTTTTTCCCCATTTAGGCATTTTCATTTTGTGTATCTATCTAAATGTGTTGGGCTTTTTTCTTTGTCAGTTTTGTTGGCGAGCACTGACCTAGAGCGTGGTAAGGTGGTGGGGGCCAGGTTAGGAGACTCCTCTGGGTCCGTTTGGTCTGAAGAGTAGTCTGAGGGACCCTCCTCCACAACCAGAGTGGGCATGGCCCCACTGCCCTGCAGCATGGACACCACCTTCTCATGGGAACAGTTCCTACACAGAGAGATTTCACAGATGTTAATAATGGATAGAGAGGATGGACTTTCAGATGAAGTCTCCCAAGTGTTATAGGGCATAAATAATGTATGTAAGAAGTGAAATTATCCGGTATTTTACATATTTTATCCATATACAAACTATTAAACTAACATAAAGAAGAAAAAATGAATAAATAAAACAGAATTGTATGTAGCATTTTTTTCATGCTGTGATCCCCTGGCAGGAAAACATCCTCCCACATAACGATTTGATCCTGCTCCCAAAGCTCATAATGATATAATATGAATATTTATAGTCACTTGTAAATCGAACTGTATAATTGTAACCTGGTGGCCAAAGTCTCACACTGATGAAGATGGTGAGGTGCTGTTAAAAGTTCTGAGAGCTCCTTAGGGTTCAGAGGATAAAATTACAAATTGTTTCATTGTGCTCATAAACAATTATTATTTTTTAAACCTTATAATGAGAATGTAAGTTTTTGAAAAAGACACAGGATCACTTGTTATTACTGCAGGGAAATTACATTATTAACTTGGCAGAGAAATAAATAGTAATCTATGAACAAATACAAACAAACTTGGACTGAAATGTTTTACTTCACAATGTGTCGACTGCTCTAAAAGTCCTGTATCTAACATTCCTATTCAGCATACGTTCACTTTGTAAACAACACGGTGAAAGCTCCCACATCTCATGTACTTTATTTTCTTTCTCTCTGTGGTGAACAACTCCCACTGTTTTCCTGATCACCTCCTACTGCTGCGGCACCGTGTTATCAGGGAGCGCGGCGAAAATTATACAGCGCCAATCAAACCAGTACATCAAGCAGCCATGGGAACAGCTCTGCATTTCTCCTATCACATGGCTATCAAGGTGGCAGGGTGAGCAACACTGTTTGTTCACACGGCACTGGATATGTTGGCCGATGCGCCCGTTGATTGGCTGTGTTTGCCGAGCTTGTATAAGCACTATTCAATTTCAGCCATGATGAATTTCTTATCTGCACTCCCACATTCGATCTCTGAAGCTCCAGAGGCAGAAGGTCGAGAAGTTGCAAAGTCCACAAAAGAACTACCACGACTCCTACGGGAGAAGTCCAGTTTACATAAAGGCCTGTGCTCACGTGCGTTGCCCCCGTGCACACACGCTGTACCTGCAGCCACACGCAGCATGGTTAATCAATACCAGTGTAATCTAGTGCTATATCCTGCAAATTGTGCATTTGTCATGTGTTCGATCAATTTCCTGCTCAGTGTATAATCTTGTGTATCTCTTTTAGCCAGGCACGGCTCTGGGGACGGCAGCATCGGTCCAACGGTCTGTTTGTCGGCCCACCACTTTGGTCCAGACTGAAATAACAGTTATGTAACGGCTGGATGAATGTGTCATTCAATTTTGTTTTGATTTGAATTCCCTTTGTGATCTTTTTTTGTTTTGTTTTATTTTTCATTCAGCATCAGTCGGATATTTTCTTCAAATGTGTCTCAGATTTCAAGCTGAATGACGTTGCTGTGTCTGTAACAGATCTCAAAATAATCCTCAACAAAGTTTGTGTTGTATAGAAAGAAAAAACTGACTGAGAAAATGAGCCACAAATGCCACGAGTGATGTTTCTCTGTAACATTGTGAATACATTTTTCCCAGTTATCCATTAATTATTCTAATTTATGATTTAGAAATGCACAGTCTTCTCCACTTTAAACATATCCATTAAAATCTATGAGCTTCAGGTTTCTTGATTAATTAATCTCTAGTCGGATTAGCGTTAAAACATATTAGGAAAATGCTGGCACACTGACTCTAATATAAGATGGGGACCAGAGGAAACATTTCCCATCAAACATCACTGTCAGAATTACATTAAAGCAAACTAACATCAGTATTCACCTCACAGGGCTGCTAACTTGGCTGAAGACTCTGAGTCTTGTTAAAACTCGACTTGTCTCTAGAGTAAAAAAAAAACTTCACCGTCTTTCTGCCACAAAGAAGAGTTAGATGTGGTAATAAATTTTGTAAAGCAACACATTTTTGAGGGTTTAATTCAGGGCTCTGTCTTCCATTTTCTCCTGGGGGGACAGCGAAGTAACGATGACAGAGAAACTTTTGACAAAATCATATAAAAGCTTCATGTGCTCTCTGGCGCTTTGGGAGATGTTTTCATACCACAAACAAGCCCTGATATTCAACACTACTGCTGTGGTTAATGATAATGATAAAATGGTGTCCATTTAAAGACAAACCTCATGTCCAGTCCATTGAGGAAGAGGATCCGATCGCCTGGTTTCAGTCCACACTCCTCAGCAGGGCTATCTGAGAGGGAGACAGACAGTCACACATCAACCAGAGAGCGAGGCAGTGGCTAACAAGGTGCATGGAGCAGCCGGCTCAACAGGGAGAGATGGTGACTAATGTGATGCTGTCAGTCTGTGTGTGACACCCAACAAAGCCCATCAACAAACGGGATGATCTCCGTGTTAAATCTTATTACGTAAGGAAACAGTGCTGTCAAAACAATCTCCGGTGGAATCTGGAATCCATCGCCTCCTCATCTGTCATCGCTACAGTTGGGATGATGGTAGTGTGTGTGTGTGTGTGTGTGTGTGTGTTCAGCTTTGGGCACACTCGCGGGCCGCGAGAACAGACCCTCATATCGTGGAGCTTGTTGTTTCCTGCTTATCGATAAAGCATGTGTGTTCACATCACGATGAGACACATGCTGTCCGCCCCCGCCATCTCCATATCAGCCTCCATAAGGCCCACTGAGTCAGCCCGCTCTGGCCGCTCCAGCACACCATTGTGGGAGATGGAGGTGGGAGGGAATGGTGCCGTCATCATCAAACACACACGTACTGTAACACACACACACGCGTGCAACACACCTCCCTACTCACAGAGGAATCTGGCAAATTCCCTGAGGAGTAACTTCACAGGTTCTCTTGTCTGCTACTTTTATTTCACAAAGCAATAACACTTAATTAAATAACCTTCAAGTGCTGGAAATTTAGAAGAAAAAAAAAAGTCATTAAAATGTTCACCTGGGGCTACAAGTAGAAATTACCCCCACAAATATTTAACAGAGTTTAATTTTAATGGTAGTAATGTGTCTGGTACAAAGCAGCCAGTCATACATTATCCAGAACTTCCTTCAGCAGTGAAAACAGACCAACTACAGTTAAACTGAGTTGCTACTTAAGAATTAGAGCAATAAAAAGTTCCTAGGGACCCTGGGGAACTCATAAGTGTGAATGAAACAAACAAAACATAATGTGTTTATTAGTGAGTTTTAGCAGCGCTGGTGGATTTAATCAGAATATCGCTGGTTTGATTCTTGGCTCCTTCTTAGGAAAAATACTGAAGCCCTTGTCACTCAGGAATGAGTGAATGTGGCAAATATGCTACGTGCAGGGTTCAAAATTAGCGGTCGCCAGTCGCCAGTGGCGACTAACTTTGATGCTTTGGCGAGTAATGAAGCCGGCTGACTGGCCACTCTGGCGAGTGAAAAAAAAAAACTACTTAGTTGTTGTTACTGTTCCTCCCGACCCGGTTGTGACGCTTGGGTTGTGAGCCGGCGCACGTGTGTATTCTCCAAGAGCGCGGTGCGTCCTGTCTGCAGCGGAGACACGGCCACTGAGATGCTGAGTGAGGGGACCGTTCCCGTAGCAACGCGCCTTTTAATGAATCATTTAAAAACCAAACACCCTGAACAGCATGCCTAGTAGGCTACGAGAGGGAGAGACGACTGCAGCAGTTAAAACGAAAGTTCCTCGTCCCAGCTGTCGCCCACTCCGTCCGTGGCCGACGTCTTTTAAAACAGTGTTTCCCAACGTTGGGGTCGGGACCCCATGTGGGGTCACCTGAAATTCAAATGAGGTCGCCTGAAATGTCTAGTAGCCTAATTGATGAATTAAAAAAAATCTGACCAAGAAAGGTTAGGAACCACTGTTTGAAAAGACACCTGGGTTTTTTTGGAATGTACTTGCATCTTTCAGCACTCACAATGGGCTGATACAGGCTAAATGAAAAACTTTATATAACTTGTTGTGCTTTTTTGATGAGCAACGGCAACTGGAATATTCAAAAACTGTCAGAATAGTCAATAAACATTTACTTTCTTTGAAAATTAAGTTTAAAAAAATATTTTATTTAAAAACTTTATAACCACTTTCGGTATTCGGTATTATTCGGTTATTCGGCCAAGCGTTTTGACTTTATTCGGTATTCGGCTTCAGCCAAAAAAATGCCATTCGGTGCACCCCTATCCACATCTATGTCCGTGTAGGCTACATTTATTGTCTGATCTTCCTTCATGGTGCACAGTGTCAGTCCTCCTGTGAAACTTTTAGCTACTAAATAATATGACTGAAGGCAGTGGAAGACTGCACATGTCGACACGCCCCCATGAGTTGACGACATAAGGAGCTAATAAATAAATATATATAAATAACTGATAGTATTATTCGGTCAAGTTCTTGTTATAGGTTAATGGTTAAACGGTTAACCATGTGCATCCCTAAAATAAACCTTTTAGGGAAAAAAGGCAAACTTGACTCCTTTATTCCACACAAAAATATGCTAATAGCTATGATATGTGTTAAAAATGCTTATGAGTGTATTATAACAGTTCAACACAATGAAAAATATACAAAACAGCTATACATAATTTTTGGCCAGTAAAAAATCTTTCTGGCCAGTAGATTTTTAAAGCTCACTAGCCAGTTGGCCAGTGAGCAAAAAAGTTAAGTTTGAACCCTGGCTACGTGCTTTGAGTGGTCAATAAGACCTGCCTGTTATGCTGTATATAAGTGCAGTGCAGTCCACTCATCACTTATTTGGAGTCAGGTTTTTTCATGTTCCATCTACACATCTTACCAGGGCCGTTGCTAGGAATTCTGGGCCCCCTGAAAAAATACTGACGTGGGCCCCCACCCCCTTTTCATCACCACTTTTTTGATTGACTGTGTATAAGAGGAATTTAGTCACAAAAAAATCAGTCTCCTGGGGGGTTTTGTGGGCCCTACTTCATCACATTTCTCCCCTATGCAACGGCCCTGCATCTTACTGTCAGTAAGACAGTGAATGAACAGGGTGACACCAGGTAATAGTTTCAGTATTTCTGTCAGTCTCACCTTCAAGTCTTACTAATCTGATTTTCTCACCCACATACGGTGCCACTGTGCATTTTGCAAAACATCAAACTCTATATAATCCTAGTGTATTATAAGTGAATTCAAGTAAAGAAATAAAAGCTGCTTGATCTGGATACAATGAAGCTCTTCTGGGATTCTCTGAAGGAAACTACAGCAGAAAGCTTTGTGTTAAAGTGTTATAAAACTACGTGATGCTTATGTAACCCCTTTATTTGTTTTAGAGCTCATTTGTAAGTGATTTCAAGGCACTGGACATAAGAGTCAACAGAACCGATATATTCCCTGATGGTTAGACCTACAGTAGCCTTCACTGTGAAGAAAAACATAAAAGCAGCAGGTAGAAAGCTCCGACTCCAAAGAGGAGTTAAGTGTAAAATCCCTGACTGTACCAGCGCTGACAGCTGTAAGCGTGTGTTACAGCACAGCACAGCCTGTCCTCAGTGTTTTCCTCTTAACATTTTATTGGTGAGTCAGACAAATCCACTTCCTGGTACACTCATAGTCACACACACAAAACACCTCCTGATCACCTTCGACCTGCAGCGGCTGGCATCACAACAGACTCTCCCACATAAAATGCATCCACTCCCCCTCCCGACACCACCACCACCACCCACCCCCTCTCCTCGCCAGCCGGCATACAGTAGAACAATATTTGGTTCGACCTTCCACACACACACGGTGAGGAGGCGTGCTGTACCGGTTCTTACCTGGGATAACGGAGTCGATGCAGACGGGAGCGTGACCTCGCAGCGTGAAACCAAAGTTCTTCTTCCCCCTGTAGACACGGACGATCCTGAGGGGGAGACGGAAATGGGTTGTGAGATGAAGGAGCGAACAGATCATTTACGGCGGGGTGACACGAATTCTTCAATTTTTTCTTTTCCACACTGAAATAAAATATTTTTAGCTGATATAATTATGTAATGCACCTCTTTTGCATCACTAATAGAACAGAGCCTTTCCTGTCGCAACCGTACGACCTTTTACCAGAGAATACATTTATTCCACACTTCTCCTTTCAGAGCGACACTGCTATTAATTTCTCAAGGTTACACACACTACTATATGGTTCAGTGCAGAGTTGAAACTCTGAAATATATCAAGGTTGATTATTATTTCAATTGCTTTTATTCTCTGCTTTGGATAAATGTAAATTCACTTCATTTGAGTTTCAGACTGCTCCAGACACAGACAGCATTTTGAAGATGTTGTTTTGTGTTGATGTGCAAAGTATTGTTGAGCAATAGAGCACTAACAGGACAATAAATCATTTCAGTTTCAAACAAAAATGTGTCAAATTACATTAAAATGCTATCTCTGTGTAATCTCAACTATTTACCATGTATTTCTTTGGTCTGCTACCTCTGATCGTCATTGATTAAATGATTAATCAGTTGTTATAATTGTTGTCAGCCCACTAACCAGTCAATTGTTTAGATTGTGACATCATTTAGCGCCACTGATGCGTAACAATCTCTCTGTGAATGGCCCGGCGGCCCAGCTGTCCCCTGGAGGGAGCCATCACCTTCCGCTGTTTACGAAGCTGTTTGTGCTTCACTTTTGTTTTGATTCGTCACTTCCTGTTGTGGGAGTCTGACCAAGCGGAGAGGATGATGCTCTTTTTTTTTTTTCTCCCTGCACATCACTCCACACACCTGCTCTCTCTCTCTCTCTCTTTGTGTTTTTGCTCAAACATCTTCCGGTGGAAATAAAAATATTTCAGGACCCCTCAACTTAGAAACAAGCTCTGACATTTTGCTGATGGTGGCACTTCATTTTCTTTCACCCCCAGTGGAGGAAGCCACTCTGGAAGTACCCGTTACATTAAAGCTGAGACACTCTTGCAGCATGTTGCCATGGAAACGACTCAAGGAAACACTGCCTTGATATGTAAACAGGGAGGGGGGGCAAAAAAAAAAAAGATGAAAAAGGGGGAGAAACAGAAAAAACAGAAAAAACAGACAAACGTATTGTTTGATATCTGCAGTTACTGGCTGTTATGTAAGACAAGCTAAATGCAGATCGGTGCATTCTGTGCTCTGCGTGCATGTGTGTGTGTGTGAGGAGGATGTGGAGCTGCAAAGCCACAGCGAGCGACATCAACCTTGAGAACACTTGAGGAACTGACTGTATACGACTGTCAGGCTGCTCAAGGCCTCTTCTGATTTAATATGAAGTCACTGAGCCTCAAAATATTACATAACAACCTAAAGAGAATCGATCAGTCACTAGTGGAATCCACTGAGACGCCAACGACTGGCACATTGTACTGCAGCTCCAATATCAGCCACAGTAGACAATGGTCAATCTATACTGATTGATTTAGAGTATCAATATGTTCTTTTGTAGTTATAGTAAAACAATACTTCACACACATCTGGGGGCAACTCCATTCAAAATCCAAATCTCTTTAGAAGACAATGTATAATGTCTATCTATCTATCTATCTATCTATCTATCTATCTATCTATCTATCTATCTATCTATCTATCTATCTATCTATCTATCTATCTATCTATCTATCTATCAGCAACTTTATATTGTGACCACATGATGTAATCTCTCCCATCTGACACTGTCAGTTCGTCTCCTACAGTATTGCTGCGTGACCTGCCAAATGTTCACTCTTGACATATTCAGTATTCAGCCCCGCACCGATTCCCTCTCCTCTTGTGGATGAAGACAGATCTTGGGATTTAGTGAGCTGGCTTAGCGTGGGAGTGTGGGAGTGCACCGACACCCCGTTGGGACTGTTATTAAGTGGACAGTCGTGTAATCAGTGTGTTTGTGGGTGGAGACTGAGCCGAGGAGGTGGAACGGTCAGAGGCTAAATGCAGATTTAACATGTTGAATAGGTGAAGGACAGAAATAGAAATACATTGTAACTTATATTAAATGATTCTTATCAACACAGATTTTGTTTCTTAAGTTTAGTTTCATATCTGGACTCAGAGCTTCAGGCTGTAAACAGAGCAGCAACAAGATAAAATCACATATTTTGTCTTTTGATTCTTATTTTATCAAAATGATCAAAAATATTGAAGTAAGTCAGTGAATGACTGGATTGAGATTAACCTGTTGGAAACAACTCATACTCATCTGCTTACCTTTGATTGGGTCCGATGGGGGGATGTGCAGGTATCCCAGAGACGGACTTCCTTAAGCCCCGGTCTCTCTCTCCGTCACCCCTCCCTCCAGGTTCTCCTCCATCCCTGGGCACGGAGCTGGCCCGTTTGGACCCGTGGCGGCGCTCCGAGTGGTCCTCGCTCCGACTGCGCCGCACTCTGCCCTGTGGCTCGCTGATGCTCTTGCTGCGGCACAGCCGGTTGATCACGTTCTGGGAGACGGCCTCGTCGAAGCGCTGCCGGTGCTTCTTGGGGATGAAGATTCTGGCAAACATGGTGGCATGTGAAGAAAAATAATAAGGGGTGATATAAGTTTTTTTTTTTGTTTTTTTTTGTCCACAAGAGTTGCTTCAGAAAAAAAAAGCAACGAGAAGAAGATGGATCCACATCACAGATCCACCTCGATCCACTCTGAAAGCACACAGTCCATAACTCTAGGATCTAGGATTCCCAGTGAAACAACAGCAGCAAGTCAAAACATCCACTAAGATCAATCTTCACAATCCCAGTCCACGCTAATTTGAAATCAACAGGCTTCCTCCTCCTCCTGCGCTCTGATTCAAAGACAGGAAAAGAAAACAGGCTTTTGACGGACAGATGACGCGGAGACGACTGTTTGTCCCCAGAGGGGAGACGAGAAGACAAGTTGAACGAGGAGGCAGAGAGAGGAGAAGATCTTGCTCTGAGGAGAGAGACGGCGAGGAAACCATTGGCATCACTCGGCTGCTTGCTGGAGTCTCACTGCTGCAGCGTGAGGTACCAGAGCCAGAATACAGCCAGAGAAAAAAGGTGTGGGAGTGAGCGAGCATGGGATTTCTCCACTGCTATCTCTCTCTCTCTCTCTCTCTCTCTGCTCTCTCTCTCTCTACAGTATCTCCCTCTCTCGCTCTCCCACACTTCCGTCCACGCCTCACCTCTGTGTCACTGAGCACAGAGCAGGAAGCCGGCATCATCGCCTTGACCTCGGACCTTAACTGTTCTTCTATTTTGATAGTTTGTTTTGCAGCTTTATGAGATAAAAGATGAGCATAATTAACACAGCGCTGAGTAGGTGGATAAGCTTTTACTAAACTGCTCTGATTCAGTTGTGAAGAACAATTAACAAGCCGCTTCATCCTGTTAGATGATGTTTTCACTTGATTTCCAACTTATACTATCAGGAAGCCACTAGAGACGTCACGATTATAGATTTTCTTGGTATGATTATTGTCAGAGAAATAATCACGGTATTACGATTATCACAATTATTATGCATCAATACATTTTACAACACTATGAATGTGTAAAATCAAATATAGTCAAAATATAATTACATTACTAAACTCTTAATATAGGAGCAGTTATTAATCCCCCGGGGGAAGTGTTTGAAATATTTAAGTCATTAATTGTCATCTATACCAAAAAGTTTATTTTAATCATTTTTTTAAATTACAAATGACACCCTAACATTCAAATTCCTACCAATTCAGTGTTAGGTAAGGTAAATGGACCAGTATCTGTGCATCTTCCTTTACTTTGGTTCCGATATAATCTTTTTCAGAAAGTGACGGTATTTAGGAATCTGTACGATCAATTAATTGTAGTGTTAAATACCGTGATTAATTGTGAAAACAAGTACTGTGGAACCAGCTCTCTCCATGGGTCAGAGAGGCAGACACTCTAACTACATTTAAGTCTAGGCTTAAGACCTTCCTCTATTACCCTTTTCCCACTGGCCAAAAAACCCGTTTAAACCCGCTAACAATCGGCTTTTGGTGGCAGTGGGAAAGGCGCACCGAGCAAAATCGCCTTTAATCGGCTCGGCTCCGAACGGCTTGCAGTGGGAACGCCAGACCCGCGTCAACCCGCTAATTTACGTGATGACACTAAACGTTACGTGACGCTACGTCATCGCGCCGGTCGCGTCTCATATCACGTACCAAAACAAAGCTCTGCCAAAGACGGTGAATCTTTGGCTCTGCTCCGCTCTGCTCTCATCCGAGACTGGGATCAAAAGATCAGAGAACACTGACCAAAAACGATAGAAAAAGAGAAAAGAAAAGAAGTGACAGTCTGTTTAACTGACGTGTTGTGCCGCGGACGTCCGTCATCCGGCCGCAGCAGACTCTCTGTCCTCCGCGGTCCTGGTGCTCCAGGTCAGCCAGCCAGAGAGTCTGCCTCGGCGGACGGACACTCGGCGGGCGGCTGTGGCATGACTGTGTGTGTCTCTTGCACCGCGGATGAGAGCGGGGCGACTGGTTTATGCTCTGTCTGATCCCTCAGCGGGGGGGTCAGACTCGGCTCATTTTGGTCAATGGGAAAGGGGCCAACTGCGGGTCGACCCGCGTTTAAAAAACCCGCGTCGACCCGCTAATTTTAGTGGGAAAACGGCTTATGACAGAGCTTTTAGTTAGGGCTGGTTCAGGTAGCTCTGAACCATTTTATAGCTATGCTGCTATAGGCTTAGGCTGCTGGGGGACACATCTGGTTACATGGAGCCCTCTCCTCTCCTCTCCTCTCCTCTCCTCTCCTCTCCTCTCCTCTCCTCTCATTTTGAACTGTTATCTGTTGCACTTTGTAGTTTGGCTTTGGTGTCTCCCACTCTCTGTTTCCTGCTGTTAAACCGGCCTGCCCTCCCTTCCCATGAACCAGTCTGCCATCCAGTCCTCCCATTAAGCTGGCCTGCTCTCCCTGCCTCTCTTGCCTACCAGAAGCTTCCTTCTTCAGCTGTCGTTAACATTTCCATGTTTCCCACATTCTCTGTTATAAACTGTTTTCTTGTCTGTAACAACATCTATTGCACGTCTGCCCGTCTTGGATGAGGGATCCCTCCTCTGTTGCTCACCCTGAGGTTTCTCAGATTTTTCCCTGTTAAAAGGGTTTTCTGTGGAGTTTTTCCTCAGTCGATGTGAGGGTCTAAGGGCAGAGGATGTTGTTATGATGCCATGTAAAGCCCTTTGAGACAAACTGCTTGTAAAAACGGGATATACAAATAAAATTGCCTTGCCATGCCTTGCCTAATCCTGACATCCCTAGAAGCCACACTTCTCATGTGTTAGCCTTTTCAGGGTTGGTTATAATGTGGAGCCTAATGACCAGCAGGTGTATGACAACTTCACCGAAATAAAATAAGGCTGCTTTAACTCTAAATCTGGCTTGACCTTTTCCAGTACTCGCTGCTGCTACCGACATGTTTTCATCTCTGCCCAAATGAGCAGCGAGGTTCCACTTATCTGTACAAAACAAATGTCAGAGACGGAGGGGATGAGTGTGTACTGCACATGCTATTCTGTTCACATGGAGCGCTGGCTGTTTACCACACAGCAGCGCCGCCGATGACAACAGAACAATAAGAACTGTTCCCCCACCACACAAACAAACAGACAACTTTTCATTCAAGTAATAAGAATAGCTGCCAAGAGACAAGACAAAGTGCCCACACACCCACACACATAAAAACATACAAACATCAGCTGCTAACTGATTTTTAATACACACACACACTTTCTATAACCACATTTATGGGGATGCACCATGACAGCTCGCCAAAATCATTTAGTGTCGGAGGTTTTTATTATGACAACGGTGAATAAGTTCTCGTGGAATACGCAGTGTAAACACACAGCATGTCACATATGCTTTCACTGCGTCTTTTTCTGAAACTGGACCCAAAGGAAATGTGGGAAAGATTTGAGCATGCACCATCGCTGAACCGATCAGATGTGTCAGCTGAGTCAGAAGTTAATCATTTGGTTCCATGTTTGTTGAATCACGGCATCGTTAAGATCCAACCGAGAGCTCGGAGAGGGAGCACAGATTTGCACAAACAAGCATTTTGAGGTCCCACCTACACCCGTCTGTTGCGCCTCTGACTGGCTGATCTGCTGATCAGAGGAATCAGCCACCGGCAGACAGGGCGCAGCGCGGGCTGTGAACAACCACCACCAGTCGAGTAATTAGCAGCAAGCTCGGCGATGGAGGCGAGGGAGAGACAACAGCTACCGCTCTACGTGTCCACGCGAAGCTAATTAAGCTGCGTAAAAACAACTGTGACAGCTACTGTAAATAAGGCAATTAGGACACACTTATTGTACACAGGGAAGGAGAGCGAGAGAGGCGGATAAAAAAAAACTTCACAGAAAACACAAGGAATGTCTGCAGCTCATTTCATTAGACACAGCTGTTTACTATTATGTGCATTTCATTAAAGCCCCACTATGTAGTTTTTCAACCTTAAAATATTGTTTCTAAATCCATTTTCATTTCCAAATTCATTGGTAGAAAAATCACTAATAGGATGAACAGTGCCGCTGCTGCAGCCTGAGTGGGGCCGCGTCGGCTGCAACTGCACTATGTAACTTTCCTGGGCGGGTAGGAACACCGTGGTCCTGGTACACTGCAGCTCCGCTAAGCTCCAGAGCCCGAGCTCAAGCCCAGTCTCCCTGGTCCTCTCACCCACACATGAGCACCCTGTGCTGGGCTGCACGGCCGACCAGCCTCCCCTCCAGAGCTCGAGCTCTGGAGCTTTGCTCGGCACCACTACCGGCAATGGTACTGGCAATTGCGACGGCACGGCTGGTTCTGCTACCGGTACCGACGGCAGTGGTACCGGCAATGGTGCCAGCACCGGCACAGACACCGGCAACAAATTCACGTAGGCTACTGTGCTTCTCTGGGAACAAGGTAACAGACAGTTGCTGTTCTCAACCAGAGTACCAGTACCACAAATCCTACATAGTGGGGCTTTAAAAGGTATTTGGGTAAATACAAAGAACCTGCTGCCTCTGTAGTTTATAGTGCAGCAGATATTAAAATATTGTTTATGTGTGGAATCTAAAGGTCACAACAACACTAGAAGAGAGGTAGAGATAGAAAAGATGCAAATAGAGCAAAAGCCATTCTGTCTTTATAGGGTCATTACCAGGATGATATAACAATGCAACAGCCGAACAAATAATTATTCCTGGTAGAAGTCATAGCTGAAAATTAAAGGTTTTTTGTGGCAACACTGTTGACTGGTGTCTCTGCACTGCTTCCTCTAAGTTCTCAGTGGGGATATAATATATGTGTGCTGATACAGACATCATGTCATTCTATTAATCTGTGCTCATATTTTGTCAACCAGATAAAAATAAAATCACAACTCAGTTTGTTTTTCATGTTTAAAGATAGTTCAGTTTTTAATCAAACTCAAATAACTAATCTCCCCATGTGTCGTGCAGTAGATGCTGCCGAAATGTTAATACAACACACTGCAGTTGAGCTGAAGCATGTCCACTAGCCTACTATATACTGATGATAATGAGTTACAGCATGTGGGGAAATTCATCACAGATCGATTGAGCTAAAAAAAAAAAGTTTGATACTCCAAATCTATGCAGGCAAAAGAGGCAGAATTCAGAAATTTACAAAAAAGATCTCATACAGTATTTGTTTTTCCCCCCAGTGGCAGTTTAGTAAATGACAACACATGCTGCTCCCCTCTTCAGGAGCTCTCCTTTCAGAACCACAACAACACAAGACAAAAGGACAGCGATTCAGCTGTCTGGTGTTTTTCACAAACTTTCCAATGTCTCCTGATGGAATTGTGGATTTCACAGTTTTTCAGCAGCCAATTGAATACTTGTCTATGTTGAAGTATTGCTTACTTTATTGATTTCCAACAAAAAGATCAATTGAGTCATTTAGGCAGTGTGGAGGTTGACAGATTGTGGCTGACAGATTGAGGTGAGTCTTTTATCTAAAAGTTAGGATGTCTCCTCTTCTCACTACCTTTTCTTTTTTCTCAGCATCACCAATAGGTGGGGTTCGCTGTCAGCAGGTGTGTGCTCTGTTACTCCTGCAAACACACCTCACTGTGATGTCACAGTGCACTAAAACACCTGAGAGTACAGGTCTGCAGATTTGACTTTTATGTAGGAAAATTTTATTTTTTTCACATGTTCACACTTTTTAAAGAAGAAAATAAAATAAAAGGTATCTTATCTTCAACCAGTCTTCCATATTTAGCAAAAGAGATTCCGGTAATCATTTAAAGATGCTATAATGTCACTGTCAGTATTACATTACATGCAATCCTTAAACATAGACTATTTATATATTAGTGTTTGCTGTGACTGTTTTCAGTGCAGCTGCTGGTTTTAACAAATGGCGGGTGTCTCATTTTTGGGACAAATCTTTTCAGTAAAAGATATAGGCCACATATACTTAGTCTGCTGTCACTGTCTCTGCAGATTGTGATGAGGTTTGAAATGCACGACTGCAGTCTGAGACGGTGTTGACTGAGCGCAGACTACCGGCTACAAGAGGCAAACTCCAGAGATATAAATACATGTTCTGTAGTGATGTAGGTGTAGCAGCCCACACAGACCCTCTGTTTGCTATCTGCGCCTCCCTGCTATTTGTCATCTATTCATATGACAGCGCTAATTCGTCTCCGTCTCTCACACACATACAGCACCTGTCTGTGCGAGGATGCGTGTCTGTGTGAGTGTAAGAGCAAGAGTATACGTGTGGCTGCCGCTATCAGCATTCTGCTTTTATAAATGCAGATGTTGATGGGCCTCACAACGAACAGCCATCTGTTGAAACAGCCGCCTCATCACTAAAAGTTTTCGCCGTCAACTCCTGGAAACTAAATGAGCGCTCTGATTTGACCTCATTTATAAAGAACAGAGATCTATAATTATCTGAAGGAGGGTTGTGGAGGAGGAAGCAAGCAGGGAGGAAGGGACAGATTTCTCAAAAGGGAGGAATGACAAGCAGAAAACTACAAAGAGGAGACCTCATTTCATTTCAAGTGTCCAGATGTGGCTCCGCTTTCAGGTAACCAAGTCTTCAACTGTGTGATTTGTTGCCATGTCTGAACACATGCGATGTGATGTAACAACATGCCTCCTCTAAACTAATGGGAGTTGTGTGGTGGACTCCTCCTTCATTGATCTGTTTTGCCCTCCTTCTTTTTTTAACACTGATTAAGAAGTGAAATACGAGTGGTGGAGGCATTTAGGGATAAAAGCTGTGGAATTATAAAAGAATCAGATGAGCGGGTCTGTGTCCAGGGTGTTTAGACACAGTGGTATTGGAAAAGGTCAGCCATGTCTCATCCACACACACACACACATTGGATTAATAAAGTTAACGACATGTGTGATCAAAGTGTGCCCATGGCCATGGAAGGCATCCTGATAAAAAAAAATTAAAAAACCAGCAGAGAGAACAATGGGAAATGTATAATAAGATGTTACGTAATGTGCAGGTCCAGGCAGGGCTGAACACTGCATATATACATATAATGTAAACATACTTGTCCCATATGCAGAGTACTGCACATGCCTGCACCTTTATTCACGTTTCTAAATCTGCTTTAAATATTTGTTAAAAGCTGAATGCTGGTTCCAGTCACTGGTCACCCATCACCAGGAGGTGGTCAGATCAGTGTCCCCCCTCTCCACCCCCCGGTTGTTTTTGCTAATGATCCAATGAAGCCGCTCGAGCTATGACCAGTTCAACAAGAGTGATTTTGGCTTCTCACAGTCTCATTTTCACTGTTTTTATAAACACGAGGTGGAGAAGCTTTACAACCTTTAAAAGGAAAAAGAAGCCTAGAAAATAAACATAATTTGGTTTGTCTTATTATTTCCTACAGTGACCTCAGAACAACCTTTATCTTGACGTATGTAAGACTCACCCACCACAAAACACAACATATTTTCTATTTCCAGTTCTCAATTAACAATACCAAATGAAATCTTTCTCTCTTCTTTTATCACCTTTCTTTCTTTCTTTCTTTCTTTCTTTCTTTCTTTCTTTCTTTCTTTCTTTCTTTCTTTCTTTCTTTCTTCATAATGGTCCATTGAGGTGTTTGTTCCTCCTTCAGTGTGTAAGAGGTGGTTATTACTGTACTGTCATGGAAAGAAGCCTGAAATTCTCTTTCTAGTGAAAAATTGTGTTTATATTTATGGATATAGAGAATTTATGAGAGCACTTTCTCTATTATCTGTTTGTGTTCATCATCAAATGTAATAAAAACAGCTTTATGGTGCTAATATTTCTCATTTTGTGCAGTGCGACAGCTTAAAACTGGCTCCAGTTAATAGCACCCATAGTTAAGATTAAACACAATCATTATAAACACAACTGAAAAAGTACCGGTAAGCTTAGTGCATGTAGCGTAGTGCAGAATGGAGGAGCTGGTTACTACAGTATTGTGACTGGATAGGACCAACCATTACCTGATCACTCTTCTTGTATTAATTTGGATGACTAGTTAGAACTGGTTGACTGGTTTAGCTACATAAGTACAGTACATCTGCTTTTAAACACATCTGATATTAAAGGGACAGTATGGGACTTTATTGGCTTTTTATTGACAAAAATCAAATATCGCTTTCATAAATACGTATTTCACTGAAGTGGAATCGCGCCCGCATACAAACGAGTGCTTTCTCGTACCTTAGAATGAGATGTTACAAGTCGTTACAAACATACAGGGGGGGGTTCACCGAACCTTCTCTGCCATGTTGAATCGCCATGTTTTACGTTCAGTGTCACCGTGGCTGTAAGTAACCACAAACTCGGGCCGCCGGAGCTTCTCGGCTCGGGGAGAAAGTTTTCCAGACAGCGCCTGTTAAAACTGTCACCACCGTGTAGCTAGTGTGAGGAAGGACGGAGGCACTGGTGTTGCCTTCAGGTGCAGTCAGACACCTGAATGACGCCGTGAGTGACGCCGTCGGCAAACCGACTGGATGTTATTTTACTCGACGAGAGAAAGCCGGAAAATGTGGGTCAGGTAAACAATACGACATCACCATGACAACATATTGTCACGCCTGTATTGTTTTGCCTCGTGCTGGCGGACCGTTTGTTTACATAGAGGCTTGTTTATCCTGATACATGCAGCTTGTGTTGTTTTTCTGACTTCTGCCCGAGTTTACGTAAACGCAACAGCAAGAATACGTGCCGACATGCAACCGCACCGCTAGATGGGGGTAAATGTCACATATTGTCCCTTTAAAGTTACTGCTATCTCCAGAGTAGACACACACATACACACACTCAGTATGATACAGGCAGATAAAGTTTAAAAGGAATATTTATGTAATCTGAAAGTCAACATGGTGCTCAGGAGCATGTACCACACAAACATACACACAGTTCCCCACCCACCTAAACACGTGTCATGAGATTACATCCTAAAAGCACAGCATCACTCACCCTAATGACTTCAGCAGCGGGTCTGTGTATTGTTAACTGTTTCAACAAGCGCTGCCCATCCATCCAAGTAATGTCACATCACATCAAACAGCATGAACATGTTGTCAAGCGTTCACTTGAATTAATAAATGATAGATTTAAAGCTCTACAGCAAATTGGCTGGAAGAGATTTTAGAAAACAGCTGGGACATATCAAAGTTCCAAACATGTCATTAAACATCAGCAGCAGTAATCAACGTCTCCTGTGTCAGATTGCATTAAATATTCACCCACCTCCCATTTCACTTAGAAAAATGTTGCTGTTGGCACTGGTAAAAATCAACCCAGCTGCAAGACTTAGAGAAGCTGCATTTTTAATTCCATCAAAAGCGAAAAACCAAGCGAAACCACATTATACAGAAGCTTCATTTAAAAGAAATAAAAAGATGTACTCACCCCAGGCAGTTCATCGTTTTAGCTGTCACACATAGCTCAGAAATCAAACCAATCTAGACACCAGTTTCACCATCTATGGCAGGAATGATCAGAACAGCAGACACACCCACTGCTACAGTACACAGCTCCCAGGCTGAGGAGGATAACAGATATATGGTGGGACCCTGGTGCAGGCGGGAGGCTGCCTTTACCAGGTGTCAAGGGAAAACGGTCACCACACTGACAGAGCATGGAAGTGCCTGAGCTCTCAGTGCAACAGTAAGAAAATCCATCAGAACAAAACATAAAAACCCCCTCAGAGAGAGGGAGAGAGAGATGGAGTTGTGAGATGAGTGGGGGATGGAAAAACCCCCGAGAGATGGTTTCAGTGTTATTATTGGTGCTCGTGCAAATAGGAGTGTCCTTCATTACACAAATACCAATGAGGAGTTCTTGGTGGACGGTGTTTGAATTATTCATGACCAATTAAAGACAGAAAAATCCTGTTGCCTCACATCATCTCAGGTAGAATACGAGGCAACTACCCCAACACTGAGTCCGTGCCGCTGCTGGAAACCCTTCTTACAGTATATAAATAAATACCACTAAACAGAGCTGAAAGTGGTGTAGTAGTAGTGGACGGAGCCAGTGTAGTAAGAGAATAAAAGATTAGTTTGGCTCAACTTGTGGGAAAAGTGCAATCTGTGCACAAACTGTGCAGGGATTTAGAGACAGGCAGGGATGGAGGGGATTTGGGCACACAGACCATCAGGTAATTCTGGCTGTCTGAATGGTTTTTCACATTCAGTTACCTGGCGCTGTTCCATATTTCAACACACCATCAAAAAAAAACCTGTTGGGTGTAGATCCAGTATTTTTTTTTTAATGAACAGCAGATACAGAGCAGCATGGCCATCAATGCTGAAAGATTCCCGTGACGCGAGCGCTCAACTAAATCTGTCCGTGGCTCATCATCACAGACACCTCCATGCTGTGAATTCACTTCACTTTGCCAATTCTCATTTACTGCTGAAAACTCTAAGCTCCGCTCCATCCAAGTCAGTTTAGTCTCTCAGTTTCACTAACACAGATGATGAGTCTTTAAGCGACTTGAAGGGTCACTGTGGATTAAACCCCACACGCCAGATGGGGCCCACCTAAACCTAAAGTGAAGCTTGATAATGCCTGACAGTGGGTGGGACCCCCTCTAATCCATCCTATGACAGAATGAGCAACAGGAAAAGCTTGTTTATGTGGTTATTATGAATTAAATCCCTGCAGATTATTTTACTTTTCACTGGGACTTGAAAATGACAAGTATGTAGGATACAAAGCCAAGAGAGGGTGTAATAACTAAACAACAGAGGACGTTTTACAGTAACAAAAAGAGCAGTGCTGACTGTCATTACTCTTATGTATTAGCACATGAGATAGTACATTGTGATGGGAGATAAAACACTTCTTACCTGATGTTGGAGAGGAGCTGGCGATGCTCGTCAGTGGTGAGCACCTCTGGCAGGACAGAGGCCAACCATTCAACCCTCTTCTCCGCTGCGTACTGCTTCAACACCGAGAACAGTCTCTCTTTCACCTCAGGCTCATCACCTAAAATCTGGTCAACCTGATGGAGATTGCAGAGTGATGTCAGAAGCAAGGAGCAGTTTGAGGACAAGATGCTGTAACCTTGTAGTTCAGTACCAAATTGTTACCATGACAATATAGGTCTCTATTTGTATTGTTCTCTCACTATAAAATCAAAAAAACAATTTGATTTGACCACAAGCATTTCACCATAACATTAAATATTATAGTGTGAATAAGCAGTAAGGAAACTTAAAGATTCCTTATTGTATTAAGTGAAAGTAAAAGTTCCATGTCTCTTTAATTATAAAAGCTCTCAGTGCACCAGAAATGCACATAGTCTGTGTTTAGAGACAGACTCTTAAAATGAACCATCAGGACTTCTGTTACTTTGTGATGTCACAACAAACCAGATTCCACCTTATCCATGCCAAAGCCCTGCCCACCTAGACCTGCCATCCCACCTTAAAAGATTTGGTTCCCTGAAATCTGGAGCATTTTTCATTGTACCACTGGGAAGTGGTCAGCCAATCAGAAGAGAGCCTCCTCTCGTTTGACTGGCTCCAGAGTGAAGCCAGAGACAGGAGATGTAAATCTAGACTGGGGTGGCTTTTGGTCCTTTAAAATTGAAGAAAAACATTGTTGGTATTACTTATTAAGACTTTAACACTCAGGTAATCTTCTTAATCTGGGCTGTGCAGGCAGGGTTGATTACATATGACTGACAGTAGCATCTCCTTGGCAACGTAGGCAAGCAAGCCACAGTTCTCACCATATTCAAATACAATTTTGTAAGTCATCTTTAAACCAGTAAAAAAGCCGCACAAAAAACACTAATAGTCAAATCTCTCCTATGAAACGACCAAATGAGTTTATGTGGGACTGCACTGACTTAGAGGTGAGTGTGTGTCTTTGACCTACCTTCCTGTTGAACTCCAGGGCTTTATGTTTACGGTCCAGTCTCGCGCCCTCTCCTCCCATCTGACTGTCCTCTATGCTGATGCTGTGTTTCTGCCTGGGGCCGAGGCACAGCACCCCCAGGCGCAGCGTCCTCCCCTGGGATGCCTTGATCAGCGCCGCGGCCGTCTCGTGTTGCCTGACTGGGATTCCGTTGACCTCCATGACGTAATCGCCGGCCCTCAGACCTGCGCGGCCGGCTGGAGAGCAAGGCGAGCAGTCCTCCACCAGCAGGGGGCAGTCTCCCACGATGGTGAACCCAAAACGACCATCTGGACCTGGTATGATGTCCATCTGTAAGGTGGGAAAAAAATTATAAAATGTAAGAATCTGCTCCAATGTTTGAGCCCAGATCATCACCCACAAAAACACCAGGTCTACTAGTTACTTAAACATGCCATGTAATTCCACAGCCATTAATCCACATATGCAGTATTGCTGTGATGGACTCAAGACCTGCTGTATGCGGGACACCACTCCGATACTGGGAGGGATGTTCTTCTGAGTCTGGGCGATGGCGACGACAGCTTGCGGACCCAGGGTGGAAACATTGTGGCCCTCGATCTCCAGGACCTGGTCCCCTGCCTGCAGCCCGGCCAGGTGAGCGCTGCTGCCCTCCTCCACAAACAGGATGTAGCTGGGTCCATTCCCACCCAGCTGGAAACCAAAATCCTCAGGCCAGCCCTGGTTGGATGACGGCATGCTGAGGACTTAGGGGAGGAGAGGGAAAGATGGAGATGGGAGAGAAAAAGGATGTAAGGTGCGGGAAATAATGAAAACAGACATGGTCAAACACACTTACCCACAGCGGCAAACGCGTCCATGTCTACTGGCACTGCAAATACACGCTTTAGATCAAGCAATCCTTTGCATGCTTTAAAGGAGATTTATATTTGACGCAGTTGTTCCCAGCCTCCTTCCTCCTGCCGTCTCCCGTGTCTCAGGTTGTACTATCGTGAACGGCTCCGTAACCCTCTACCCTGAGCCATGACACACTCAGCGGTCCCTGACCTGGTTCACAAACTCCATAGCAGCCAATCAAATTAAGGCGTCGCAGAGATTGTGACCTTAATTAGCTTGAGAGGCAAAAGTTCCTCCAGCAATTTTTTTTTTTTTTAACTCAGCGCACATGCACGTCTTGCCTGTTGAACAGTAATTAGGCAGCAAAGTAAGAGAGCACACCACTGGCTGCACTGCACTCATGAGTTATAAGCAGGAAGGACATCAAAACAGCAGTAATGTTGAATTAATAAGGCAAAATTGCAAATCTAAGGCATCTGAGAGCTAAGGCTTGGGTTGAAATATTAAATCAGAATGAATTGAGCTCATATTTGACACCTCTAATATGAAAAACAGAGAATTGCAAAAAAATTGACATGTTGGCTCTTGCTTAATATAATCTACTATAAAGCCTCATGCTCAGCTGGAGGCTAATGATGTGCTCCACAGCCTCTAAAGCCACAGCACAGCAGGATTCACACATTGGACAAAACTGATAAAAGACTTACAGAAATCTTTAGATGGATACCGAGAGCCCCGTTTGCTCTGCCGAAAAGAGTATCTGCCTTTTTTGTTTTGCAAAAACTTCTTCATCTTGAATGTCAAATAGCAGGTGACCTGCTAGGAGGCTAATATCCAATCTGTCCTTTCAAATATAATGTCAAAAAAAAACAAAAAAAAAACAACCTCCCCCCTGACCACCCCACAACCCAAGGTCAAACAGAAAGCGTGACAATCTCAAAACATTGCCCCATTCATCCACCCTGAAACCACAGCAGCCGCCTCATGAGCAAAGGGTGAGTGTGCATGAAAAGCCAGTGCAGTCTCTTTGTGAGTATGTCAAGGAGTTAGTCCTGCGTCTCATCCCTGATTCATCCTTGGGCCAGTCTGCTTGCACAGTGTTAATCAGAAAACTGGGACGCGTACACCCGCGCACCTCGGCTCCTTAATAATTCTCTCTCCAAAAAGGGTATTGTGAGGCCTCATTTTTCTATAAATACACCAATGTGTCTTTTTCCTTCTCCTCCTCTCTTGGCTAGGTGGCTCTCCGAGGGACCGCTCCTGGCCCAGAATCACTCTGCGTCGCTGCGAGAAAGCCTGATGAGTACTAATTGGAGCGTCTGCTTGCCTGGAATTCTGCGTGTCCGTGTGTGTGTGAGGCGAGCACGCTGAAATGTTGAGCCCATTGAGAGGGAGCAGGGGCAATTTAAGACTTTAGCCTGTAGGATTAGCAGGATTATGAGCTGAATCTTCAGCTCTCCTCCAGCCCCTTGTCATTAACACTGAAGGAACACATGCACCCCTCCCTGATGAATACATACACTCCCTATAGTGGCTCCATCTAAGAAACAGGCATACCTCAGGACACGTGTTGTCAGGTGACAAGTCAAAATGAGGAAAACACAGCACTGTCATGATCAGTCTGCACAGAGTTTAGGTCAATGCTGGAGTGAATTTACAATGCAGGCTTAGCTTGATGTTAAATGTGCTAATTTATTTATTTAATAATATCATCGCTCCAATGATCCCGGTGACATAGGTTTATTTGTGGAACAATGAGACAGATGCAGTGAAAACTGGTGCAGTCTCTGTCACTTTCAGCCCATTCATTCTGTGTCATGTGGTCTAATCACTGGGCTGGACTGTGTGGGACACACACTGCTGCCACAGAATGTATTGTCCTTTTTTTATATTACAGTACCTTTTTTCTTGTCCATCAAATAGAGCCTTCTATTTTTAAAGAAATTGATAAATTGGGATATCAATCACTGATAAAAATGTAAGTTTCAGCCCTAATTATAGGCAAAGGACAGCAAGGATCTTGTGTCCCCCATTCCATCTATTGACGCACAAGATGTTTTTGTGCTGAAACAATTCATTGTTAGACTGATTGACAGAAAATGTATCAACAACAGTGAAACCACTTACTGGTCTCAGCTTCTCAAATGTTAATATTTAACATATTTTAACAATAACAACAGACTGTTACGAAAAACACAAAAACCATTCAACCTACAATATGAGAGACTGTGCAGATGGTGGAGATATCAACAAGACATTATTATGAGATTTCATATTATTGATAGGGCACTGCTGATGTTTTCATTGCATGTTATTAAGTCATTAGTTGGTGAGTCAATAATCCACTGCAGTTAACAAGTCAAATGAGAACTGATTACAGCTGATGAGAGGGAGCTGGGTAAGCCTGCAGGTGGACCCATTGGAGTGTGAACTGTCATTAGTGGCAAAGGCAAGGCAAGGCAAGGCAAGGCAAGGCAAGGCAAGGCAAGGCAAGGCAAGGCAAGGCAAGGCAAGGCAAGGCAAGGCAAGGCAAGGCAATTTTATTTGTATAGCCCGTTTTTACAAACAGTTTGTCTCAAAGGGCTTTACATGGCATCGTAACAACATCCTCTGTCCTTAGACCCTCACATCGACTGAGGAAAAACTCCATGGAAACCCTTTTAACAGGGAAAAATCGGAGAAACCTCAGGGTGAGCAACAGAGGAGGGATCCCTCACCCAGGACGGACAGACGTGCAATAGATGAGCCGGTCAGCTCGATGGGAGGACTGGGTGGCAGACTGTGGCAAAGCACACAGTAAGGAATAGACAGTCCGGTCCAAAATGAATAATTGAACACAAATGGTTTATAACTGCAAACACACACGGTTTGCTTCAATCAAACTCTCCTCTTACACCACTGCCAAGACTGCTCACTCAAGTGATATTTCACAGGCAGCTGAGTCTGATAAAACTGTCTTAGTAGGCTACAACTGCAGAGCTTTGTTCTTCAGAAAATCCATATTACTTTTAAGCATATCTATCTATGTTGTACTTTGTTTTTATTGTTAAGGATTTACCTAGAATAGTAAA
This sequence comes from Trachurus japonicus, assembly GCF_045865225.1. Taxonomy (NCBI): domain Eukaryota; kingdom Metazoa; phylum Chordata; class Actinopteri; order Carangiformes; family Carangidae; genus Trachurus; species Trachurus japonicus. The sequence goes on from NC_140925.1 coordinate 20,191,169, forward strand.
ACTGCTGTTTCATTGGTCATAAATGGTGTGAAATATAGTTTAAAACACTTTATTTTATTTGTTCTACCTGTTTCTACCTAAATACTTTTGTACAGAACAGTATATAGTTTCTGTAACATATATTTGTACATCGTATCTTTATAATTCATTCCTTACTTTTTTCCTGCCTTGTACTTCTCTGCTACTGTTCCAAGACAATTTCCCATAAGTGGTAATAAAAAAAAGTCTTATGTTTTTCACTACTAATTCAATGCATTGTGGCTGCTTAGTGTCTGCCTATCTATTATTAGAAACACTCATAATTACCTTACACCACTACCCTTACAACAGAACAGCACATCCAAAGTCCAGCACAACCACACATCCCTTACCTTTTTAAACAACATCCATAGACGTGCACACACAGCTCCTGAGCAATGCTCCACTCTGCAGCACCGTGTTGTGCTGTAATATGAGTGTTGGGCCATGTCCGCAACCAGATCCAACAGGTGTCTTGTGATGCCTCGTCGCATTGTGTGGAGCACTGGATGGCAGTAAGAAAAGGAAAACAATACAAAGTAACTCTGAGTTAGTTATTCATGTGTGCACTGGAGTTAAGCGTTTTAATTTTGGAGCACAAAGAATATATAGCTACTCCTTACTACTGGTGGACTTCAACTAAGTACATCTACTGTACAGTACAATTACTGTACATAAGTACAATTTTAAGGCTCTTTAATTGAGTATTTCTAATTGCTGATACTTCTAATCCTCAACATTTCAATGGCAAATATTTCACGTGACTTCACTTCATTTTGCTTTCTTTAATAAGTTAAATTCATTCATCCATTCTTTTCTTTTTTTAAAATAATTTTGTGGTTTGAGGTTTGACTTGACATAATATAGCCTACCTTGGATTTTTCCCACCCAGATGTTTTTTTTTTTTTTCTAAATCAATCAATTGAACAAATAATCCTTAGTTGAGGGCCTATAGGATGAGTATAGGCTACCACAGATCCTAGCTAAACATTGAAATTATATTATTTTGCTTGACTTAGCCTAATACAGTTCCCTGATTCTGTTTATGTGCTTTCACTCTAAGACTTTGAATGCAGCTGGTATTTTTACAGTGAGATATTACTTTGTTTTACTTAAGTAAAAGTTATGAATAATGCCCCCACTGCTTTTGTACTTAAAATAAACGGACCTCATGAATCTAGATGAACATTTTTCATCTTTTTTTTCTTTCCGGAAAACAAGAAAAAAGTCTGATAAAACAAGCAGGGAGCTGACAAACTTAGTGTAGCCTAATTAATTTGAAACCTTGAAGACGACATAGGCTAAATCTCTTCATATTGGAAAGTGCTAAACTTTTATTTGAAGTTTGCCTGTATTCAACTTCAAAATTTATATTATCAATATTTGGACGGTCAAGTATAAATATGAGGACAAAGTTACCATTTGAATGTCTGTAGCACAGTCCACCTTATCAGCACCACGATCAGCACCACCAGCCTTCAGACAGCTACTAGCTTGGGAGTTAGCTACATTGATGCTAAGGAAGTAGCATTGTTTTCAGAAACACACCCATGGACCGAAAGTGAAGCTGGTGGCTATGGCGAGAACCGAACCGGCTATGTTGACATGAGAGAAAACACTACAAGGCAGCTATGTGTGATTAGACCAGAAGGTAAGGTGACGGAGAAATTAATTATGTATCTGTTTTAGAGAATCGATTTGCAGGTTTAGCTAACGTCGGGTATAGACCATAGACTGTAGGTATAGACACAGGTTAGCATGCTAACGTAAACTCAACTGACTCGTCTCTTACAAAACGTGCTACTCTGTTTAGAAGATACGCACTGCTTATTTTTGTCCACAAATCTTATCAATGTATGAACAGAAATAATCTAAAAACTTTGTGTTAATATGCCGGTAGAGTGTTGTAGAGTTTACTACCTGTTGGTGGTGAGTTTTGACCATGAACACTTGTTGTATTGACTCTGAAGCTGCCAGGTGACATGGACTTCCTCACTCTGTTTGCTATCTACGTCGTGGTGGTGCTGACATGTATGGTCCTGGTCTGCAAATACTCAGGCCAGCAGCGAACTCCCTTCAATACAGTGTACAACTCTGTGGTGAAGGTAAGAAAGAAAGAAGAGCCTTTCAACTAACTGTTGCTGCTTTAAACGGACACTTGGTGGCGCTGTTATATCAATATCTAGAAATACGTTATTCACTGCATTCAGAGCTGTTGCCAATTAAATTCACAGGTTGTTGCTCCAATTACACCAAAATGGCTCCAGAGGTTTTCACAGTGGACCTTCCACAGGCTGTTTCATCAAAGGTTTGTTGTACTAAAATATCCCCTATTCTCACAATGTATTTCAGCATGGTCTTGTCTGGAAAATGTTGCCTTTTCTTGTTAAACAAGGCTGTATCATCTTCCTCTAACTGCAGGAACAACATGTTCATCTATCTGCACATCCTTCTGGAGTTTGCCGTGTACGCAGAGTTCACCTTTGAGGTGTTTGGCTTCTGCAGGGAGATGGACACCACTCTGATCAGCCTGTCTGTGCCTTACATCCTGCTGGTCATCAAGACCGTCTTCTTCTACCTCTGCATCAGGAGAGATCCAGGTTAATTTTTATATCAGCTGCATTATATTCGCACATATGTAGAAGGGGTGAGAACGTGCATGTGAACTTTCGTAACCCTTTCCAACAGCGTGCTGCCAAATTACACAGCCTTATGCGTAATAACTAGGAGGTTAGTAATTACATAGCATCCATGCACATCAGTAATTTAATTTTGTCATCTGCAGGGTAAAGCTATTTTAACAAGTAATCAAGGGTTGAACTTAATAGCATCTTCCTTGGTTCAGTAAAACAGTAAAAATACAACATAATTATTTCTTGTTGTTTCATGTTGCCTGCGTCATTTACTTCTCATAATATCCCAGGAGGATTGTTCTCTGTTCATTCATTATTTTCTGTTCATTCAATCAGGTCTAGAAGAATGATATCACTGACTTTAAGGGGTCTCATTTTGCTATTTTTAGCTGGTGTTTTACAGGAATAGCCAGAAAAAAATCCCTGAGTAATTCTGGACACGATTATTGCACTGCAGCATTTTTACTCAGCTCTCTTTCTTCTTGACTCTCCATCCACCAGGCACTGTGATAAAGAGGAAAGTGGCTGCCCAGCTTTCCATCTATCCGTATGACAAAAGATTGTTCCACCCGGGGGTCTCCTGTCCCACCTGCCAGCTTGTAAAACCAGCTCGCTCCAAACATTGCAGTGAGTGTTGTATTTTCTACCAAAACAATTTACCTGAATTCCAAACTGTCATTGAAGAGTGTATTATTTTATCATTGTTCACGTTGAAAAGGAAAGGGAAATCTTATTTATTACTGATTCTAAACACCTGTCTGTTTCTCAGGGGTCTGCAATAGGTGTGTCCAGCGCTTCGACCACCACTGTGTCTGGGTGAACAACTGTATTGGTGCTCAGAACACACGTTACTTCTTGCTATACCTCTTCAGCATCTGCGCCATGGCAGGAGACATGGCGCTACTAACAGCAGACATGCTGTTTTATGCCGTACTGCACTCAGGGCTCCTGAGGGCCAGTTACATAGATGAGAATGGAGAGCAGCAGCCGGCAGGGCCTCTGTTTATCGTACAGGTGGGACATGGTACTCATGCCTTATTTCTATACATGCACCGTAGCCATGTTTATTTCCAAGTCGAATAATTTTCTTTTCCCCCTCTGTCCTTCCAGCATCTGTTCCTGACCTTTCCCCGAGTTGTCTTCATGTTGGGCTTTCTGGTTTTCGTCTTCTTCCTGCTGGCGGGTTATGCCTTGTTCCATTCCTTCCTTGCTCTTGTCAACCAGACCTCCAATGAGTGGTACAAAAGTCGAGGTTATGTGTGTCAGCACTGTCACCCCACTACAACAACAGACCACCTCTGCGGCCCAGCGCCGGACCACTCTCAAAGATACTTCTACAGCCGAGGACTTCTCAGAAACCTGGGGGAGATTTTCTTCCCTCTACAACCTGTTCAGAAAAAAGACAACTGAAAAAAGCTTCTGTCCCTTGTGTCATGCTGCATTTATTGTATGTGACCTCTAATTTACTGACCCAAAGAACTCCTCCTGACTGGACAAACAAATGTTATGTTAATAGTTTCTGTAAACAAACTCTCTTTTAAAAAAAAAAGAATTTTTCATGTCACATAGTTGCCATTAATTAAAGCATTTATGCTCCCAGAGCTGGAGCAAACAACAGATATGTTCACAGTCTTTAACATGCCGTTTCTTTCTGGAAGTTTTTGGTAAGGTTCAATTTTATCTGGGAATATGGATTTGAATAAAGTGAGTATTGAATTTAAATATTAAAAATGAAACTTCAATTTCTTTGTGTTTGAGAAATTTGTTAGTGTACAAGACACAAGCAACACAGCGCAGAAGCATTTTTTGTCCTCACAGATGAGTGACATTTATAGTTTAATTCAAATAAGAGGGGTTTCAGTTTTTGGTAGCAAGTACAATAGTAACATATGACAGAATACTTGAGGTGGTTAAAACAACCTATTACCAGAGACGTTCTAATAGTTTTCTTACTGTGCAAAAGTGCAGTGCTCAATAGTCATTACATAGATGAGAATGAGCATGGGTACATATCAATCACAGCATGCACCAGTGTACACAAACATGAAGAGAATGGGTAGAAATTAAGATTAAGGGTGGCAAAAGATGTACAAGAATGCAACAAAGAATTCCACTGAATATTATGGAGATTTGGACAAGATAGGTGTATTTATGATCTTGTATAGGAGAGACTGGGGTAAATTGAGCCACTTTTCATATTTAGGATCACTACATCGAGGCAATTATAGATTTGTTGCTAACTAATATCTTCATATATTTCAGGATGTTGTGCATTCCTACAAACAAACAGAATGAGTAGAAAAAAAGTAGTCTCTTGGCACGACTTCACTGTGTATGGGAGCCACCCCCCCCCCCTTGCCTTCCATCTCCATTTTTTTTTTTTTTTTTTTGTATGGCACGGGATCAATTATGGGATTATTCAGCGTTGTATTATAAATTCGCCCTGTTTGTGGGACTAGACCGGAAGTGGGGCCGGACTCCCTCGTGTGTGGTTCCTGTCTCTTTAAACCGGTGCGGAAGTAGCTGTCAGAATTGAATCAACGCTCAGAGGAAGAAGGTCAGGTCTGCTCTGGGTTTCTCTCCTGTCACTTTCAACACTGCGCTTTTAAAACCAAACCAGTTACTACCTACCACAAAGACAACACTGGGACTTTCACCCTGCTTTGCTAACGTTACCGAGCCTGACTCCAGCCCCTAACGTCGGTGCCTGTGGTCGGTAAGCAGAGCGACGTGCATTGACACACATTTGAGGCGTTTCATTTGAAACCAGGCAGCGCGCACCGGTTCTGTTACCGTCCGTCCTTCCGTCCGTCCTCCTCCATGTCTCCGTCCAAATGCAGTCGGCTGAGCGGGGCGCTGGTGAAGCAGCTGCTGGAGTCGGTGGACAGCGTCCTCTTCGACTGCGATGGGGTCATCTGGCGCGGGGACCAGGCCATCCCCGGCGCCCCGGAGGTCATCAACCTGCTGAAGAAAAAAGGGAAGAAGGTTTTCTTCGTCACCAACAACAGCAGCAAGACGAGGAAGATGTACGCCGATAAAATGACAACGCTGGGGTTCAACGTGACGGAAGACGAGGTGTTCGGCACGGCGTACTGCTCCGCCATGTACCTGAAGACGGTGAGCAAGCTGGAGGGGAAGGTCTACCTGATAGGCAGCAACGCCATGAAGCAGGAGCTGGAGGCGGTGGGCATCCAGCAGACCGGGGTGGGGCCGGACCACATCTCCGGGAAGCAGATCGACTGGGCCAACGTGCCCCTGGACCCCGAGGTGAAGGCGGTGGTGGTGGGCTTCGATGAACACTTCAGCTACATGAAGCTGAACAGAGCCCTGCAGTACCTGAGCCAGCAGGGCTGTCTGTTCGTGGGAACCAACAGGGACACCAGGCTGCCCCTGGAGGGGGGCAAGGCCGTCCCAGGTAGGAATACACTGAATAACTCCCCCGGACACATTAAAGAGGCTTAAAGGGGGATTAACACACTGAGGCTTTTACACACTCACACACAGTGTTTTTGTTTTGACTGGTGAACTCGAAGGCCTTGTTTTGAGTCTGTCAGGTCATGAAATACAAGTTTTGAGGATAATCTCATGTCAGGATTAAGTGATGTTGCTCAATTTGTGTTGAGGCCAGTGAGCTGAGGCCTACACAGTAGAAAACCTACCTTCAGATCATGCTGAAAATCCAAACTGATTTCCATGTGCATCTCTATTCTTCTATCTTCTTCCTGGAAAGTCTTTGTTCAGGTCACACGGTTAAATATCTAAAGTGTCTGCTGCTGGGAGGTAATGCAAATACTATGATACAGGTCTGGGAACTACCTGTCTGACCGTGTTCCTCTGACATCATTAAAATAACCAAAAGTATTAAGATACTCTCAAAATTGTCACCCTAATTGTAAATCAAAGCCAGGTCATACTTAAAGCAGAAGTAAGCGGAATATTTGTGTTAATATAAGTCTTTAATAGTTATATCTTCCGACAGCAATCACTTATAGTGTTTGGTCTGAAACACGGGTCTGTCAGTCACTCTGCTCTGCTGTAAGCCGAGGAGAAAACTTTCCTTGTATCCTACAACCTTTATCCAATGAGGAGAGAGAACGGCATAAAGGGGCGGTCCTCTCTGTGTGTGCAGTGAAGGGATGCGCGTGAATGTGGTGACGTAGGGACGAGGGCGGGGACTGCTAACTCCATCGGCTGACAGGAAGTTAGCCAAAACGACCGGATGGCTTACTTCTGCTTTAATCCATTTGAGAGCTTTCATTGAGGAATATGATTTTGTGTTAGAGGGAAACCTTCTGCCTGTAGGTGAATTTTATCAAAGCTGAACTTGACTGACACAGATGCTGCAAGCTCAAGAAAGCAAACAAAACCAAATCTGTAGATCTTACAACATAGAAACACATTCCAGAAAGTAAAATTGTATAGTTGCAGTATAGTTTCTCTTACCTCCTGACCCTGCCCCCCCTTCCCTCAGGTACAGGCTGCCTGCTGCAGGCCGTGGAGACAGCGGCCCAGCGCCAGGCTCAGACAGTGGGCAAACCCAACCACTTCATGTTCGACTGCGTGGCCTCCCAGTTCGGCGTGGAGCGGGAGCGCTGCCTGATGGTGGGCGACCGTCTTGACACGGACATCATGCTGGGCTCCAACTGCGGCCTGAAGACCCTCCTCACCCTCACGGGGGTCAGCACGGTGGCGGACGCCGAGGCCCACGAGAAGAGCGGCAGTGCGGAGAGGCAGGGGATGGTGCCGGACTACTACGTGGAGAGCATCGCAGACCTCCTTCCAGCTCTGCAGGGATGAGACTGCCTGCTGCTGCTGCACGTCTGTCAAGACTGGAGAGCAGCTACGCGACAGCCTAGCTGTTGAGAACCTGAGGAATTTGGGTAGCCTGTCCTATGCCAGGGTCCACGGTCCTCTAAAAGGAAATATTTTTTCACTAAGATTCAAATCATCTCTATAACAAAGTCACAACTGTCTTGTGACGGAGGACAAAGACTCTAAAGACACTATCCAGATTTTATCAGCACTTTTTTTGTCTTTTACTAAACCATTATTCTAGTTTTACGTTATATGAGTGATAAATAACATAAGAACAACAATTTTCAGTATTGTATTGTTTTCAATGTTATTTAAGTGTTAGAGTGTGGCTAAGGAAGAGAAGTGTATGTTCCTTTTTTAAGTAAGAAGAGAGTTGAGTGTACTTTAAAGGTCCTGTGGTGCAACTACCCCTTAAGCAACAAGGAGTCCAACTCAATAGGGGAAATAAGTGCACAAGAAATGTCAACAGTCTGGTGATATGTGTGTGTTCAGGAAGAGAGAGAATGGGGGTAAAATGCACTGAACTGGTTTGACTTGAGCTCTGTGTTCCTTATTTTATTGTTAACACCTCAACAGATTACTCTCCTATCTGCACTCACGGGAAGGTGCAATGACATCCACTGCTGTCGTTTAAATGTCTGTCATGTCATATAAATGTATTAATGAAACAATGACAATTTTACCACCCACTTTCTGACTTGTCTTCAGGAACAGCATCCCCCTTCTGACTCTCAGACTCGCACTCAAAAGCAATGCTCAAAGTCAAAGTCTGTAATAAAACATTAACCGTCTTTACCAAAACCAGACTCTGCTCTCTTCAACGTGAACACAGCAAAAACTTGCACTTTAAAGTCACCTTGGGCTGTCAGCGGCTGGATGCAGCAGCAGTTGCAAACGCATATCTGCTCTCACCTGATGAGAGAGACTTTCCAAACTGCGCCTGCCTCACTTCTTTGTCCATTGTCTGGCCTGGGGAGGGCGGCCAATGTCTCTCGTGTAAGTGTATAAGTTTGAATGGGCAGAAGGGGGGACAAAAGTCAATGGAGAGATAGATGGGTAATGGTTGAGAGAGGCATATTAAGTCGTATCAGGCAGCTAGGGAGACATGAAAACGGGAGGAAAATTGCAGGAAGACAAAAGTAGAAAACTGGCAAGGTGAAGAGTTTTGTGTGAAAGTGGGCGACTGTTTTTTGGGGAGGGAAACGGTGAGACCTGAGGAGGAGGAGAAGGAGGTGGAGGTGGAGGAAGGAGGGGGATCTGAGGTCTGTGGGGACAAAGAGAAGCTGGCCAGGTGAATCGGGTCTCAGTCAGCGCTGGTCATGACCACAGCTCCATGCCGATAGCCTCGAGAAGGGAGCAGACTTGAGTGAGGAGCCGTCAAGGGACACAGGATGGTGAGGTGCTGGAAACATTCAGAAAACCGCCTGGAGGAAGCACAGTGCACAGTGAGTAGGAGACTTTTAATCCACGTTGACTGAGGACAGCGTCAAGACAGGAAGCAGTTTTCTTGATATGAGTGCAAATTTTAGGGGCAAGATAACAGCTGTTTGCTTCCTTAGCTTCCATCTTACATCCTGTACCAAGATCCTCTTTTTAAAACCTCTTGTCATTGGTTGCTGTGTTGTGTGTGTGTGTGTGCTCACATCTCTTCAGGATGGGGGCCCCACTGCGTCCCCCCAGTGTCACTTCCCACATAAGGCATTCTGGGTAAGCCTATCAGCCTCTCTGCTCCTGGTCGTCATCGTCCTCGGTCTGACGGGGCATCTCGGGCTGTCGGACCACCACTCACAGGTGATGAAGCACACACCTCCACCTACCATAACCTTTTACTGAAATCCTAGAAAAATAAACCCTGATGATGTTACTAGAACTTATCCTGATTGGTTTCTGGGACTTTAAAAAGAGTGTGGTATTGCAGGTGTGCTGGTGACCTTTACTAAGGACCAAAACTCATGATCTCACAGCTTTTGTTGCATCAACGATCTCTTTATCATCCTCTCTAATTAACTAGAGTGTGTTTGTGCAGTCTTTACAGGTTGTAAGGATTGCAGCTCTGGACCAGACTGGAGTTATGATCAACCAGTCGACCGTTGTGGACCAGCAGAATGACCTGGTGACCTTCTCCGTTACCTCACCGGCAAACCGGACGTCCATTGTGCTGTTCGATATCAAACACGTATGTAAACTACAAAATGATTTACATATTAATAATGGGAGAATTTGTAAAATAAATGTTTGTAAGTGATGAGTGTCTGCTGTTGTGTCTGCAGGGATTGATTTGCTATAAACCAGTTGAGGAGGACAGTTGCTTCTTGCGGAAGATGGAGCAGTCCGACTATAACAACGTGCACTCCCTCCTCCAGGAGTCAACGCTCAAGGTAGTGACATTTCAACCAGGGCCGTTGCTAGAAATTCTGGGCCCCCTGAAAGAATACTAAAGTGGGCCCCTGCCCCCTGACTTTTCCACTTTTTTTCTTGGACTACTTATGTATTATCACGTTTTATTAACTTTGTTTTGATGCTAATTTACTATGAGTATTAGTCAGGGTCTTATGCAGAATAATTCAGTCATAAAAAGATTAGACCACTGGGGTTTTTTGTGGGCCCTACTGGGCGCTGGGCCCCTGGAATTATCATCACCTTTCTCCCCTATACAACGGCCCTCAACACGTGAGAAATGAGTGGTCGTGTTATATAACAGGGTCTCCCTCGCTGGGTTCAGGATATGTGAGACTTTAAAACTCATATTAAGAAAAAAGAAACAGAGCCAGGGGGTTGCCCTTTCAGGTCTTGCCAGCTGTTTTCTAAAGTCTCCTCTAATGTGCAAACTGGCATTTCTGACTGCGAGTCATAGCTCTCTCCACTTAGCCAGGGCCCGCTTGATTTCATTTGTTTTGCATGACTTCCTCGCCACTCCGTACACAGAGTGAGGTGAGGCGTACAGGGCCGTGAAGAGTCCTCTCTCTCTCGCCTCCACGGCTGAATTCCTCAGCACATCTGATCCCTTCCAGCCCCCACAGCGTGTCCTGGATCTCCTTACAGGAGAGGAGCCCGAGCCCTGGAGCCAGGCACAATGGGCAGCTCTGTGTGAGGGGCTTTTTAGCTTTTAAGACTCCTGTTGGATTAAAATACAACCTGATGCAGTGGTTAGTCTGGGAGGGGTTGTGTGTATCCACCAGGATGGGAAATACCTGGACACAAACAGAACCTTGATGTCCACACTGTTGGTTCTGAATTGAGCCTTATTGCCCTCATATGATTTATATGGACAATGTGAGGAGTCTTAATTTGACAATATGAGCAGGTGAATGGGCCGTGATGCAGATAACCAGATGTGATGTGGGTCCACGTAGGTAAACTGAGAGGGAATTCTGCTTCTATGCCTTATCTTCTCACACAATAGCCCATTTCCACGCATCAGAAGCTGCAGTTTGAGTCCGAGCATTTTCACCATCCTTTCTAATGGTGTCACATATCTCACACTGCTCCTCTGTATTCAAACTTTGCTGCTGATCGTGGACATTCAATCTTATGATAGGAGGGCTAAGCCCGTACGGATGGAGGGAAGACGTGGTTGGGTCTCTTGTGCCGAGGGGGCACAATGGCCGTCTTGGTCTCTCACAGCTGAGGAAAAGCTGGTTGTAATATGAGCCACTCAAGCATAACAGCGCGCTAAGTGGTTCACTATCGGAGGCGTAAGTGGTGCAATTACACCCAGCCTTTGTGACGAAGAAGAGCGGAAATAGGCAGCCGTGTTGACCTCATCGGCGAAGATATGGGCCCTAATAGCAGCTTGAGTTTCAACCTTGGTGTTCCTCTTCATATCACTATTGATTCACTCAAATGTTTTCAAATGACCCTGTAAATTGCGATAGCGACTGAATGACACTCCAGATCAGGAGTTTCTATCACTTTTATCTTGGTTTTCTGTTGATTGAGACGCTGTGATACTGTCTCCCTGCAGAGCGACTTCCAGCTGTCTGGGAACGGGACACAGAGGCAGACAGAGTTCCTGGGGGTGCTGGCTGACAGTCAGGTGGACGTGTCCATGCTTGAGGAGCCCCTGCAGTCTCTGTGTCAGGACAGGTCCATCCACTGGACCAGGAGGGTCAAAGGTGAGAATAGTCCAAGAGCCAAAGTCCATCAGTGGTCATAACATTTCCTTCTAAAAACTATTTAGGTAACTCCATCGCTGTTTTTGTCCTTCTAAAAATTAGACTATATATTTTGACTATTACAAGACACAATTGTTTCCCTGTTGTATTTAAAGATTTAGGAGACCCTGCAGACAAGGTGGACAAATTAGAGAATATTGACGTATTTAACTTTTTGAGAGATACACGAGTGATTTTTGAAATGTTTTCCTAAAGATCAACAATCCCCCCCCACACCATTTTTGATTATTTCCTCAATTCATCAATTTGTCACAAAAATGTCAAAGAGAAAAAATAATTAACACATCTATTTGTTGGACAAGTGTGTAGGAGAGTGACGAGTAGATCTGCAAATGTACCAAATATACAGACTCAGAAAACAGTGAAATAATAATTGTATAAATTCCCACAGGGGCCAAGATGATATTTTCACATTATATTTGTTCCAAACCCAACAATTTTCAGATGAATGTCACAAATAACAAAGTAAAGCAGCAAATCGTCCCATTTTAGAAGCTGAAACTAGAACATTTTTTATCATCCATCAAATAGATCAAAATGTTCACCAAAATGTTGGCATGGATGCAAGGTTAAAAAATCATCAGAAAGGAAATTACACATGAAGGGAGTAGGACGTTAGTGAGGACCCACGGAGCTGTGCATGGGCAGTTTTTAAAATTAGTCAGCTGGCAACTTCATGATCAAGCTACGGTACAGTAAGTGTCTGAAACCTGACCCCAGAGATGCACAGTGACCTTTCCACTGTGGCACTAAATGGCAGACTGAAGAAACATCACATCCTTTACTTAATACCCACTCAACTACTTAGTTCATGTGGCGCTGATAGTCGTGTGAATATCACATTTTCATCAAGCTGCTTTCATATCATCAACTATTTGTGACAGTGACCTATTTCATGAATGCAACAGTGCCAGGAGTGTTCTGCTCTGTCTCCATTATAATGGTTTGTCTTCATAGTGAAGCTGTGAAACCGGATCTATGTGATATCCACAGCTTCATATCACCCTCTCTCTGTCTCTCAGGCCCGGGCAAACAGAGGCTGGTCTACTTCTGCATCGACATCTGCTTTCCCAGCAACATCTGCGTGTCTGTGTGTTTCTACTACCTGCCTGAGTGACTGTGTGTATATTAGATTCTTCTCCTCCCAGAAAAAAGATCAGGGAAACAAAGTTGTCTTTTTAGCTCTTGTTCTACAAGAAAGAAAGAAAAAAAAACAGAACAAAAACCAGCTTTGACTGTTCCCTTTGTGCCATCCAGCTGCCAGTAAACCAGTGAAGCAGCCAGCCCTTTCCAGACCGTTTCCATCCTTCCGAGAGAGAAGAGATGGAGACAGGTTGTCACGGTTATCGCCAAAGCCCCATCGTCACTCCCTTCATGTCTAATACCTTCTCTGGTGGCACACTTGAGAGATTACAGAAGAAAGATCCCCTTTTTTTGTACATGCCCCTAACTGTATTTCCTGTAACCTACTACTGCTGTGTAATTATGTGTAACCATTCCTGTTGCAATGTGAGTGTTTTTGATCTGTCCAATAAAAGACTGTCAGGTATTTTTTGTCTCCGTTAGAGTGGGAAAAGGAACAACTCAAGGACGTGGAATTCAATTAATTTACTCTCCAATCCGCAAGGGATCATCAAGAACCGTACACTTAACTTTGAATGAAGAGTATCAAATGAATTATACATAAATCACACATGAGAGATTCATCAGTTCCACGGCCTGTCCAAGCTCACAGTTATGGTGAATAATGGTCCTTCTGATAAAATAAATATGGTGTAATATAAAAACACAGACTTGGAATTGGTCTTGTTTGTGCACAGAGTGATAAAGTTAAACCTGTGTAAGGGCCTTGGTTAAACACTACCATGTATTTTCATTTGGACCTATACCAATCTATATAATTGCATACTTACAGGCATCCTGTTGAAGAACCATCATTATGTTCAAACACAAGCCTCAGCTTTCTGAAGATTATAATTTCAGGGAGAACTTTTACAAAGTCCCACTGACGCAGACAGACATGAACCATCCGAAAAGTGAGTCACATCATCTTAAGAGTCCTTACGCCTCCTCTGCAGCGACCGACTGCCACCTCCTGTTGCTTCATCTCCTTCCCCCTCTTCCTCCTCCTCCTCCTCCTCAGCCCAGGACGCTGTCATTGAAGGCCAGACACACCACGGCCTTCTGGTGGCCGCTGTATTCCCTCTTGATCTCCCCGGTTTCCACACACCACAGACGAGCCAGGTTGTCAGAGGATGCTGTCAAGAGAAAAACACAACCTTAAAAATTGGAAGCAGCTACTACGGATGGGTTTGATGGCGTAGTGACGGGGCACACTGTCGTAATAACCCTCCCATCAGGATCAGCACTGATGTACTGACCAGTTACGATATACTGGGAGTCTCCGGAGAAGGCACAGTCCCACATCCAGCCTCTGGACGTCTCTCCAGGATTGTTACTCTTGATGCTAAGTTCAGTCATAAGTGAGAAGTTGGTCGTTCTCCAGATCTTGCAGGTCTGATCTGCTGAGCATGTGGCCAGTAGTCTGCACATGACACAAAAACAAAATACCAATAATAATATTACCATAACATAATATCAACATTAAAGCAAGAAAACTAGCTTTTTATTATTTTATTTCAGTGCAAGACAGGTGTTAAACTATCAAAAAATGCAAACTTACTTAATATTGCAAAAAAAAAAAAAGATTTCAATTGTTATTGGTTAGTTCAAGCATATGAGGTTTCGTAGAGAAGGGGAACTCACGTTGAATCCGGGCTGAACTTGCAGCGCAGAGAGTAGCGGTTGTGTGCGGGGATCTTAGTTTTGGGAATGAGCTGAGTCACTTCATCTCCGATGCCTCCAGCAAGGTTCCACACATAACAGTTTCCCTGTCAAAGAGGACAAAGGAGGCTGTTTTAGCTGCAGAGTTTAACTTAATGCTCCACAGTATCAGCCTTTCCAGAGTGTTTTGGGTACTGACCGAGCTGTTGACTGCCGCCATGTAACTTGCATCTGGGTCAATGTGCACCGAGTTGATTGAGACCTCTGGCTCAGGAATCAGCTGCTCATTGTGGTCAGTCTTCAGATCCCAGATATGAATCACTCCACTCTGGTCTCCAACTATCAGCTCTGCCTGAAAAAACAACATTGACATTTTACTGACATTTACAGGCAACCAGCACACGCTTAACAGGCATAACTTAAACCGCCTAAATAACAAGTAAATGACTTGTATCATGTTACCAACCTGGTTAGGATGCAGGCACACACAGTTGATTGGAGCATTGACCTGGAAAATCCTTTGACACTGCAGGTTTCTTGACCTATAACATGAGCAGGGACAAATATTTAGACTGCTGATATGAAGATACTACGACACAGGTTACTTAATGACCTCGCACTGCTGTACCTCAGGTCCCAAATGCGAGCCATGCAGTCCTCTCCTCCTGTGTACATCCAGCGCCCGTCCTCATGGAAGCCCACAGATGTGATGTTCTTGCTGACTCCATCATAGTTGATCACTGGGTTTGGGTTGTTGGAGTTCAGGTCGTACATGCGGATGTGCTGATAACCTAAAAAGTGGATATCAGAAAAATGGTTATTGTGAAATTTAAGCAGAGACCTGTTTAATATCGCAGAACAAGTGTGCAAAGGATTGAGAAAGTTCTTAACCAACCTGCAGCTGCAATCATACTCCTGTCAGGCGTGACCTCAAGTGAATTTACTTGCTGGAGGCAAACATTAAGGGGGAGGTTTGTTTACTTTTTTGTCTATAACATTTTACTGAAAGGTTATGGCTGATGCCCTGAGGAAGGTTTCTAACCGAAACGTTGGCATAAAGAATAAAAATAATTTGCAAGTGAGGAATAAGTGTGCGGGATTTTCTTCACTAGATAGATAGATAGATAGATAGATAGATAGATAGATAGATAGATAGATAGATAGATAGATAGATAGATAGATAGATAGATAGATAGATAGATAGATGACTCATCTCAAGGGGTTTATCCAAATAAAGAAATTTCAAACATACTTTATTTATCCCCAAAGGGAAAGTATTGTATCCAGCAGCTTGTTGACATATAAGAGCATACAAACATAACATAAAAAACACATTAAAACATATAACTAACTTAAGAAGAGGAATAAAATAGCAGAAAGTGCATTCAGAATGGTCATCGTACTGACAAGTGGCATGTATAAGTGAATATAACTGTGTGCGTGATTATATTATGTTCATACAAATCCTGGAGCTGCTAGATATAGGTCAATGAATAACATATTAAACACAGGTGTATTAGTTACGGTAATTGTCTGCAACACCCTAGGTTTTACATGCTTAGAGACACTTGTCTGTGTTTGTGGCATCTACACACTCATGAGACTATTGAAGGGTAAAGGTGTCACAGCATGTCAGTAGGAATAAAGGATACAGAGTCCTGGTGCTGGACCGTCCTGGTGCAGATCCCGCTGTGGGCCTGCCAGAAGCGGACAGTATGGTCGTATCCGGCCGTGGCCAGAATGACCGGGTCGCTGCCCACCGTCCCCTGGTTCACATTCATGCTCGACTGCTGCTGGTCACCGCTCGGAGTGACGCGACAATGGAGGAGCTGTGCAGAAATATAAGGCACATCTCAGTTAGCTGCTGTAGTTTACGTACTGTCAGTACATACCAACAGCACAACAATACAACAGCAAGGTGCTTTAGTTATGTTAGGCTACAGAAATAAAACATTTAGCCCAGAACGTGCAGGCTAATGTTAGCAATGTAGCTTAGCTTTCTTTGAGAGCTGTGCAATTCAAACACATAAAAACGTCTCTACTTGACGCTAACACGTCGTGAATGTGACATTATTTCAGTGCTGGACATTATTTGTGACGCTCTCCAACTCCCTGCAGAAGAACTACGGTATAACAAGTTATGGTTACCTTTAGTTGTTTGTGTTGATGTCAAGTCTGTCCGTCCCTGAAATATGTCCCTCAGCATCATACGACGACGTTTTAAAAGTTCCGTGTTATTTATCAGTGCAGTGCTGCCATCTATTGACCCAACTTATTTTATCAAGACAAGAAAAATGGACCAAAGTAAAATGAAGAATTGTTCATTCAAATCCAGTTTATTGGCACAAACATAACACCAACATGGCTAAAGTCCTTATCCTGTTGGTGAGAGTATACTTTAATTACAAAAATGTAGAAATAAAGTCTTACTACTATCTTCTTTTTAACTCTTCAATTTAACTATATGGAACAATAACAATTGCTCTCTATATGTGACATGTTAAATATTGACAATTACAACTACTGACTATTTTAAATGTATAAGTTATATAATAATCAAACCCACAGCACATGCTTAAATATATAGATATTTAAATAAATAAGTGAAATAAATAAATAATGCAGACATCTGTCACAAAATACAAATGTGTAAATTTCCCTTGTTGACATATTTATCATTAAAGCACCAAACAGCAGCCAAATCTGAGAACTATGACTGCAACATGTGTTTTCCTGCTTGGCCGGTGTGTGTGCTGTTCACAGCACTACAACAGAGCAGACATGTGCTGTTTCACCTCCCCTGGGTCGGCCAGCGAACAGTCCACGACCATCCCTCTGATCCCACTCTTCATCTTAGCAGACGGGAGGATCTGCAACAGATTGCAGTCATTTTTAAACACGTTTTTTTGTTTTTATAGCTTTCCAACAAAGCATAGAATCCGAGGCTTCGGTACCTTCACATATATTTTGCATCTTTCCAAGAGAAATTTCCACTTCATTGCAGTTCGCTCATCATCGGTCAAACCGGTGAACTCGTCCGTCTGCAACAGATGAGAGTACAATGCTGTTTATCTCTGCTGAAGCACATATGCAGCACATTTAATGTTGTAAAACAAAATACATTTTTTATGTGCACCAGCATGTCTCTCTATTCTTATGTTCTCAATCACTGAACAATGTAGGGTCTACTACATTTATTATTTAAGCTGAATCATCATCTATCTGTACAGTGGTACTGACTGAGCAGCCGAGTGTCTTCTCTGCCACTGGACTCCTGAGGGTGCAGGCGTGCAGGGTGCCCGTGTGGTCAGTGACGTCCACCAGCAGGGAGAAGCCCGTTGTGGCTGACAGGGCCTGACCTCTGCCTGGACACAGCTGGTTGTCACAGCTCTGTGTGTCCTCGCTCACCTGTAACTTACATCTGGAGCTGAGACAGAGGAAGGAAAAAACAGAATAATAAAAGCTTGTTTAATGACTGGAGCAGCACACAGATCATTATTTTAACAATGCATCCCTTCTATTCATCCACTTGTGTGAACTCACCAGTGCGTCCTGACGACTTTTGAGACAGAGGAATCGAGATCGAGCTTGGAAATGAAGCTGTAAGTGATGCCAAAGAAAGCCTCGGGGTTCTCCCGGGCCTTCTGCTTCAGCTGGCTCACTGTGTACACATCGTTGATGGAGTCGACTGCAGAGACACAAGCAGCACCGCATTATCTGCACATTGTCTGCAGCCTCCGACAGTGGAAAACAGCCAGTGACACAGGCTGCACTTTTCACTCCACTGACAATTTATTGGATTACATCAAGAAAAAAGAAATGACCGTGAGGTGTTATGCTATATATCTTTTTAGTTGTCAACGAAAGCCAAGTAGATCAAACCCAAGAATGCGTTATTCCACCCTAGCACTCACTGACTCAGTTCTTGGTCCTGCTGAGGATGTAAATCTTTAAAAAAATGGCTCACAAATACAGAGTTTCATTTATATGAAAGGCTCTGTAATGACTTGAAACATCAGGGGAGTGAAGACATTAAATTGCACAACCCCCCTTTAAAACTACACAGGCCACACAGGCAGTACTTGTTATAGGGTCAATTCATTGTTAGTTTTGGTCTTTTTGTTGGATTTGACGGCTGTGAGAAAAACATGGAATATCACAAGACTTGTTCTTTCTTGGTTTGCTGAGTGCTGACTTCTACATTTACATCACTTCTTAGAGTTTTTGGCTTGCATATTGCACCTCTTATTTAAGTTTTTAGCACCTATAGATGAGCTTACAAGAAGAGACAGAAAAGTAAGAGTGTGAGAAATAAAAGCAGAGAGCTGAAATACAAAGAGCATTTTACATCATGGTCCAGAGAGACTCATTATAACAGACAGCATCAGAATGAGGGGAATTCTTCACTGTAACCCACCAGGAACATCCTCTGGCTTCTCATCTAGATCCAGGGCTCCAGACTCGGAGACTTGTTTAGCATAGCTGAACAGCAGGCTGGCCTCCCTGGTGTCTGAGAGCAAATTATGATTGACTTTGACATGTAATCCTCGCTTTAAATATTCTACACAGCTGCAGGATGATGAAGGTTTTTTTTTTTTTTTCCATTCACTGCGCATCAAGGTTGGTTGGTTTTGTTTCCCAAAACAGGGCATCAGTTTTCTTTTTGTGTAAATGCACAATTAACGTAAACGTAATAAGCCGTAACATCTTACCAGGGTTGACAGTGATAATGGTTTTCGAGTTAACGGTTGCTGCCATGCCACTGCGAAAGCTGTCAAAGCTAATTTTTGCTTCGGCTATGAAGAGGACTTTGAATGAAGAGTAAAAGTTAAAACAACAGTAAGTTATCTGAAACACAAACACACAATAACATCTCAGATATCCACTTTCATGTCTCTCTTCAGCACCACATGTTAATGGGACATGACAGGCTGGAATAACAGTTAAATAAAGATTCCTTTTGTGGCTGAGAATGAGCAGCAGCCGTCGACCTACCCGTCTCCTTAGGTATCCAAGTTTGCACAAGCTGAATAACTTCTCTGTCCCAGCTGTGAGTGAAGCAGAGGTCAGGGAGAGCAGAGTGAAAATCAAACACACATGCAGTTCGGCGGGTTAATCTGCAGCTTCGCGTCACCAGGGTAAATTTATGGCGACTTAAAGATACAAAGGGACCAATAAGATGGAACATGGCAGAAAAGCAATTCAAGTAATAAATATTTATTCATTTTCCAAATGACTAAATGGCCATGACGCACCAGACAAGGGGGAAGGAAGAGACAGAGTCATCAAAGAGCTTCACTTCCAGTCTCTGCCCTTTGCGACCGTCTGAAGTGGTGAACTGCTTTGGCTCTCCGATCTGAAAAAAGTAAACAGAATCATCTCAAGTTCCTATCATGTTATCTTGCCTTCATGTCAAAATCATGCAGTGATATTACAGTAAGCGCTGGCCATGTCAGAAACTCATCTGCAGGGCCTTCGAGTGGATAAACTTTACGGATAACCACACAGTCAACACCGACACAATGACTTCTATTAGATCTAGATATTAATTTAACTTTTGAAGACTTCGACCTGTTGATTTTTTCTTAATATTCGCTCAATGTCTGTGACTATTCTCGAAAATCGGCTTCCCACCACGGCCTCGGCGACAGGTTCTGACTTTTCCATGACCGACTTTCATGAGGTTACATCGGATCATTGTTTAACAACTCTTCCCGCCTTGTTAATATTGTTTTTCAGCTCCGGAAACTTTAACAGCCTATTTTCCACCGTAGTTGAGCCGGAGAAAAAGACAGCTGTAAAACCACAATCTAATGCAATCAGTGTGTGGGAAAAGTTGGAAAAATACATTCTGCTTTATTCCCGTAGGGTGAATCGTTAGTAAAATTTTACAACAGCATTTGAATTTAATAGGTAGAATATAAATAATCCGCATATCCCCTTGAAGACAACTCTCCAAAATTAATAACATCCCAGCAGATTTCACGAGCGGTTTGAACTGTGATTGATTCGACAACAAACACTTATTTTGAGTGGACACTGTGACCTTCTCTGCAGGATACAGACTGATGGCCTCAGCTCACATGGTCTTAAAGGAAACACTTAAACAGTGTATAGTGTGTATAGACAGTGTATTGATTTCTAATCATTTCTATCAGTCTAGTTCCCACTTTGTGGAAGTTCCAGAGGCAGGTTGATGGAAATGTGGACATACTAACTAACCCTAACAATTTAATGAAAAAAATATGCAAAAGGTAACTTATTAACTGGTGTTTGAGTGGCTGTAAATGTCCCTATTCAACAGTGAAAGACTGTGGTTTTACTGAGCTCTACCGATTTCACTGCAGCCAGTATATTTATCACTGTGCCGTCCAGCTGCTGGCCATTGGCCTCTATGTCGCCCAGAGAGTAGAAATCTGCTGGGTCCTTCACTGGCTGGTGGATCAGTGGCAGCAACCTGTCGATGGTGCCTGTGTCAGCACACAGCAACACCTGGGAATGAGCCTCTGTCACCAGCAGCCTGTAGTGGCTGAGACAGCAGATAAAGGCCTCTCAACATTTTGACACTGTCATTAGACATTACACACTAATACATCATATTTTACACATCATTACAGCATTGTGTCGTTATTATCTGCTAGCCTCCCAGGAGCACCACAGGAAGACCATAGTGAAGAGTTATGTGTTAATTACCTTGGTGTTGTAGGACAGAATCTCTCCCCTTTCTCTGGGTCTTTGTTGGTGACCAATGGATTTTCAATGGTGACTGGAAAACATAATAAATATAAACAATTTTGTACACAGACATTTCACTGTGTTCATGTTCTTATCTTACAATCACGAGAACTAAATGTCTATGGTTAAGTGTTCAACTTCATGAAAATATCTTGTTACAATCCTCTTCATGTGTACTATAGGTTCATTTTCATTCAGCAACTTATACCTCACAGAATATCACTTTATCCATTTTAAATGCAGATGTTACACAAAAAATTAACATATAGTGTTGTAGTGTAACAATCAAGAACTGGGACTTTAATTTATTAATAATTAGGCACCCAGAATTAGCAGGCTGACTGGTTATGGCTGGACGACCAAAGATTCATTTTACTATATTGATGAATCTGGAAACTATATAGATTAAAGAAAATGATTGAACACCTCTGATGTATTTCACTTTTCAAAGATTTTCAAGACCAACAGTAACTTCCTCACCACAGTCACCAACGCTGAGGTTGCTGGAGAGCTCATTGATGTAGCTGTCGGTTCCCCAGGCTGTCACATTAATGAAGAAGTCGTGTGAGTCCCTGATGGTGAAGCTGAAAGTGAATCTGTCTGAGCCAAAATCTGAAAAGCAGTCATACAGGTTCAGTTAGTGCTGCAGTTCACCAAAGGGAAGAGGTGACACAAAGAAAAGGATAGTTATTCCTCTATCCAGTAGAGGGGGCTGCTGTACAGCACACCTACAGTAAGAGTAGTGCTGGTAGATTAATGTGTCTTTAGAAACTAACAGTGCACTATTATTAAGAAGATACCAACTTTTTCTGTCAGGGAAGCTTTTTACATCAGTTTTCCCAATGATGATGCCTGCCACTTTCTGTGCAAAACAAAACAGAGGAGTAATTACAGGGTGTGGACTTGTTTATTTTACCAGTTCAACACAACTTAAACACAACAAAGTCAGACAAAACAGTTCCAACAACAAACAGTTACAATTGAACCAACAATTTCTTAGAGACTTGTTTTTGTAAAGGGCTGTTGCTACAACAGAGAGATGTTAAATTGGTGTTAAATTTGCCGTAAGTGGCTGAAAATTAACTCACCGGATGAGAGAAGTTGGGATGCAGCTCAGAGATGGCAATAATTGTCTGAGCAGCCATTTTGATATTTTTACACACACAGGCCTGCTCAGTTTTTATCACATTAACAGACTCTGCAAAATGAAATAAAACTAGGTAAAACAATGTGACATAACATTTACCTGTCAGTCCAACAGACATATAATAAAAATATAATATTTCCCGTCTTCTAACACCACATTATACCCTAGACATTAGCTTAAAACCAAAAACAAACAAGCTAACTTACTAGTTGTTGATAAAATAGCTAATATTAGCCAACAGTGTAACAAGCCTACCGGTCATTTAACTTTTCGCATCTTTTTTTTCTTTTAACTTCTCCTTTCACGGCTAGTCTGATTAAAACAGCGTAATTTCAGGTATTAGTGTCCTATTTTGTGTTTTTACCTTGGTACGTTTTCCTGTTAGCATAGGGTTAAAACGTTTTTTCGCGGCAAATATCATTTAGGCAACTATGACGACATCTGCAAGACTCGTGCTGCTTTCACGTGCACCCCGAAAAAAATGGAAAAACTTCTAACTAACAAACAACTGCCTGTAACCAACAGTTGTCAGGGAGTAAGAAGAAGCACATGAAAGCAAATATGTCTTAGTGTGTGCTACTGCTACCATCCCTTTTGGGTTTATCATAAGGATAATAAGATAATTTGTTGTATTGGTGATGATATAGCCTACCCTTTTAGAAAAGATTAGTTGAACAAATTCACACTCGCAATCACAAATCCTGAAAAAGGTCATCAGATAAAAACTAATAAATAACCTACTCAGGTTCAGTCACCCAGGTTCAGTTTAAACACTCACACCATTGATTCCTCCATTGCTCAAAAATATTTGGGTTTTAAAAAAGTGAAAACATTTCATAACATATTTTACTACATGTAACAGAGATCTGGCTCCACTCACAACAAAGACGAGTTTAATGTGATTTTACTTGGATGAAATTTACAGTTTCAACACACACACCCCAGCTGAGCAAACTTGACTGACGGGACACACACGCACACGCACGCACACACACACACACACACACACACACACACACACACACACACACACACACACACACACACACACACACACACACACACACACACATGCATGTGTACACTATGAGTCATATCTTTAAAAGTCTCTGCTGTGAAAAGTATCCCTGCATCTCAGACTTTGATATGGCCTTGGTAATCCATCCCAGTCATCATACACAGCGTGGGATTTGCTCTCAGACGGTTTTGCTGAGATGAATTTGACAGTTTCCTGGTTTTGTTTTGATAGCACAAAGCTAAATTTGACATGTGATACTGTCTTATACACTTAAGCAGGAATCAAAAGGTGAAACATTAAACCCTCATTCAGCTTCAGCCTTGTTCCTTTACCACAGTGACTAATCCTCGTGGTCGGGCTTTTGGATCAGATATGTCTCCTCCCTGTGACTAATGTTGATTTTCAGGCTGTAATAGTCTGGTGATGGGATTCTACTGTTCCTAATCTCTGACAAAAACATCATATAGTAGCAGACATAAAGGCATTTTGTAAAGCAATAACACAACATGGTGAGAGGGCCTTTTAGCAGACAACCAGGTGTTGTATGTTTCTTCAGTGTATTGATGGATTTATAATGTTGTATAATGTAAAACTGCAATGATTAAATACATTGAACATTTAACGACGCGGAGGAATCGATTTGTTATTCAAACCAGTGGCTGGCTATTCAAATGAAACAAAATTTCAAATTCTAATTTCATTAGGTTCTTCAGACTACAGTTTGTGAGTCCATTAATCAAAGCAGCACTGTAAAGCACCATCAGATAAATCAAGTGAAGCTTGCTTTTGGTTCAATGATTTATTCATAATGAATTCATAGTCTCTGTTAATATGTCATCAATCATACTTTGATCCAATATCCAGTGGGTTCTTTTGAAGTGATTTGAACTATTTGGATGTCTTTATGATGAGCAGTCATGTGAAGGTTGCCTGTCTGTTGCTGCTGATGCCATCGTGACTTTGTTCAGGGCAGAGCATCAGAAACAGAGTCACTGCAGGGAAGTGCTGTGATTGGGTGGCTTCTCTACCTCAGGTCGGCTCCCTGGAGGGTCTGACCACTCCTCCACTATTAATCTATCATCTCACTGCATGTGTGTGTGTGCTGTTCACTCTGCATGCATGACTGCATAGAGTAGGGCTATGTATTACATCAATAGCTGCCATATTCATTGTCACAAAGCCACAGTGATCACTGGATTGTTCAATATGCAGAAAAGATATTTCTATAGAAAATAAGGAAAATAACTGAAATAGTATCAGTCCTATGCCATATTGTTCTTAAATTAAAGCTACAATTATGTAACTTTTAGTTGAAATATGAAAAACATATCTTAATGTAGAGGTAGTGTGAAAGACCAGACATCAGACACCCAGCATCCCATTTCTGTGTAAGTATAGTTGCCATCTTGACTTCCAGTTTCAATAAAGATTAAAGCATAGAATATATTGATTGAGAAAAAGGAGAGTGCTCTTATGGACCAATACATGATCACTGGTGTGTTATGCCTTTAGTGGCTAATGTAACCCCAAGTCAGCAGTCTCAAGCAGAGATGTGGAGTAGGCCTCAGAGGTCCGCAGTTCTGTCCAACCTTACATCTTGAATCCTATATCTAATGCTGACTCAAGTGACACCACTTAAGGCCCTTTGTGAGATTTTGTGCAGCTTCCACTGGAGACACAAAAAACTTTTCACAGTTGTTTTCATATCTGCAGCAGCACTATCCATGTGAACACCAGTTTGTAAGATCTGTGACGTTCCCCCTAAAAAGAAAGTAAAGAGAAACTTATTTACTTTGGCAAGGTGGATAGAAATAAATAACTTTTTTTTCTTTTCCATCCCATTAATATTCATGTTTATTAAAATGTACTGCATTTACATAGCACTTTCCTAGTCTTAAAATCCACTCAAAGGGCCTTCACACAGCACTGCACACACTTCGACAGGTGGACTGGAGGAACGGGGTTTTGAACCTCCTGACCTGCTGTATCTCTTGTTCCTGAACACTTATGTGGAAAGTATTGCACTTTATTCATTAGTTGACAGGTATGGTATCTAATTACTTTGCAGAATATGAACATGAACCCCTGATGCATATAACATCTTATATCTAAGCAGCTACATAGCTCTATAAATAGAGCATAACCAACATTAAATAATAATAATAATAATAATAATAATCCAATAATATGATATTAGATTATGAACACTGAGAGGAGACATTCTGTAGACCAGACTCTAAGTACATTTTGTACAAAGTATTTTTTTTTTTTTACAATGTGGGACTTTTACTAAGGTAAAAGATCTAAATATTCTTCCATCGCTGTTCCCGGACCTCCGTGAATGATGGCACCAGACAGACAGGAGATTTGTGGTTAAACTAGTCACTCTGTATAAAACATGAGAACAGAGGTGGAAGTAAAGACAACCAGTGACTGCCCAGAGGCATGGCAGCACAAAGACAACACAAAAACAAGCACAAGTCCTCTTAGAGCGGCATGAATTGAAAGTATGTGACAGCTGCACATTTCCTCTGAAGTTGCCTGTGTGTATGTCAGTGTTTTTTGTCCAACAACAGTGCTACACAGACCTGTGGTTTGACCTAAATGACCATTTGTGATCTGGTGTTTACACGATATCCGTATGCCGCACAGGAAGTGGGCAGAAAGTTGTAGCCTTTAGTTTGGCAAACCAAATGGGTTCAAGTTCACAAGCAAGCGTGCACACATATGTAGCCTATGTGGGTACAGATGTAAAGACAATAAGCCTATTGTAAGGAATGAAATAAATTGTTTCAGTGCACCAACTCCTGAAAGAGATATTCTGTCGGGATCTAATGGAACCAATCATCATTATTTTATTGAATCCGATCATTAAAACATATTGTACTGTAAGTGCAGTGCACGGACGTGAGCAATATCTTGGCATGGCCCAAGCATCTACATCCAAGGATAGCTTTTGCAGTCATTGGCAGCAGACTGAGCAGTCTTTATTGGCTCCCAGAAGTGGAAGACGTCCAAACTACAAGTATGTGTACACTGTAATTTCCCTGCCACCTGTGTGACTGAATATACTGTAGCTGCAGCAGCGCCCCTGCTCACAGCCACTGGATCCAGCTGGGTTCTGGTGGAACAATGCACTCTGTCTCTTCATCTCCACGTCCAGCGAGACGAGGGCACGCGGCTGCAGAGGAAACCTTAAATGATGTTAATAACGTGCTGTTGAAAAGCAGCACGGAGGGAGAAATCAGTGGCATGCATGATGTCAGCTCCCATCATTATGCCACCATGTTGAGGTAATGGGAGGAACACTGTGGCAATGGTCATGTTTTTGCAATGAGGGCCTGTTTGATATGCTATTAGCTGATTTAAAGGCTTCTCTTTCTCTGCAGGTCAAATCTACGAAACTCCTGTTAGACCAGAAACACTACATTACATGACGTTAAAAAACGAAAAGAAAACAAGGGGACAATTGAAACATAAAGTCTTTTCATTCACAGTGTGTTTCCAGTGAACATTTGCAAACTGTAACTGAACATCAACACGCATGCTGTTTTGATTTTAGCTGTGGTTTGGCTTCTTTTACGCAGGCTTCCCATCTACACAAAACAGGTACCACCAGCTATAGACACCCAACATGTTTTCTATTTCCGTGGTGTTTGGTTTGCACAGTTTTGGCTTCAACCCAGCTACACAACTATTGGTGGTGGTACCATCATGGAGGTCGAGATGTGTAGGCCTATAAGATAATAGCAAAAAGTTCAAATTAAATACAGAATTGTGCTTAGATGGAAACAATATTCAAGCTATATTGGTTATTTGACAGACTATATTGTATGGTGAGCATGCTTATATTTTCCAAATAGATATAAAAAGGGGCAATGGGCATCAGATATAGGGCCTATGACTAAACGTCATTGACCACTAAGGGCTCTATTTTCGTGAACTAGGTGCAGGCGGAGCGGATCAGGCCTGCGCCTCGCCTTCGCTTCGCCAACGGGGAGTGGTCAGGAGCAAATTGCAATTTTCCTTCGAAACGCAGCGGAGCGCATCCCGCCTACTTCCCTCCCACCGGCGCAAATGGCATAGAGGGAGGAGAGAAGGCGTGGAATATAAAGTTCCACTAAAGTTCCACTTTATAGTATGTTATCGTATACTTCTCAACAGTATGTAAATCCTACACACAGACCGCCATCTGTGGGAATGTACACGACACAGCCGAGTCAGATCTTCACCAATCAAATGAGCTCCTCTCCTCGCCTTTAAATCCGCGCGCGCGCAAGGCGGACGTTTGATTTCACCGTGGAAGAGAAGATTTGAATCAGCACATACAGATTACAGCATAGACATTCAGCACATCTATATCGATTGTCCCGTCACACTGATGACAGATCAAAGGCTGCACAGATGAAAGATGAGGATGGATTACTGCTGTGTTGACACTACACGATTATCTGCTATATTTATGTATTTACTTATTGATTTATTGAGCCGCATCGTCACGCGACCATAACAAATAAAACTGAAAACAAATAAATAATCATCTCTCAAAGCAAACCACAATCAGCGTGGCATCATAGTGAGCAGATATTAACATCTCCATCTCAGGTAAATTCTAAAGAAAAAAGAAAAAGAGAGACGCTCCGCGATGCTTCCGTTACGCACAGCTGTTTGTTTATGTTGTGATCTGTGCACACGTGTTTAAATATAGGTTACTAAATATGAGTGTCTTTATTAATGGAAAAGGGGTGTGTGTGTTTTGTTTTTTGTTTTTTTTTACTGGGCAACAGCTCTCAATCTGTCAGAGCAAGTGAGACGGGAGGAAACTGATGTTCTGGTCCGGTCCAAGCTGGCAGTGTCCGGTCGCGCGAACAGACCTCACGGGCTGATGATGCAAAAGTAGTCTGGGAGGGAGGAGGTTACTGATGTTATCCAGGTCTAGGTAGCACTACATAATACGGCCCGCGACTTACAGCGTACCTACCGCTCTCTTGCCGCGTAGGTTGCCGCTTATTTCACACAAGTACTGAGTAACTGCAGCTCACTTTCCCCCCTGTTTCCCCCGTGCATTTACAGTGTAACTAGGCTGCGTCTTAGCGCGTAACTTACATCCTGCTTCACACCAACTTCCACAGAAGTACAGGGTAACTCTCGCTGTTTTACAGTATAACTAGGCTGCGTCTTGGCACGTAACTCCTGTCCTACTTTACACCAAATTACACAGTAACTCTCGCTCACTCCGCCACTAATTACCCCGCATTTTACAGTATAACTAGGCTGTGTCTTAGAGCGTAACTCCCGTACAATTACGTCCTACTTTCCCCGGACTTACAGTGTAACTCCTGCCAGGCACATTAGAAATTAAATAGTCTACTGTACAATATGAGCACAGTTGCAATCCATGTTTTCCAAAAGTGTCAGCAGCGACATTTCACCTCTATTTCAGAGATTTATTATTCATTATTTAATTGTATGGTTTGGAATAGGTGAGAAATGGGTATAGAGTGTGGACATTTTCCAATACAGTAACAGGCTGGCTGGTAGCAAACTTACCTCTCTAAAATGCACATCTATGAAAGTCTATTTCTGTCATCCAAGGGCAAAACACAAACTATACAGTAATACATCCACAATAATGAGTCATTCGGAGAGTTAGAAAATGTTTTTATTATTTATTAACCAGAAAACACATGACACATCCACATCCATGATCATTCATAAACTTTAAGTACAGTAAGTACCCTACTGTAAGTGAGCACTGTTACCCCTCCTTAGTCTGCACCTATACAGTAGCTGTCATGCACCTACACACTACTTGTCTTAGAGTTACCCAGTAAGTAGAGGGTAACGGGCTGTATTATAAAGTAATGGCTGTTACTCCCTCCTTAGTCTGCACCTATACAGTAGCTGTCATGCACCTACACACTACTTGTCTTAGAGTTACCCAGTAAGTAGAGGGTAACGGGCTGTATTATAAAGTAATGGCTGTTACTCCCTCCTTAGTCTGCACCTATACAGTAGCTGTCATGCACCTACACACTACTTGTCTTAGAGTTACCCAGTAAGTAGAGGGTAACGGGCTGTATTATAAAGTAATGGCTGTTACTCCCTCCTTACGCTGCACCTATACAGTAGCTGTCATGCACCTACACACTACTTGTCTTAGAGTTACCCAGTAAGTAGAGGGTAACGGGCTGTATTATAAAGTAATGGCTGTTACTCCCTCCTTACGCTGCACCTATACAGTAGCTGTCATGCACCTACACACTACTTGTCTTAGAGTTACCCAGTAAGTAGAGGGTAACGGGCTGTATTATAAAGTAATGGCTGTTACTCCCTCCTTACGCTGCACCTACACAGTAGCTGTCATGCACCTACACACTACTTGTCTTAGAGTTACCCAGTAAGTAGAGGGTAACGGGCTGTATTATAAAGTAATGGCTGTTACTCCCTCCTTACGCTGCACCTATACAGTAGCTGTCATGCACCTACACACTACTTGTCTTAGAGTTACCCAGTAAGTAGAGGGTAACGGGCTGTATTATAAAGTAATGGCTGTTACTCCTTCCTTACGCTGCACCTATACAGTAGCTGTCATGCACCTACACACTACTTGTCTTAGAGTTACCCAGTAAGTAGAGGGTAACGGGCTGTATTATAAAGTAATGGCTGTTACTCCCTCCTTAGTCTGCACCTATACAGTAGCTGTCATGCACCTACACTGTACTTGTCTTAGAGTTACCCAGTAAGTAGAGGGTAACGGGCTGTATTATAAAGTAATGGCTGTTACTCCCTCCTTACGCTGCACCTACACAGTAGCTGTCATGCACCTACACACTACTTGTCTTAGAGTTACCCAGTAAGTAGAGGGTAACGGGCTGTATTATAAAGTAATGGCTGTTACTCCCTCCTTAGTCTGCACCTATACAGTAGCTGTCATGCACCTACACTGTACTTGTCTTAGAGTTACCCAGTAACTAGAGGGTAACGGGCTGTATTATAAAGTATTCTTTGTTATTCCCTCCTTAGAGTGCAAATACACTGTAATTGTCCTGCAACTACAATGTAGTTGTCCCGGAGTTACCCAGTACCTACAAAGTAGCGGGCTGTATTATAAAGTATTCTTTGTTATTCCCTCCTTAGTGTGCAAATACACTGTAATTGTCCTGCAACTACACTGTAGTTGTCCTGGAGTTACCCAGTACCTTCTACTGCAGCTGTAACTACTGTCTAAGTAGAACCAGTAAGTTAGAACACAGTTTGTTTCACGAGATAACATCATCTGAAAGTACAGTAATACAAAGACAAAACTAACTGAAGTGTCCCTGACATCATAAAATAACAGATTTCTACTGGCTTTTGTTATTTACATTAAAGTTCATTTTTGTTCCTTCTGTTATAAACTGTTTCATTTAGTTTTGATCCATCTGTCTGGTCCTTCTAGGTCTAAAATAGTCAGTCAAGTCAGTTTCATTTGACAAAATGTACTTTCTAAGTTAGAAGAGTCAAGTTGAAAAGATTGTTGTGATACTACTATCACACCGGAGTGTGACACTCAGTAATGGAGAATGGATGGGCTCCTCCATAAAAGGTGATCTTGATCTTGATCCAGCTCCTTGGGTCAAGGCAGAGATCAGGGTCATGGGTGGCGTGCCATCTCCCTCGTCAGGTACCATTTTCATGGCATCTCAAAAACCTCACCTGTGGAGAAACATAATTATATATTGTATCATCAACTTCATCACATAAATGCATCACTGTAAAACAAAGTGAGAAAATTAATAAC
Organism: Trachurus japonicus; assembly: GCF_045865225.1. Lineage (NCBI taxonomy): Eukaryota > Metazoa > Chordata > Actinopteri > Carangiformes > Carangidae > Trachurus > Trachurus japonicus. Next base: position 20,222,277 of record NC_140925.1, read on the forward strand.
TTTGAACGGTACAGTTTTTCTCATCATGGAATACTTAATCCCGGTTTTACCTTTCACATCATAAATCATTAGCCTTTTAAACCATAACTTGTGATTTTTAAGCATATTAATCAATTACAAATTATACATATTTTTTTCTTTAACTATTGAGTAAATATTTTAACCATTTAAAAATCTTCAATTTTACAAAATCAATGCTATGACCATACTGTTTCACAACTGTAGGCTGCACCAGTACATTATTGTTACTCTTGACTGTATTCATCATACCAGTCATTACCAACAGTAACGTTAGCTAATGGAGCTAATGTGGACAGTAGCTACTAACACAAATACAGTTCCCGGGTTAGCGTGGTTCAGGGGAAAACACACACTATTATCTTTAGCACAAGCTAACATTGCTAGCTGCGTTAGCATAGCTACTTAACTCACCAAGAGGTTGATAACGCGGTCAAACTGCCGTCGCACAGGTCCTCGGTTCATCCCTCTCGTCTCCCGGGGTGTTTGCTCTGTGTTTATATCAACATATCACATCGTAGACATTGCATAATTTCCCTCATTTCTCCACTTCGTCTCCTCCTGTCGTCCCTGGCTGTGTCAACAAGCTCCGTCCTCGCTGTGAGGTGGGACTTTCTACCTTCTCAACAGGCAACCAATGGCAAGTGAGCTGCTTCTGGTCTGACCAATGACAGATGGTCAAAGGTGAGTGACTGTGATTGACAACTTATTTCATCCTATTTGACTACCACAGTCTCTCAGATTTGACCATCTGTCATTGGTCAGACCAGAAGCTGCTCACTTGCCATTGGTTGCCTGTTGAGAAGGTAGAAAGTCCCACCTCACAGCGAGGACGGAGCTTGTTGACACCGCCGCAGGGACGACAGGAGGAGACGAAGTGGAGAAATGAGGGAAATTATGCAATGTCTACGATGTGATATGTTGATATAAACACAGAGCAAACACCCCGGGAGACGAGAGGGATGAACCGAGGACCTGTGCGACGGCAGTTTGACCGCGTTATCAACCTCTTGGTGAGTTAAGTAGCTATGCTAACGCAGCTAGCAATGTTAGCTTGTGCTAAAGATAATAGTGTGTGTTTTCCCCTGAACCACGCTAACCGGGAACTGTATTTGTGTTAGTACTGTCCACATTAGCTCCATTAGCTAACGTTACTGTTGGTAATGAATGGTATGATGAATACAGTCAAGAGTAACAATAATGTACTGGTGCAGCCTACAGTTGTGAACAGTATGGTCATAGCATTGATTTTGTAAAATTGAAGATTTTTAAATGGTTAAAATATTTACTCAATAGTTAAAGAAAAAAATATGTATAATTTGTAATTGATTAATATGCAAAAAAATCACAAGTTATGGTTTAAAAGGCTAATGATTTATGATGTGAAAGGTAAAACCGGATTAAGTATTCCATGATGAGAAAAACTGTACCGTTCAAAGTTATTAATTTTCTCACTTTGTTTTACAGTGATGCATTTATGTGATGAAGTTGATGATACAATATATAATTATGTTTCTACACAGGTGAGGTTTTTGAGATGCCATGAAAATGGTGCCTGACGAGGGAAATGGCACGCCACCCATGACCCTGATCTCTGCCTTGACCCAAGGAGCTGGATCAAGATCAAGATCACCTTTTATGGAGGAGCCCATCCATTCTCCATTACTGAGTGTCACACTCCGGTGTGATAGTAGTATCACAACAATCTTTTCAACTTGACTCTTCTAACTTAGAAAGTACATTTTGTCAAATGAAACTGACTTGACTGACTATTTTAGACCTAGAAGGACCAGACAGATGGATCAAAACTAAATGAAACAGTTTATAACAGAAGGAACAAAAATGAACTTTAATGTAAATAACAAAAGCCAGTAGAAATCTGTTATTTTATGATGTCAGGGACACTTCAGTTAGTTTTGTCTTTGTATTACTGTACTTTCAGATGATGTTATCTCGTGAAACAAACTGTGTTCTAACTTACTGGTTCTACTTAGACAGTAGTTAGAGCTGCAGTAGAAGGTACTGGGTAACTCCAGGACAACTACAGTGTAGTTGCAGGACAATTACAGTGTATTTGCACACTAAGGAGGGAATAACAAAGAATACTTTATAATACAGCCCGCTACTTTGTAGGTACTGGGTAACTCCGGGACAACTACATTGTAGTTGCAGGACAATTACAGTGTATTTGCACTCTAAGGAGGGAATAACAAAGAATACTTTATAATACAGCCCGTTACCCTCTAGTTACTGGGTAACTCTAAGACAAGTACAGTGTAGGTGCATGACAGCTACTGTATAGGTGCAGACTAAGGAGGGAGTAACAGCCATTACTTTATAATACAGCCCGTTACCTTCTACTTACTGGGTAACTCTAAGACAAGTACAGTGTAGGTGCATGACAGCTACTGTATAGGTGCAGACTAAGGAGGGAGTAACAGCCATTACTTTATAATACAGCCCGTTACCCTCTACTTACTGGGTAACTCTAAGACAAGTAGTGTGTAGGTGCATGACAGCTACTGTATAGGTGCAGACTAAGGAGGGAGTAACAGCCATTACTTTATAATACAGCCCGTTACCCTCTACTTACTGGGTAACTCTAAGACAAGTAGTGTGTAGGTGCATGACAGCTACTGTATAGGTGCAGACTAAGGAGGGAGTAACAGCCATTACTTTATAATACAGCCCGTTACCCTCTACTTACTGGGTAACTCTAAGACAAGTAGTGTGTAGGTGCATGACAGCTACTGTATAGGTGCAGCGTAAGGAAGGAGTAACAGCCATTACTTTATAATACAGCACGTTACCCTCTACTTACTGGGTAACTCTAAGACAAGTAGTGTGTAGGTGCATGACAGCTACTGTATAGGTGCAGCGTAAGGAGGGAGTAACAGCCATTACTTTATAATACAGCCCGTTACCCTCTACTTACTGGGTAACTCTAAGACAAGTAGTGTGTAGGTGCATGACAGCTACTGTATAGGTGCAGACTAAGGAGGGAGTAACAGCCATTACTTTATAATACAGCCCGTTACCCTCTACTTACTGGGTAACTCTAAGACAAGTAGTGTGTAGGTGCATGACAGCTACTGTATAGGTGCAGACTAAGGAGGGGTAACAGTGCTCACTTACAGTAGGGTACTTACTGTACTTAAAGTTTATGAATGATCATGGATGTGGATGTGTCATGTGTTTTCTGGTTAATAAATAATAAAAACATTTTCTAACTCTCCGAATGACTCATTATTGTGGATGTATTACTGTATAGTTTGTGTTTTGCCCTTGGATGACAGAAATAGACTTTCATAGATGTGCATTTTAGAGAGGTAAGTTTGCTACCAGCCAGCCTGTTACTGTATTGGAAAATGTCCACACTCTATACCCATTTCTCACCTATTCCAAACCATACAATTAAATAATGAATAATAAATCTCTGAAATAGAGGTGAAATGTCGCTGCTGACACTTTTGGAAAACATGGATTGCAACTGTGCTCATATTGTACAGTAGACTATTTAATTTCTAATGTGCCTGGCAGGAGTTACACTGTAAGTCCGGGCAAAGTAGGACGTAATTGTACGGGAGTTACGCTCTAAGACACAACCTAGTTATACTGTAAAATGCGGGGTAATTAGTGGCGGAGTGAGCGAGAGTTACTGTGTAATTTGGTGTAAAGTAGGACAGGAGTTACGTGCCAAGACGCAGCCTAGTTAAACTGTAAAACAGCGAGAGTTACCCTGTACTTCTGTGGAAGTTGGTGTGAAGCAGGATGTAAGTTACGCGCTAAGACGCAGCCTAGTTACACTGTAAATGCACGGGGGAAACAGGGGGGAAAGTGAGCTGCAGTTACTCAGTACTTGTGTGAAATAAGCGGCAACCTACGCGGCAAGAGAGCGGTAGGTACGCTGTAAGTCGCGGGCCGTATTATGTAGTGCTACCCAGGTCTATCTATCTATCTAACCTATATTTAAACACGTGTGCACAGATCACAACATAAACAAACAGCTGTGCATAACGGAGGCATTTCAGTTTTATTTGTTATGGTCGCGTGACGATGCGGCGCTGGCCCCTAATAAATCAATAAGTAAATAAATAAATAAATAAATAGCTGATAATCTGCAACGGCACAGTGTGTAGTGTCAACACCTGCTCTTGGGACATCCACGGCTGTCTCAGTCCCTCCCTGGTTTCATCTGTGTTAATTCAGTCAGGCTGAGTTTCCATTACGCAAGCCTTTGATCTGCCATCAGTGTGACGGGACAATCTATATAGATAGAGGTGTATGTGCTGATTCAGATACAATAAATAGGGGTTATTGTGATGATGATTATTATTATTATTGTTGTTAATTGCATTTAAATGTGCCTGGAACTGTGGAAATCTGCCTGTGGGGTCTTGGTGACGTGTACGCACTGCGCGCTGGGCAGTCAAAATACCAGTCCGCTGGCTGCGCTTCGCCTTGCGCTGAGATTAGACCAGGTTGGAGCTGGCGAGCTTTCGGCGCACTCTCCGCGCGGTCTATCGGCAACAAATTGTCACTGCGCCACGGCGAATCTGTCGACACCTCCCCCTGCTGCGCGACCACTCCCATCTCAGCGCACAGCAGTCTGCCAATTTACCGAATCCGCTGCGCACCTTGTTGCACTGGAGGAAAATACCACTTCGCCAGCTGCGTCAGGGCTCGCCTCGCTGCGCCCCCCTGAGTTGCGCCAGGAAAATAGGGCCCTAAGACTTTCACTCCACTGATGAGACTTAAGATGGAAACTGTAACCTTCCTTAAATTAATAAACCCACATTAAACAGAAAGACATCACATATTCTCCATGTGATCATCTTGAAATCTGCCCATCAATCTTTTGTTAACATCTCTTTTGCGCTGTATTCTTTGAAAATAGTTTGATGGCACCCGACTGGAGAATTAACACGACACACTGTTTTTCTCAATGAACCAACAAAACTGTAGCTATAATTAATTTGTGGTAAGCTTAGATTTCCAGTTCAATTTATGCTACAACCAGGCTGAAAATTTGACAAATGTGCTAACGTAAAACGCACCATCTGCATCATCTTGGCATAGCATGTTAGCATGCTAACATTCACCAGATGGCACTAAACACATGACAATAATTTTTTAAAATATTTGATCATAAACTTGAGTAAGTGGATAATTTTGAATGTTAACTTCATGACGACACTAGATAAAAAGTCAAGGGAATAACAAAGTGGTTATAATTCCTTCCAATGGGAAGATGAATGTATGCACCAGACTTCATGGTAATCCATCCAGTAGATGTAGAAATATTTCAGTCTGGACCGAAGTGGTGGAGCAACCAACCAGCACACTGTTCCCAGAGCTTTTAGCATGCTAAAATCTGTGGATCTTGTTTTTTTCCATACTTTTGCACAGACACACTCATCTGCTGCCTATATATTACTTCCATATCTGACTTTGAGAGATATATAGCCCTAATGTCTGTTTTGAGAGTATATGGACAACAGTGCACTATTGTCTTATGAATCCTGCGCGGGACATTCTGTGTGCATGTTGTATGATTTGTGGTGTGTGTGTATTTTGTCATCCATGTTGTGTATGTAAATGTGTCTATGTGCATATACCTATAGGCTACATGCTTTTTACTAACGAGCCCATTTCTCTGTTCAAAACTTTTCATCCGCAAGGACAAAAATCCCTCTTGATTTACTGCCACTGTCAATTTAATGTTACCCAGAAACGTTTTCATCCATTCATCATCTTAACCGTGGAACGGCCCAGAGCTGTATTTCAGCTACATCAAAGTTGGTCCTGCTGTCCCAGTCTATCACAAACATCTTCACAACTTTCTCTGGTTAGGTAGTTCCCCTCTGACAAGCGCTGACAAAAATATCTCTCTCCAGATTCCACCCCGAGTGAATTTTTTTCTTTCAAAATCAAGGAAACAGAAATTGAAGGTTTTTTTTCTTTCCTTCAAATGAGGGGAGAAACACATTTCTTCAATTATTACTGAGTGATATATGAAACAGAAGCTTTAATTTCTTTGCCGCATGTGTTCCTCTGAACAATGAAATCATTATATTGTAGAGCATCGGCCCCTAAAAAATGGTACAAAGCAGAACACAGTTTCACGCCATATGACAATAATGGCATTTATGAGCTGATTGTTAAATCAATTCAGTGTTGCTTTGTTAAGGTGCTGATTTTACGGCATGTGGGACGGCTGGTGTGCATAAAGTATGGTCCTGCTTTTCCCTTATTCATAATGGAATACAACATCAGCGAGAGTTTCATGAATTAGCTCTGTTTAAATAACAGTGACATCAAGTCTAGTGAAATACTAACTGTTTGGAATGTATTATTGAACTTATAGAAAAACTTTGCCTTTCCAAAGAGAAACCAGATTTGGTCATGAATCATTTGTATTCTTTTCAAGAACAAACACAGTGGAATCTGCACAGTGCAGCTATGGCTAGAAAAACTCAGTGTAATAATATAAAATTAATCAGATCTGTATTTCAGTGTTATCCATTATTCATGTTCCTTGGTTGTGTCTGTGGCTGTAAGTACCTCTGTTTTTCCCGTCCTTCGCTTTCCCTCATACTTATTGTAGTTATGATGTGTTTACTGAAAGATTTAATATGCAGAATAACAGAGGCAACCGGAGCCATTGTTGCTGGTATTTCTCATGATCTTGGGGTTATTGGGCCCATTAACAGGAGATCTCTGCTGTTTTGGATTTTGTAGAGAGTCATGAAAGTTTCTCTGCTGCTTTCTTGGTCAGAAACTCATTAATCTAGCAGATTTGTATATTATTCCCTTAGATCTCAAGTGACCCTCTGCGAAGTCACCACAGGACAATGGACTAAAAAAGGATCAAGTATCTAATGAACAGTTTGACATTTTTGGATATTCTTTTCATTTACTTGTCAAGTTTAGAGGGTCCGCTTGCTGGTGTTCCACATAATCCACACTATGGGCCGGATTTACTAAGATCCCAGATAGCGGGCGCTATATTGTTTGCGCCCGCTAAAATACACCTATAATATGTGTGTGTGTGTGTGCCGTCCATGATCCAATGGATTAATAGAGAGCTCAGGTGGGACACACGGATCTAAACGCTCTGACCACTGACCAGAGGGATCAAAGACGGGCAAAGGCAGCGGTGACGTGTCTCAGTCCGAGACCGGGACTGAGAGACGGAGCTGAGCAGCCAGGTAGCTACTGGAGAGGGAGGAGAGGAGAGGAGAGGAGAGGAAAGGAGAGGAACGCACTGCAGGACAGACGTGCCCCGTGCGTAACGGCGCGTAAATGACTTTTAACACGGCTGAAAAACTGTTAGAGAATTACCCAGACGTGAGGAAATGCAGAGATGTAAGATCATGGGGCTCTGACAGGTATCAAATCAATAAACGCATACGTTTTGGCAAAGTTGTATCAGTTAGTACATGGTTTTCAGACGTGGTGAATAAAGACGCAAAACCAGCCACCGCAATCTCTTCCTGGTTTGGTAAATCACATTGCGAGCGCTAAATAAAGCTATTTGCATCTACTCCTCCCAGTATTTTGCACGTTCTGGCAGAAACGCCCATATTTACATATTCATCAAGGCAAACACGCTAAATGGATCGCACGTGCTATTCTGCCCGTGTGAGGGACGCAATCCTCGGTGCGTCCAGTTAGTAGATCAGGTTCCACATGTGTTTGCGCGTGCAATCACGTTTGCACACGTTTTAATACACGCAAACCTTTAGTAAATCCGGCCCTTTGTTTTTTGTTCAGATTAACCAAATAATAGGCTGTAGCGGCTATTTTGTATTTTATTATCAGAGCTGGGCTCGCTGTTTCTTCATTGCTCCAAGACTAGCCCTCTCCTGGTTGTCGTTTCATATTCAGTGGACCATCATATTGATCTGCACTGCTAACTCTCAATGAGAAAGTGAAAGTAAATTTATGCTATGCTAACCAGCTGCTGCCTGTAGCTTCATATTTAGCATACAGACACGGGCGCGGTATCGATCTTCTAATCAAACTCTTTGATTTTACTGCAAGTTTGATCAATGTCTGCTTGTAAATTTCCTCTATACTGTATAAAGATTTCACCCCCTGAAAAAAAAAGGTGAACAAGGACAGGCCATCAGACACTGTAATAAATTCTGCAGAGGCGAGTTATCAGAGAGATGCTGTGAGGCCTTTCTGTTTTGCTAATATTGAGGAACAAATTGTATACAATACAATTATAAGACAGATTCAGGAAAATGCATCAAAGAAAGGCTTCTACAATAGCATGGCAGAAATGACTGTAATGAAATCCTGCATTGCAGTGCTTCACTGATGCATTAGACGCCTGTGAGAGCGAGCCATGCCCCTCTAAACCCTATTGGATGTCACTTAGGCTCTCCTCAAACCAAACTGCCATTAGAGGGAAAAGGCTCCATCTCATCTGTCTCTCCCATGCAGTCCTCTCTCCATGGGATGGTAGTAACATCACATATGGAAGACATCATGCTTTTACAGAGCAGCTCTCCTCACCAAGAACTAATAACAGTGTGGCTATGGGTTTAATAAAAAGGAATGGAACGAATTATGGCCCCATCCCAGCCAGGGCCATCATGTTCTGAAGCGCATTAGCGGGGCCTCGGCAGCCAGTCCAGACCAGCAGAGACTGGGAGGGATGTCAGAGAGAGAAAGAGAGGAGGGAATGTGACTGGGTAGAGCCAAACTTCACAGCAGTAACCAGCCGGGCTCTTGGGTTTCGATGCTGTGGTACAGAAGAGAGGAGTGGGAGGGGGCACACAAAGAGATGTATAGAGCGGGCCTGTGGGCGACGCAGAGGCTGGGTAATGGGACGTCAACAACATTTTGACAGAGGATGTCAGGCTGAGTCTTGATGAGAATGGAAGCAAGAATATGTCAAGCTCAGCTAAATAAGTGAATAAATGAGAATGCATCGAGTCTGTGGGGATTTAACAGGGAAGAACCCACCGAGAGTGAGAGGACAGAAAGATGGAGAGCTTTAAGAATGCAAAAGTGGAGACAAGAGAAATTATACCCATATAATGAGTGACTCGCTGAATGATTGATCAAGTCAGTGACTTAAAGGAAGAGCAAGAAAGAAGAAAACAATGGGATCCACATGTTGAATCTCTTTAAATGTTTCAGAAAAGTGCTGTTTAATTTGGAAAAAAGAATTTCACTGTGGGGGTCGCAAGATTATTTGAATATTTGCAATTTCTGATCTTATTTGTCATAGATGTACCCTCATTTGAACCATAGAAATGCCATGATTATAGCAAAATGTGATTTTAAAGGAGAAGAACTTATTTCATGTTTGCTTAAATTACATTCTTCTTCCTGGACTCTGTTGGTGCATTGCTGTATTTCTTGGTGCATCGATGCTGCTGAATATTTACTGAGGGAACAGTGTGAAGCCAGGACGGGACTTAATAGACACAAGCAACTGATGGTCAAAATTGTCAGACAGCACCTTTTATAACTTTTTACTAAACAGGAAGGATCCTAAATAGATATTGTAGATTGAAAGTTTGCATAACTCTGCTTGCTGCTGCTGAGGGTTCAATGAATCCACATATGATGAGCAGAAAAAGTTCCTCTCACGATTTTCTTGACTAAATCAATAGCAGCGATCCACTTTCACTCAAAAATGGGACAGAAAAAAAAAAGAACGTGTTCAAATCTTTAAGAATTAATTCAAGTCACAAGTAAGTAGGACAAGCACTCACAAGTTTTCTAGTCTACTTTCAAACAGAGGCTACAGCTGTTTCTGGCTCTGCCTTCCTCGGAGTGTGTTCATGTCTCATAACAGGATGGTGGCTGTTTATGCATAAAGAAATATCGAGAGTGCTTGTGCCACTTATTTGTAAAATCACATAATACAGTCACATAATACATTTGAATATTACTTCTTAGTTTGGCTCTACAACAGCCATGCAGTGAGTACTATTTGTATAAATCTATTTGGTGGTATACAGAAATTCAAATTCTAACACATTTTTGATATTACTTAATTTGGTAATTTCCCATACAGTATGTTTACCACATTTGATCCAGATTTATGAAATTCTGGCTAAACGTAACCAAAAGTGGTATTTGGATTTGTTTTTACTCGAACCATTGTGCAATGGCTTGAAAACTTTGATTAAAGTGAGATAAAAGCTGACATACTGCAACATTTGACATTATGGGTCATGTCAAAAAACCCCATTAGACTCACAGGAAGCTTCACCCTGATTTTTCACCCTTCATGTGGGTCTCAACCCCCCCCCCCACTGAGACCACCTCGGAGTTTAACCCAGGCAATCACTGTCCTGGAGGCCGCATTGCCTCCTGTCTATTTACGTAAATGTGAGAAGTCAATCACACTTGATTAAGCGACTGACCCAGCAAATAAAGACAGTGGCGGAGCAGTTGGCAGTGAAAGTGGGTGCTGGTGCTTCCTGGGTGGGCAGACCTGGGCCTATAACCTTCAGCCCTGTATGCTGTGACATGTCTGTCCTTAGATCAGCTGCCACCGCAGGAGATGACAGGTTAGTTCAGACCTACAGCACAGGGGGAATCCTAATGGCTCCATCAGGACAAGTACACTGTCTGTTAAATTGTATTTCATCCTATGAATTTGACCTGTATGACACTGTATCAGGATCTGCTCATGATTAAGTCTGCGGGGGCAGCAGACTTTTGCTTGGCCGGTGACCGTCTGGCCTTTAGGTTATTTTGGAGCTTAAATTCATCTGTTTTGCTACTGTCTCCTTCACACTCTGACTGTGTTATGGTCACTTGATACTGACCTCCATGCCAGCTCATCGTCTCTGTCTGCCTTTAAAACAGGTCTGTTTTATTGAACCTGCACAGGCGTCTGTTATATTTGGATTAGGAGACACCGGCTCACCCGCTTTTTCTCTCCCACTTGCTTTTTGGGACATTTATTTTGACCTCTAAGTCGTTTTCCCCTTCACTGTCATTGACGTTATACTCGGGACCACCAGAGTTGAACCTCTGGTATTTCATTCTGGCCTAAGATTTTACATACTTATAATGTAGGAATAATTAGAAGGAGTTTCACTGCTCCTTTCTGTCAGCAGCACTGGTTAACTCAAGTGCTACTACACACTGTTTAATAGAATGATACGTAAGATTTACAGGCATGGTCATAGATTACAGGAATAGTCATAGATTGTCATATAAAAAGGGGTATTTTCTCATATTAATGACTTGAAAGCTAATTCATCTTTAAAACATCATCTGGGAAATGTCCCTGCTTGTTTATATTTCAATAACACTTGATATATGTGTAAATGGGGACTCATTCATGAATAAGTACCAGTGCAGTCCTGATATTAACCAAATGGTTGTGTGCGTGATTGATTTCCTTTAGGCCTTCATGACTACTGCAGTGTGTCAGACTGATCAACGCAGGCGAGCTGCGGCCTGGAGAGTGGCTGTTAGGAATGCAAAGACATGTCAAGTTGGCCAAAGATACATTTGTGTTATAAAAAGATATATTAACTCAGGCACACATGCGTGCATGGGTGGTTGCGGACACACACACACATGCACACATGCACACATGCACAGGGACATAAAAGTGCATGCATCTGCTCCCCGTCCTTGTAATTGTGGCTCCATCAATATCATATTACCTGTTCCTTTAGCTGCCTATTGATCATGCCTGCAGCCGTTGTTCATGTGCTGGTTACAATGTGCTCTATTACCTGTGCGTTAGTGTCAGCCTCTCACATCAGGGAGGTGGGATTGACTGTGCATCATGGGAGGGTTGGGGGAGTGGGGGGATTATGGTTGTCCCGGCTGCCTATTGATCTCTGGGCATGTGAAGTGTCTCTGTCTCAGCCTGATGGTATATGGAGCATGTTATGGTGGCCAGGATAGAATGTATGGATTAGGTTTTGAACAGAATGGATTTCTAAAGGCTGCTATGATACCAAAAGTGATGGTTTTGTATTTAAGGAGGCGCTCTATTCTGACATCTAGCATATCTTAAATTCTCCATTACCACTTCACTTTTTACACTTAAATAATTACTCATTATTTTACACTTAAGTGTGCAGTAAATTACAATATTAGACACTTAAAATAATTGTTATTTTATGCAGTCACTGACAGTAGCAGCTTAGCTAAACCACTTTCAAATAAGTACCAAATTCACCATCTGTCTTTGCTGATAATGTCATTAAATCAAGCCTACTGGACAAAATGAAAGAGAGAGTCCTGTAAAAGAGAAAGAAAGAAACAAAAAAGTATTTGAACGTTTTGTTATTATGCGACATAAAGTGCTGTTATATCACACAGGAATGCATTCAATTCCTATGGGTGTCAATTCCTACAGGGACAATCAGCTTTCCTATGGGTATTTTATGACTATTGACTATTCTTGACTATTCAACAAAGTTAATCATGTTGTGTTTTATTGTAACCAAGGCAACAAAAATAGTGTAAGTGCCTTAGGGAGTACTTATTTTAATCCAAGCCATGATATTTTGATTAACTAGATCCAGTATGCCAGCTGCCATAGGGGGCACTGTGTCAGGAGAGACTCTGGGTCGTATCAGAGGGCTGACACAAACTACTGTTCAGGTCAGGGCACTTGCTGAACCAAAAAAGTGACCATATTCTATTGATATAAAACGTATTAATTATAATTCATCTTTCGGGAACATCAATTCAAACACCATATCCCATGTGTCAACCTGATGGTGGAGCTAGATGAAAAGACAGGTTTATCCTCTGGGGACCATGAGTGTCTGAAGAACATGTCACCCAGTGAGGATTAGTCTCAACCAGCAGACCATCTGACAGCGTCATACCCAGAGCCACTAGTGTAGCCGATGTTAATCTGGCCCTCTGTGTTGTGTTTCGGTACGGACTGCCCCAGGTGGGGTTTGAACCGTGGTATCCTGCACGGCGGGTGACGATGCAAACTGTTGTGCCAAGAGGACCACTTGGCAATCAGGTTTGCACGTCCTTGTGCCGTTACACTAGCACGGCTCAAAAAACATCAACATTACATGTTCTTGTAGCATCAGGGCACTATACTATACAACTACATAATTATACTCAGGGCCGTTGCTAGGAATTCTGGGCCCCTGAAAGAATTCTAAAGTGGGCCCCTACCCCCTGACTCTCCACTTTTTTTCTTAGACTATGTATGTATTATCATTTTTTATTTTACCTACTTTGTTTTGATGCTAATGCAGCATTACTATGAGTATTAGTCAGGGTCTTATGCAGAATAAATCAGTCATAGAAAGATTAGACTACTGGGGTTTTTTGTGGGCCCTACTGGGCGCTGGGCCTCTAGAATTGTCATCACCTTTCTCCCTTATACAACGGCCCTGCAAATACTTGAAAATCTACTCTTGGTATCCAATCAATCAAATAAAAAGGTAAAAAGTACCTATCGTCTGCTAGAATGTGAGAGAACTTAGTGTGGAACAACTTCTGAGCAACTGTTCACCAAAACCACTCACTAGGATACATTTCTTTGTTTCAGATGATTCCTAACAGAGTGAATACTTCATGGATCCACTGAGGAAAACAAAATCAAAACCTACTATCATCAGTGAGAGAGAAAAGTGACGTGCCAACAATAGAGTTTGTATTCAAAGGTTCAATCTTGGTGTGGTATTTCAGTCCACCCACTTATAGACCATCATCTGTTGCCAAGAAGTGAAAGTTCACCTCTGGATGATACCAGACTTCCACAGATCAATTACTTATCTTCAAGTATTAAATGATCCTTCAATGGTGGAACATGTTCAGCTGTATTAGTGATTATATTACCCCTTGTTTAAGAATCCTAGACAGTGCAATGGGCATCCTGATGAATTAGATGTCTGAGTTGACCATGAGCGACATCAGTAACATCAGAGCAGTCATTTTATATAATTAAAAACTAATGATCAGCAGTAATGTTTGTCTTTCCAACATTTCCTCATCTACTTTAAGTCATTGGTATTAATGGTAAAAAATAATGGACATGTAATTTTTCTTTTTTTGGTAATTTCTGGTTAGTCTGTTCCCCCAAACCAAAGGATGTCAGCAGCGTGATGTCTGAGCACCCACCTCAGAGTGACAGAAATAGCAAAACCTCACTGCATGACCACTATGGTCAAAGAACAATGTGATATTTTGCAGCAGATGAATAGTAATTATGACTTTTATTGTCAGTGCATTCATACCGTATAATTTTTTATTGATGATTTAAATTGTGAATGATAACTACATCTGTTTGCAGTTATGGCTGGTGATCTTGTGTGTTTCCTATCATGAGGGAGAGAGAAAAGGGAAAAGAGAGATGGAAAATGCGTGTGGCCAATGATTTCTATTTTTCTTGGGACTTCTCGTCTCATTTCTCTCCCCGGTGCTGAAGGCCCAACCTGGACACTGGACTCATTCCTTCTGTCTCCATCCTTGTCTAATCACCCAAATCTTGTCTTTTTTTTGCTTCCTCCATCCGCCTTTACCCATCTATCTGCTCTAAATCTGCATCAATCTGTCTCTTTAACTCTGTATCTCTTTCCACTCTTAGCAGCAAAACCAGCATCTGTAAATCCATGTGGTGGTGTGTGCGTTCGTGTTTTCTCGTGTGTGTGACAAGCTTCTTGTTGAACACTGACAATAAATCTTTGACCTCCTTGCAGCCTCTGAGTAAAGCGCTCTGATATTAAATAATGAGACTCAGGGAGGTGATCTGGTCCTCTGTCAGGCCACCCTGAGGGATGAGATGTAATATTGTTCCCATCTTGAGCTCCGTAGTGGGAATTAACTATAGCCCGGCTCCCAGCTGTACACAGGAAGAGCACACTGTCTTCAGTGTGCTCGGGTAATCACTGGAGATAATGAAGGTTGATGACCTTTTTTTAAATATTAATATATTTGATATTAATATTTGCTTAAACCAAACTACTGAAATTCAGTGAAAAGAAAGAGAGTCATCATGAGCACACAACACTTCAATCTGAAAAAGCTCTGACAAACTGTTTAATTTCCAACATAATGCTGTGAAGATAGAAACATGTTAGTGTTAAATTAATAACATAAAAGCTTTAGATATGGTAAAGCAATAATACAACTGTAGAGTGGTAACATTGTATTAACATTAAATGAACTGATTGGTACAGTTTTGAAACAGGTAAGCTTCAGCTAAAAACTCAAAAAAGCTATTGTGCTCTGTGTGTTCAGGTCGCATATAGTGTTTCCACAGCTTACTGACTAAATTTGTCAATTGCTATATTAAAATTAATTAATAATGAAAAAAAAAAGTAAGACTGGAATTATTACATTGGAGGCTTATAGCCTGTTTATTCCTTGTACGCTCCATTTTAATTGTTTTTCTGAGAATTTAATATAATTTATTAATGTAGTTAATGCTACGTTTATGACCCACTTTACTTATCTTTGTGGCTTATCAGAATTGAAACCATGATGGGGCACCAAACCAAATGCACTGAAATAGAACTAATAAACAAAAGCTAATAAAAAAAAGTATGAGTGTGAGTAAAAAATAATTTACAAAAAAACAAACAAAAACAAAACAAAATATACAAAAAACCCTGAAAAAAACAAACCAAAATGTTATTGTTTCTTCTTATTGGTCAATTGGAGTCTCTGTTAAATATAAGGTACACCATAACCTTTTATACATTGCTGATATTTAATCCTTTCAAAAATTACCAGTGCAAACAGCGAGGACAAACATGCTGCTTTGATTACCTCACACTAAGCTGCATAGCATGAAGAGAAAGTTACAAATCACGGATCGCTGGTCCAATAAAGCGAAAGAGAACTAAACCGCACCCAAAGCAGCAGCAATAACATTGATGAGTAGGTCAAATAAAACTCTATTTGTTGTTTCCATATGACCATAAGTTTCTGCTTTTCCTCTCTGCAGCGTCCCCCTATAGCAGCTGAAAGACAATCAGGTCCCTGAAGACGTCCTCCTTCACCTCGGCAGGAGAAAGAAGAAACTTCATCTGACCTAAGGGGGGGCTCTCGTATACAATACTCCCCAGACATCTGTTATGTGGAATGGCATCTAATTTACCTTTTGGTGCAGAGGGGAAAACAAAGGCTGGTAGGGAGAGAGGGAGGGAGGGAGGGAGGGAGAGAGGGAGGTGGAAGGGAAGTATAGAATTAAGGTTGGAGAAGGGAAATAGAGGTTTCTATGTGGGTTTGTTCATTTTAACTTCTGCCTAATGCTATAACATTAATTAATACCCCAGAGTAAATTAAGCCCACACAGGAAGTGATGGACAACATTGATTGTGCAGAGAAGAGAGAAGAAACTCCAGCAACAGATCATACATTTGAAAACACGTCAACACAGTGCAGCCCACACAGTTAGATCTGTAGCGCAGCAGCAAGACGGCAATGAGAGGTTGGCAAAAAGAAAGAGGAGCTGTCGAATTAACTACGTTCAACAAATGAAATATCGCAGATTTCAAGGCGAGTGTTTTTGATGTGTGTGTACTGACTGAAAGAAATAAAAGAATCTCCCAGGTTGTTTGTGAAGTGAAGCGAAGCAGGTGGGCCGTGGGACGGACACACTGCAGAGCACAGGATCCAGAAACAGCTGTGTAATGGCAGGTTCCTCACACAGTCACACAGCAGCTACAGTAATGAACACTGTGTAAACTAAGAGGGAGTGTGCACAGTGTGGGGATAATCAGCTTTATGATGTTAACTCTGAAAAGGAACCAAAAGTTTAATAACATCTTTTAAAATGTCATTACATTTAAAGTGATGATGATAGTCTAAATGAAAAGGCCACCAAATATTCTGTTTGGAATAGATTCTAAATTATGAGTTATCTGTTGAACACAACTTTATTTTAAATGTTTTGTTTTATTTTTTATTTTTTGTTAATATTTTATTATATTAAATATTATATCCAAATATATATGTTTTCTTTTATGTAAAGTATGCATTAATTTATATGCTTTTATTTCACCATTTTGGCTGATTGTCTATATATTTATATTTATATAAATATCAATAATTACTGCATAACCCCAGAAGACCCACTAGCCTGTCTCTAAGAATTTGCTTGTTTCAGGAACTCAACATGCACTTTAAGGGTCAAAGGTCAGCCATAGATACCCACTGTGGGGTCAGCTTCATTAGGTGTTAATGACCCTCCCTGAGGGCAACTTGTCTGCTCTTCTGTCCACCCTTGTTTTCTCAACTCAGCATCTTTTTTTATTCTGAAAGACAACCTGTTCACTGAGATCGTTAACAAAGCTTATTAAACCCAGCGTTTTCAATCTATTCTATTGGCTGTTTGTCCATTCTCTGTGTCTCCTTCCTCTTCCCCAGCGTTAAATGACTGAACCACCAAACATCTTGGATTCGAAACAATGCCAAACCTTATTGAACTGGCTCTGCTGAGCATATGGTGGAAGCAGTCAGAGGGCCCATTCATTAAGCAAACTGTCATCAGGAGGCTGTTCAAATGGAAAATAGCACATATGAGCATGTAACACAGGAACTTGGATTTATTCCCAGTGATTTGTGATTAATGAACAAAGGTCCCTCCCTTGATCTGCTAATTAGAGAGGAAACATGGGTGCAAATCCTCTTTGCTTTGCTTGAGGAATGTGCCTCTTAGAGCCAAAACCAAGTGTTTTCTTCTAATTTGAAGCTTGCCTGTCAAAGTAGAGGAGGTTTCACATTAAACCAATCACAGGCTGTATGATCTGGCATCCATTCAGGGAGTTATGATAAACAGACAACAGCAGGACTGAGAGTTTACGGACACTTTTTTGATGTTTAAGGCTTTGATTCCAATTCCCCTTTGAGCTGACCAAGTTCTTATTAGCAGGGTACGAGTGAGATTCAACAGACGTCTCACACTGAAGAGCTGGTCTCTTGTTCAATAACAATTCTGAAAGTGCAATCATTGGAAGCTTGAATGGCAAACAAACAACTTCAACCATTCTAATATATGAATAATAAATATCTGCCATTTAGCCAAATAACATACAGATGTGGACATGTGTGTAAAAGGCCCTGCATGCCTCCTAATCATCAGATTGATCATTTGTTGTTGTGGTTTCTCTTTAGTTTTTTTATCTTTTTGTTTCTTTGTGATCATTTCCCGTTTCTTTGTGGTTTAATTTCTGTCTCTGTGGTAATTTTGCATCTCCGGTAATTTTGTGTCTCCTTAGTTGGTCATTTTCTGACAGTTTAGCATCTCTTTGCGGTTTCATTACTATTTGTTTTATTTGTTGTGAATGTGTGTCTCTTTGAGGCCATGTT
The DNA here is from genome assembly GCF_045865225.1 of Trachurus japonicus. Classification (NCBI taxonomy): domain Eukaryota; kingdom Metazoa; phylum Chordata; class Actinopteri; order Carangiformes; family Carangidae; genus Trachurus; species Trachurus japonicus. The sequence goes on from NC_140925.1 coordinate 20,240,583, forward strand.
ATGTTATCTGTTGTTTTAAATCTCTTTTTACTGGCTTACTTTTTTAGTCATTATTGCCTCTGCATAATCTCTCTGCAGTTGTTTTGCATTTGTTTGTAGTGGTTTCATTGTCTTTCCAAAAGGACTAGTCACTAGAGGTTCTGGTCCAGGGGCTCATGGTCCTGGACCCTGTAGGTTTCAATCTATGAGTTGTGTTTTACACTTAATTAGCAGCAACTCTACCTGGGCCTCCTCTTTTCTGATGCTTCTTTTGTGGTGCAATTGATGTGGTTCCTATTACAGTGATGCACGTTTTGATGTTAGCCACGAATCCCTCAACTCCTGACAGAGTCTGCACATAATAATTATGTGATAATTATTTCAATCTGTGGCCAATCCTGAACGTTCAGTGTCCAGTGGTAAATCCTGTGAAAGATCTTTTGGTTCCTGGCAACAAACAGAGAGAGTACTTGACCCCAGTACTTGAGTAAGAGTATAAACACTACTGGTAAAAATTTACTCTGTTACAAGTAAAAGTAGCTCAGTTGACATGTTACTCAAGTAAGAGTAAAAAAGTACTTGCTTTTAAAGGTACTTAAGTATCCAGAAGTACATGCTTTTAAATTTACTGAAGTAAAAGTAAAAGTAAGAGTAAGAGTAAATTTCTTATTTTTCACATCAATGAATTATTATATTTTTGTCTAAATGAATTGAAGGACCTTTTACCTCTTGTTTCTGAGAATTAACTCTTTGAAAGCAGCTGCACTGATGTGCTGCTTTTACGGGTTAGAGTTTCCTTCTTTGACAAACACAGCTTGTGTCCAATAGTATTTTATAAAAAGAAAAGAAAAGAAAGAGCAGACCTGAAATAAACAAGTACTTTTCAGCCTTCCTAGAAATTAACTCGAGTAAAAGTAAAAAATATTTGTCTTGGAAATGTATTCAAGTAAGAGTAATAAGTACCAAAGAAATCTAATACTCAAGTAAAGTACAAATCCTCTGGATATGTACTTAGGTATTGTACTCAAGTAAATTTACTCCGTTACTGTCCACCACTGGCAACAAAGAATACAGTTGCAGCACTGAGGAAGCGTCAGACAAAAATGTGGCACATGTAAATAAAGAATCTTCATATTGAGAGTGGTAACGTTAAGTGTCAAGGACTCAGGGGTATGTCAGGCTGAAAGCAGACGCTGCATCTTCTTTACACTTTCATACTTTGAGGTCAAAGGGCAACAGATGACTCCTCTATCAAATGACCAGCAACCCCCCCCCCCCCCCCCTCATCCCCACACACTGAAATCACTCTGGCAGACAGTTGTTTCATTAAATCTATGCTTCATTGCAGGACGCATTACACTGAGTGATCTACACTGATGTATTATTTGGTAGCTGATTGAAATCCCAACGCATTCATTCACAGCCACAATCTGGCAAAACAGAAGGGATCATACATTCATGATAATGTCACACGGGAGGCTTCTCCCTGAGCTGTTTGTTCAATAATGACCAATTTAGCTCCATTATTCACAGTAAATGTGTCCATTATACGGAGAGGGTAACAGATTCATCACCCTCCTCTCATCAGTCCCAGAATAACCCGTCTGCATATGATGGTCAAATGACCTGCAGTGACACTGGTGGTGGAGTGCACTTTGAACTCTGACCTCCGGGGCGGGCCAGAGGGGCTGATCCTGACCTCCACAGAAGCAGAAGCAGAAGCAGAAGCAGAAGCAGAAGCAGAAGCAGAAGCAGAAGCAGAGCGGTGACCAGTGACCAGTTGCTCCAGTCACTTCGGGAGTGAGAGAGGAGATGCTGTCGGGGTCATTAAAAGGGAATGTGGACAGTAGATAGGCTGTGTGTGTGGCTGTGGGAACAGAAAAGGTTTGTTTTCAGTTTGGTTGCTGAAAACAAGCCCGAGCATTTTAGTGGTTATTCAGTGGGTTTCCAAAGTGCATCAGTGGCAGTGGCTGGTCAACAATTCAGAAGCATGAAGCAAAAAATTTCGACAAAATTATACTTTCAAACCAATTTTATGTTTACATAGGCTGTGCATTTATTACCACCATAATTTACCTTCATCATAGTTTTGGTCTTGCTACCCATGAGGCTTGAGGAACATGGCAGTATCAGTTGTTCAATCCACCACCTGGCTTCAGACTGAAATATCTTAACATCTATTAAATGGATTCCCATGAACTTCTGTATTCACATTTGCACTCCCCTGAGAATGACTCCTAATGATTTAGACTACTCTGCTAATGGCACAGTGAGGGTAATATTTGTGGTCACGGCTTGAACTGTCTTGACAAATACCGGGTAAATTACCATGAACTTTGTTAAAGACATCAGTGTTCTGTTAAGTGTTACTTGATTTTGGAGATCCCCTAACATTTAATCTATTGTCAGCATCAAATCAAAATACAAAATTTTCACTTTGTTTTAAGACCAAACATCTGCTAAACATATGATATTCCCATCAGCCTCAGCTGCACTTCTCTGTCAGCGGTTATCGGATGTTAGCATACTTTTTTTTTTCTTATGATTAACGAATTAGGGTTTTTGTTTCTCACATTTAGGGACTGATAATGCATCTTCTTTAAATCAGACTCCCTTTGCGAGAATATAAAACAATGCCCTGTGGCCAATAAAAAAAAAAAAAAGAATTAAGTGGGTATTTTCATTTGGTTGGTTTTTCACAATGGACGTAGGGATTTCTTCCAATGAGCTGGGAATGTGTTTGTATTTGTGTGGACATGCAGTAAGCATTGCGGTAAGCTGTGGAACTGGCTGGTCAGTGTTGTGGTCTCTGAACATCCTCCAGCTGCTCCGTGCTTCACTGAGCCCATGTAGTGCCCTTATAGGCAGGATGGCAGACTGGCAGTCAGTCCACAAGCAGCCGACTCCCACCTGCCTGAGTGAGGATACTTGACCTCCTCAGTAAGGGTCACCAGGCACTTTCATTAGGGGTGTAAGGTTCTGAAGGGGTGACATTCGCCCATCCATCCCGATATCCGGGTTTGGCCTAATCCATGTGTGTTTGGATCCTATGCACCCTCAGTGGAGCCAGACGCTCACATGGGCCATTGACAGCAGGGTCATTGTGTGAGCGACACAGAAATGTATCAGGGATGGAGCCAGGGTTCTTTGGATAAAGGCCTGTTCTGTAGACCTGCAGCTGAACCATCTTGTTTGCATATCAATACCTTCAGGCCTGAATAACTTCAGTCAGATGATGAATGAGAGATTTGCTCCTATTTCAGGTCTCAGGACTCTCTGGTGCAGAGAGAGACATAAAGGAAACTTTTCACCAGCGGGAAACTCGACGACATAGCTGGCTGGTTTCCTTTACGCACTCCTCGCACATGCATGGGGTTGTGTGACTTGAAGATATTCAATAACTGAAGAGTATGCAGGGGAGGAAAATTAACACCACCCACCTGTCAAATGCTTGCAGGTTTATGCAAAGCATTGGTGAGGTAACCGATCATCATCTTTTCAGGTTTTTCTCAAAATGTAGTTGGCTGTGAAAGTGGATGCTGAGTTGTTTTGTATGAGTTGGTCACTTACTTTGTTGTTTTATGCTTATCAACGTGGGTTGTGATACGTATTTTTCATGATGAGTCTACGAAAACAGTAAAGGTTTGGACAGAAAAGTCACAATAAAGGTCTCTAGTGCTGAGAGTTTGGTGACAATTCCCACTGGATTCAACAGTATGAGTCCTTTGACAATACAGACAGTCACTTGATCAATTTTTACAATAAAGATATTGATCGCTTGCGGCCTTCAGTTCACCTACTATGTTACATTACCATAAAACCTACATTTGCTCTCAGCAGGTTTCTCTACTTTGCTGTATCCTCACTTTATGACCTCCCCACTGGTGTAGCTGGTGAGAAATGGTAACCAGGGAATTGAATCCAACTGATATAAGCGCTGAGTTGTAATGAAATGAAATATGAACTTTAACAACCACATAAATGGGAAAGTAGATGGATGTCACTGAGACCCAATCATGACTGTGTAGCTCTGGGAAGATTAGACTCATACCCTGGTCCAACCTCCGTGTAAGGATCCCTGTGTATTTGTGTTTAGGCCCTGCATCGATTACAGATGTATGGAAGATATATCAGGTCTTAAATAATATTTTACAAATGTATGATAGCGACCCTTGCTCGACCCCTGAGTTAAATCAAAGTGACAGTGGGACATGGTACACATAAGCACATATCCCCACTGCCTATAAACTAAACAGGCAGTTATTGATCCAGACCATCTCCCTTCAGTGGAGGTCCTAGAGGTTGAGAATGCAATATTAATGGATCAGGGAGGAGTTGTTCTATGCCTGTGTATGTGTTTGTTTGTGCACGAGCTTGTGCATGTGCGCAAGCTCAGAGCATGCATCCACGCTCATAGCTCATGAGAGGCGACTCCATTAACCAGCTCGGTGGTGGTGGTGGCGGTCAGCAGTTTATGACGACCAGGCTCACAGGTCAAGGGGGAGCGAGGAGGTCAAAGATTGCCATTCCCCAAAGGTCACCAATCACACTGGTGAATTGATTGCTTACACATCAGAAAAGCCTCTCTCCTGTGTAAGCTTCAAATTTAGCCCCTACAGCCATATAACCCCACCATCATAGGCTACCGGTCCACTATGCACTCCCTACAAACTCACTTATGCATGACAGGAAAAGTTTTCCCCAACATTTGGGGATATACTACACCAATGTGCTTTCTTGCTAAGAGTAGGGAGAGCAGATCAATACCACTGATACCACTACTTGTCTGTGCAATAGAAGGCAACAGCCTGGCAGTTATCTCAGGATTAAGCTAACTCAGCTCTGTCTGAGGAGCAATTGGAAGGAAAAAGGACAAGATTTAACAGGCTAATTAGTAAAGTTTAGAAGCACTGGAGGGCAGATGTTCTCATCGTCAGACACAACCAGGCTAGCCGTATCAAACTGTTTTGTATTTTTCAAGCCTTAGCTATGCTAACCAGCTACTGGCTGTGGCTTCATAATTAGTGTAAAAACATGAGTGGTATCAATCTTCTCATCTAAAATGTCAAACCATTCCTTAGACCACACAGGCAAGTCTTGTTAATTTTTTCAACATGGCTGCCTTCTGAACATCGTTAACGTAGTTGTAAACTGTAGCAGGCCTTCTTGCTCTTGTCTTAAGTGTCTTGTAACGGCATACTGAATTAATTAGCTGGTTACAACTCAGTGGAATCCCAGATAAGACTCTTTTTCTTAAAGCATGAAACTGACATTTGAGTGATGCTGGGCAATTTTATTTAACCTGAAAGTCAAAGTCAAAGCTGTCTTCTTGCTAAGGTAAGCTACCTGTAGCCTCATATATGTATATGTACAGTAGGCTACTATAGAGTTACTATACACTAACTACCAGTCAAAAATTGATATAAATATGTAAATATGTTTTATATATTTGATTTTTTTTAAGTAGCCACCTTTTGCTTTGATGACAGCTTTTTACACACTTTTGATTCTGTCATCATCATGAGGTTGTCACCTGGAACGGTTTTCCAACAGTCTTGAAGGAGTTCTAGAGGCGCTGATGACTTGTTGGCAGTATTGCCTTCACTCTGTGGTCCAAGCCATCTCAGTTGGGTTTAGGTCAGGTGACAGTTAACACTTTTGTGTTGACTACATAATACTGTTCCTTCATCGATTACATCTACAATGTAGAAAGTAATAAAAATAAAGAAAGAGTGTCCAAACTTTTGACTATAGTGTACACAGTTAGTTATATCAGTCTTCTCATATAAGTCTTGTTTATGCTGTATATGCTCGTTAAACACTTGATTTTAAAATATGATAAAGGTTAAAGATTAAGGTAACAATCCACGGCATTTTAACAGTGTCAGCAAATAAATGATCCCCTGAAATCAATCAATAGTGGCAGACTACATTTTGTTTTTTAATCAGTATCTGGTAGGTCTCTTCCAGGAAAAGAAATCATCTGCCCAACAGATGTATTTTGCATTCCTTGCAGCAGCAATATTGGTTTGTTTGGAATAAAAACAAGATGAACTGAGTGGTTTTTGAGGAAAGAAAAAACAAAACAACTGCATAACACATGTTTCAGAATAAAAGTTTTACTCAGAATTTCCAGCAGAATTTCAAATACAAAAGTCACAGAGTAAACATCTCAACAATAGTTTGTCATCTTATAAATTAGGCTTTTGGAAATATACAGTTGCATGTAAGTACCATTTGTGGAGGTGAGTTTGAGTGGGACATGAAGTAGACAACAATCACAGATGAGGGTGTGGTCTGTAAAGAACATTTTGGATTGGTAACTTACAGTAAATAACAGCAAATTTACAGCACATTGTGGACTGTTGTACATGTCTAGTAACCTTTCACACCAGTACCAGACTTATTTTTGTTTTTACTATGCCTTTGTTCCTTTAAAAAAGTCCCAGAAAAGAGCTTGCACTGACAGAAAAAAACACATTTTAAAGTAAACTGGACAATGCTGATGATAAGTGATTCTGAATGATTCATTTATGTCTCAACAGCAAATATTTACAGTCGTTTTAGATTGTACTATTGTGCAGAATCCATACAAAGCGTATGGATTCTGTTTCTTCAGAAACAGAAATCCTGTGTCCCTCTTAAATTGCCAACGTGTCATTTGGTTTATTGTAGCTTTGCCTGGCTGTCAAGGCCTGTTATGTTTTTTTTTTTTTTTTTTTTTGCCATGTAGTTTAACTTTAGGCACATATCTTTGCAGCATTGGCTTCTTTCTGGGCTTTTTCCCCATAAAGATATTGTGCTGTTAAGTGTTTTTGGACAGTAATGAGAGCTATAAGCATACTTCGGACACTTGTGGTGGCAAAAGTTCCAGTTTTTAAACAAACCAGCAGCATGCTTTAATCTGGTTTGCAGCCGTCATACTGTCGCCACAACCAGGGCTTTCTACTATAGGAGTGAATCTCTCACATACTTTGTCAGCCTGGTTGTTGTAAACCTAGAGAAAGTCAGGAGCATTTGTTGTATTCATATTTCAGGAAATGGAAAATGAAGAAAATACTTTGTACAGTAAAAGCTTTGGTAACACACAATTTCTTCAAGACATCCCTGTCGGCTACTAAAAGTTTTTTTTAGGGGCTTTGGTGAGTAGCCATTCAGTCCCAGCCAAAATTGTGGCCAGTCATTTGGTAGAATTTGAGATTGAAGGGTCTGTAGAAATCTCTGAGCCTAAGCAAGACCTCAGAGGGGATCTGGGGATGGGGCCTGCCCTTTGACTTCCCCAGGCAGCGCGGCCTGCTACTCCCCTCTGGCTTCTTTAAGCAGGGGAAACCTTTGGTCTGGTTGAAATAGAAGTGCTTGTCTGTCACCACACGTTTGAGTCCTAGAAAGTCCTGGACCCGTCCCATTTCGCCGGCTGGGTCCGTTACGAGGCGTTCGCCGCTCACAAAGAGGAAGCGTGAGAGCGGGAAGTAGCGCAGCCAGTTCTCCAGATGCTTGGCGTAGATGCCGATGCGCACGGCGCTCCAAGACGTGTCGATGAGTCTTGTGGTGGCGTTACGGAAGGCCAGGTTCTGGAAGGACGGGAGTCCGGGAGATTTGGACAGAGTCTGGGTGTAATCAGAAACAGCCCGGGTCACGGGGTCACGCACGACCACGATGAGCTTGGTGAGGCGGCTCATGGAGAAGACGCGGCGAGGGGCTTCTTTGGTGATGAAGTAACTAGGGGTCTTCTCCATGGTGATCTGACCTTCCAGTGTACGAGGCATCAGGTTCCTGGATGAAAGAGAAAGACAGACAGAGGGGGAGACAGCTATTAATAAAACTGTACTCTAAACATTCCAGGAGGTTATGGTTGAAAAAATGCCAACATGTGCCTGATGTTACAAAAATAACATCCATATATTAGAAAAAATGAATACATTCTTTTAATATTCTCATAATTCTCAGTACATTCCTGTGATGATGCCTCTTTTGCCTTGGAGGCTTTTTGATTTCGGTTTGTAATTAGTGGGCTAAATCTGTGATTAGAGGGAGATAAACATGACATTAGCTGCTGGCATTGATGGAGTGACCATGTCAGTGCAGAATGGGAGAGCGTCTGTGAATGGCTACTGTAGGAAAACCACAAGGCTATATTAACCTCAGAAATGTAATTTCCTCTCATCCACTGCCTCCTCCTAAACTGGCTCATGGACTCTCGCTCTCCTCTTGTTCTTCCCTTTGCTCCTCGGTGCTGGGGGAGCATCCCACAGGACAGATATAATAGCCACATAACTGTCACGCTGCTAGTATTTGTAGTCTTAGAGCGGGAGTTGGAAAAGTTGCTGCTGCTATATTTTTTACTTTAATTCCTTGTTCTCCCCATTTAAGCGCACTACAAACTAATCTCTGTCACATTATATAAACAGTATAACTTACTTGAAAAATTCAATCTATTTCTCATTAAAACACCCAGTGGTGCTGTTGCTGTTGCTATTTGCATTTTGCCTAGTGTCAGCTGGTTTCAGCCCTTTATCTGTTTGTGTCTTGACTCTTTGTGCTCACATATACAGTACAACATTTTTAATACAACCAAATATCCCAATAAAGATGTACTCTATATGTTTTTCTGTATCTGCTGTCAGACAGTGGGACAAGTATGAAAAATGTGATCACCAAATGCATACATAAAAAATAACGGGTGTGCTGTAATTTTTAATATATTAACTTAAAGTGATCATTCAGAAAGGAAGATCAGGACTCAGTCACATCAAATAAAATATAATATAAACTCCTCAGAAAAAGTTTGGAAACATTATTTCAGTCATCACAGCACATTTTTTGGGGGCGCTACTCAAACGTTTAGCTGTATTGCTCATTCCACCAATGCAGGATTCTTACAAGTTGTACCTTGTTGTAAAGGTGACTAATCAGGCTTTTCAATTATATAAAATGCAACACCAATTGGTATTATTAGAGGGGAGAAATGATTGACTGAATTTTTGAGGAGTTTATATCTGGAAAATATAACGTTGGTACAAAAGTTGCCAGGTTTGTCAGTACTTTTTCATTCAAGAAGTTGGTATTTCTTGTGACAAAGACCTCTACACTATAACCAATAGGGAAAGTTCCTCCAAAACTCAGCCAATGGTGTAATTTGATCAAGCACTCAGTCATTAAGCCTCAACATGTTAATTGTCCGGTCCCTGTAGTTCAGCCAAAATGACACAATGTCACAGTGTGTTAACTACAACTCCTCCACAACCTTAATTAAACATAGAAACAAGCCAAAACAAGCAGCCAGTGCTGGTTGGGTGTATTTACTGAACACCAGCTGCTAGCTAACTTACTGTTAGCCCCCAGTAATAGCACATATAGCTTCCCAGAAGTCCCTCCTAACAGCTGAGAGCTACATACACCCTCTAATAGGAACAAAACAAAGGTAATTTCAGGCTGTAGATTTAACAGTGGCTAATGTTGGACAGCCAGATAACAACACCATATGAAAACAAGACAACTGTGAAGTTACTACATGTGGATTAAGAGTGTTAAGAATAATACGGATTTATTATGACTATTTTTGTACCTTGGCCATCGTTTTTATTGGTCCCAAAGTTTATAGGGATTTTTCACAGCAGACACTTTGACTTGTGATATGAGGAAAACACAGGTGTTACTAATAACCTTAACGATGGCTCTGTGCTATTCAAGTGTCCCAGCAAAGCCACGAGAGTGTGACAGAGAGCCAACATGTACAATGGAACTGAAGCAGTTCATACAATTTGGGGCCATCGTTAACTTTATTAAAGGCACCTGTGCCTTTTATACTCTAACATGTCAGAGCGTCGTCTGTGAAAAAGGCTCGCTGCCGACATCTGGAAAAGTAGGAACAGGAAAAACAAGAAAAAGAAGTCAGTCTGGACAAGAGACACGAGCAGTCAGACAATCAGACACTTCGAGCCAAACCTTTTTTTGAAAGAAAAAAATCCATCTGAGTGAAGCGATTTAGATAATCTGGTGAGACTTCTGGCTTGTTTACAACCTCTCTGATCATTTGACCACCTGTTTTTTCCACATCTGACTTTGTTGTAAGTGATGTCACCATGTTCCCAGATCTTCGCGATTACATTTCTGAGTGCAGTGCCATTGTAACTGTGACAGTAATACCGTCCAAACCTGGCCAGTATAGGCTGGAATGATCTTTTCATTTGTTAAATGTCTGGCTGCACTAGTCGCATTAGCGATACCAACAGAAACAGCAGGCAAAAGACCCATAACATGGCATGCCATGTGTTCTCGTTCAGTCCTGGTTATTGCCTTTGGCCCTGTGATTGTTATTATCATCAGTGGTTGAGGTATTCTAGGCACACTTTGGCTTTCAGACAACTGGGCTGCCCTTTTCCTCTTGATCTTCACCCCTACTTAGATGACTCAGAGGCTGTGAAGACGTAGTAGTACCTCAGAAAGTTCAACAAACCCCGACTGAAGCCTATGTTTGACTGAGGGTCTGTATAACGTGCCAGAGCAGATTGTATATAAAACAAGGGAAATGGGAGGGAAAGGAAAACCTATTTGTCTTGTGTCATTTATTTCATTCAAATGCTACTGTAACGCTAAAATGGAATCTAATAACCTCCGCTGTGAAAAATATCCTGCCAATTTTCCTCTCTTTAGAAAAAAAAAGAAAGCCGAACCATTGAGTTTGAAAATACGCCTCGAATTTCAGTTTGCGTTATAGAAATCTAAGCAGTGAGGAATGCCAGTGTTGCAACTGTGAAAGATCTCTCAGCTAATTTCCATGCTTCCCCCTCCCTCCTCAGCAGGCATGTGGTGACGGTTGGGTCGGAGTCTTCGTGGTTGGTCTGTAAGTGAAGGGCTTATGGGGCTCTGAGCTCTGGTGTGTGGTGATGGAGCCGACTCCATTCCCCTCTTTCTCTGATCCAACACACACACTCAGCTCCAAGTCCGGCATGTCCCCTGGCATGGAGTTACGAGGGTAACACCAAATACACAACTTATGGTATTCATAAGAAACCTCTAAGTTGTATTACAGGGCTGGGACAAAACAAAACTGAGAAAAATACAGCAAATACCAAAAGGGAGAAAAGTTTAGAAAAACAATTCTGCTTGGCTCGCCTCTTCATCGATGGATGTATTACAATGAGCATTTTAGGCCAAAGTGAAAGCTACAACCTAGTGCCCTGAAGCCAAGTCTCTGAGCCTGTCACCACATGATGTAAGTGGTAATATAGTTTTTATGAATCTGGGTCTCAGAAAAAAGAAGCTAAATTTCTCATTTGGATCCAAGGAAAGTTTAACAACTCTGGGAGGAAATTCCACCCTTGGATACTGTTACTCCCATGTGTCATCAATCTGTGATTTTGTGGTAATTGCAAGTTGTTTTGCTGCATCTACTTCTCCTTAGGTTGTCTCCTACCTTTCTTTCCTATTTCCCAGAACGACTCTCAACACCCCCACAGAGAACATGTCTGAGCCATCAAATGAATATCAGTGCAGAAAAAAAGGAGAGTTGCATCCTTTCATCACCATCTTTTTTGGCTGCAATTCACTTGGGTCCCTTAATATTACTGTCTGGGAGGGAGTTTTGATCTTTTATGATAAATTTCTCTCTGTGTGACACTTTAATGTTAGTGGCTCTTGACATAATCTCTAGGCTCTAAAGGGACCGCAACTAAAAACTGACGTTTGCTGTTGACGTTTCAAGTTGTGGAAACATCAAACATGGGTTGTCTCCCTGGAGAAACCTACATAATATTCTATATTTTGTATATATGAGAGCAAAAACTAATTATTGGTAACAAAGAAAAAAAAGAGAAAAAAAAAGATGGAGGATAACATGCAGGGTAACAAGTTTTTGTATTTTCCTATGGGTGCAGGCAGTGACATCCACTGCCCACAACCAGATCTGAAAGCAGAAACAACTGAGGTGCCGGTCTGTTTGCATGTTTGGTATTGTGTTAGCGAGTCCCTAGCACTATAATGGATGTTTAGTTTTATCCAATCAGTCTAGTGGAAGCCACAGTGCTCCATGCAAGGTTGAGTGGTGCTGCCATTGACATCATGTTTACATTCTGGACCACAGGCCTGTAATCACAGAGCAGCCTGGCTACTAAAAGAAAGCCCGGGAGGAGGCCACACACTGGAGGTTACAAGGATGGAGGACAGGGGGCTTCTAACAGAGAGGGAATAGGAGGAGAAGAAGAGGAACAAGGCAAAGTGAGGGAGAGAATAAAAGGAAAGAGGGAAAGGGAGGTAAGAGCACAGATGGAGGGAAGAAAAACAGCAGCAGCTTAAGATGGCATGAAATCTTCTCATTAACCTGGAGCTGCGATTCAGAAGCATCTAATCTGTTTTTCTCTCACGAAGATGAAAACGCAGTGTTTGTTCTTTTTTTTCTTTTTTTTAAAAAAATCTGATATCAGCTGATGTGTATGATGCTGCCAACATCAGGCCTCTGAATGGTTTCCAAAAGAGTGTTTGGGGAAAACCTAGTGACCTGATGTTTGTTTTCATCACACCTTCAACTTCACTGTTAGCATCTGGAGCAGGAATGTGGTCGAGCTGAAAGTGCGCAGATGTGCGTTTATCTGTGCGTACGAATGTGTCCAGGCCCTTGAAACACACATTTAGCTGTGGTCAGTGTGGGTGGGCTGAGCTTTATTAGGGCCTGTTTAAAGGACTCTGGGCTAATAGGCCACTGTTTAGGATTCAGGAGTGACCTGTGTATAGTGACCTCATCAAAAAAAACCAATAGGGGAGGAGCAAGAGCTACTTTATGTGGATGCAATAGACAAACATTATTAGAACAGCATTTTCCACGCCTGGCCTAAAATCCAAGTTGAGGTAACTATAGTCTAAATTTGGTTACAATTGAGTTAATAGCAGACTCCTGTGACATTTTTACTAAATAAAAAATGAATGTGGCACAGAAAATGTACAATTTCCATAAAACACTGTGCAGAAATTGCAGTAACAATGAAATGGAGCTAAAAACCAGGCCAGACCGCAGTCTGCACTCTGGCTTACCTTCTGCCACAGAGAGACAGCTATATGGAGTTAAAGGTGGCTAGTGGTGAGATAGCCACAGTTAGTGTTAGCAAAGATATCTAGTTTCTCTGACTATGACAAAACTGCTTAAAATTTGAATTTTTAAAAGACATCTTGGGAATTCTCTTTGCCATCACACTAAATCCAATCATGATGGAGAAAGAAAAAAGAAGAAGAAGCTAAAGATGAACTTGTCCTGCTAACAGAGAACTACCCCAGCTTTTGGATGCTAACTGATTTCACACTACAGTATGTGATGTGATTAAAGGGCCACCTCACTCATTTTAAACATACAGTTTAAAGCCCCTGTACATTTAGTGTTGATTTTGGCGGCCCCTGTGGACGAAAGCGGCGGAATGAAGACTGCATTTCCCACTGTCATGAAGACGTTTGTCTGGCCGGTGCGTGTAGATTTGTTTCGGAAACGTCGGAAAGAAGACTTGCTTTTTTTTTTTTTTTTTTTTTTAGCAGCGTAATGTATCTATTCGTATCATTTCGTCAGTGGTCCGACCCGACCATGCCTTCCAGAGGTATAGAATTAGACTACTTAGAAACAGCGTATCTTCACACTGATGGGCTCATTTGCTGTTGTAAGTAACAGAGACACATCAGCAGAAACCAGAGACTTTTGCGTATCCAGTTAAAAGCTCCGTACAGGGGCTTTAAGTGTATCCAGATTTAGATTTAGAAGGAAATAAAAGTGATGGATTAGTGTTTGATCTTCCTTTAAAAAAAAAAAGTCTTTGCCAAGTGTCCTAAATATATGCAAGTGCAATAGGCTACTCAATTTTTTATTCATCTCTTTTCATAGATGCATTAAATTATACATTAAATTGGGATATAAATTCAATCGTATTAGAAATGGTAGACTGTGAACCAAACTAGGCCAAAAGATGTAAATGTACAAAGGACGTTAAGTTGTAAAATGATCCTGAGGACATAAGAGAACCACTCCGCTCTTCCTCTGTAGAGTTTACCCAGTTTTTCGAAAATGTGTGTGTGTGTATTTCCAAATAAAAAAGGACACCTGCAGGTTCTGTAAACACAGCGGCTATTATCGCCTTTCCAGTGGGAAGCACACACATAAGCCATTTTCATTTCTGTTTGTACACCACCCATCTTACTCTCTCTCTCTGCCTTCTGCTATGACAAACACACACATTCTCACAGCAACCATCCGAATATTCCTTCCACAGGATGGATCCACATCTGGGAGCAGTTTGTGTGTGTTTGCGTGTGTGCGTATATGTATGTGTGTGTGTGGCGGAGATGAGGGAGGTGTTTCTGGGTTAGGAAGTTTCCCTCTGGTCCCAGGGTTTGGGAGCTCTGAAAGCTGTGATCTGTACTGGCCCTGCTGGTCCAGACTCCTGGACCCTCTAAATCCCCACCAGCCTGCACTGCACGCTAATACACTCTTCTACCCTGAAGGTCAGAGGCAGATGGTTGTGATTCAGAGACCACCAGGGGATCACGGGGGATCATGTAATGCAACATGTCATCATTTACAGCTCTCTTTTTCATACATGCTGCGTTTCCCCCTCTTTTCCTTCCTCGATCCCTCCATTTCCATCTCCTCCTCTCCTCTCCTCTCTCCACTTTTCTCCGACTTCAAAGTCTCCACTTGGCCTCTACTGTATCCTTCAAAGTGAGACTGTTATGAATACATTTGACATGTGTGAAGGAATTTTAAAACACATTGACATCCTTGACCACTACAGAGGGACATACGAAGACACGTAAAGTCTGCGTGTGTGTGTTCAAAGATCTGTAAAAGCTGCTGTGCGGAGGCAAAGGCTTGTTATTACTGATGGCAAATACAGAGCTGAGCAGCTTCTGTGGGCTGATTACAAGTCAGCGGGGACTGTAAGCAACTCAATAAAAGAGGAGGTAAAGTAGTGCTTCTCTTTGTGTCTGTTGGAGGTGAGCCATTGCATTAGTTGGATGATGTTGCTGGCCTGTAACCTTTCGTTAAATGTATCCATTTCTATGAAAAACAAAAAAAAAACTGAAAACCTCTTTCTGGGATATTTTAACTTTTATTTTTTTTCAAGTTGTTAGGCTGCCAAAAGTAGATTTTAGGGCTAAAGTAATTCATGATAAGTATCTGGTTTTTGTTGCTAAATGAGGTTTCACAGGTTTTTCCTGTAAAGAAGAGGAAAAATCAGGTGGGAACCATCTATGCCTTAAGGACTAAAGAAAAAAAAAAAAAAATCTGGAGACTGAATATTGCTACAAGTTCTTATACATCAGCCCTTTACACAATATCTGCATTACATAAACCCATACTGCCCACGCTTCATGTTACTGCATCCCCACTTCAGCATGTGTGTGGCGGACTATTACACAGTCCGAAGGTTACCGTCTGGCAGACGCGCCCGGGTGGTGAGGAGTATTTTTGCCGAGGAGGTTTGCATCACTGGGGTAGGTCGGTAGGAAAGAGCTGAAGAATGTGTCTAGCTGAGGGGAAAAATAGAGGCGTAACAGTTAATAGAGACATCACAGGGCTCTGAGAGCGATGAGTGAGTGAGAAGTAGTCAGTCAGAGTTTCCTCTGAGAAACCAGGGCAGCCCTAATGACAGAGGAAGATCTTAAAGCTACTGACTGTTTGAACCGGTGGTATTAGCGTGCAGCCTTTGATGACTGATGTAACACGGTAATTTATCTTAAAACAGAGGCTTTTGGGAAATATGCCTATTCACGTTCTTGCTGAGAAGGAAAAAACGGCACCATCACTGAGGATGTAACTAAAATTCAAACAAGAGGAAGTGAAGGAAAAGACGAATCTCAGACGCAGAGACAGCGAGAAAAATGGCGAGGAAATGACAAACAGGAAGAGAGGATGCAGTGATTATGTCTTATGATAGTCTAACAACTTGTAATGACAAAATAAAGCTGTGTGCCCCAGTGTATGTGTTTGTGTCCATATGTGCAAGTGTAAGGAAATGTGTACATGTGTGTGTGTGCAGATTGCTTCCACCCCTTCTGAGTTATCAAATGGGAAAATCTCCAGTGGAGTTCCTGCCGGGCCCACAGTGGCCTACTTGTGTGGCTTTATCGCTGAGCTGCGAGGGGCCGCGGGGGGGCCCCACCCTGTCTTTGTCCAGTCCCCTGAACGCAGGCTGGACGCACTGATGATGTGGAGAGACGGGCAGATTACAGAAGGATGGTTTTTGTAATGTCACCACGGTTACATAACTGGGCTGTTGGTAAGATGGTGTGATGAGCTGGAAGTGAATGTGAGCTCGGTTCAGTTTAGGTGAATGGTAATTTAAATGTAATATTGGTCAGGGGGAGTTTCATACTTCGGTATGAGAACATTAAAGCTGACATGACTTGTTGGCTAATAAGTTCAGATTCATTGAAGTAATTTAAACAAATTCACTGGTTCTGATTGATCAGATATGATTATTTGCAGGTTGGATTGAATTTCTGTAATTTCATACTGAAGATATTTACATTTTTGGAGTTTTGTTTGGAAAAATGATACATTTAAAAATGTCATCTTGATTGGGGTGAGGCCTGTGTGGACATTATTTCCTGATTATGCACCAAATGATTCATTTTTTTGACAAAATAAAAAAGGAAATTATATTAGCCTCAACTCTAGAGAACATATTTATATCAACAAGTGTTTAAGATATCTGGTCATTTTGAATTTACTAAAACTGCATTTGAAGATAGGAAAGTCTTCATCTACACTAAAAGAAACTTTTCACATATACTCACATACAGTAGATATGATAAATAAAAAACACATGATAGACTACATGTTTTCTTATACATGAATAAGTGAAAAGATAAAACTGTATGGTGTATTGTTTTACAATAAGTAACATTAAAATACAATATATCCTTATACTTAAAAATCTAAATATTATGATGTATTGTTGTGTCACACTTTTCATGACATCCATACCCAACTAAACAGCTGTTTCTTATCTTTTCACCTGCAGTGCAAACAGATTTACCCCAGTTAAAGATTAACCATGAGGTAATGTGTACATACTGTAATGTTTACCCTCTATCCTCTGACTCAGCACAGGCGACAGAAAACACAACCATGTTTTCACTAATTAAACAGCTCACAGAGTACATACACACATGGGGGACACACACACACACACCTCAGAAACACTGTAATCGACTCAATATGGACTCCTGCTAATCTGGCAACTCCCCAGGTCCCGACCAATAAGAACACCCGATACTGTCCGATCATGAAAACCCACTTCCGAGCAGCTCGGGCCTCGCCGCTCCTTGTGGTTTCTGTAGCTCATTGTTAGCAGTGTCTTAAGCTGAAAAACGGAAATCAGTGCTGGCAGAGGCGCGGCTTTTACAACTGGAAACAGTCCATTCAGCGGTCTGCTATTAGTGCCATCTATCAGGCTCAACAGAGTGGACTCAGCAGGCCTTGGCTCCGTTTACACACACATCAATATATACAGGGCACGGCAGAGTTTGGATGGACATGAAGCAGCTAGGAGCTGGTGTTGGTTTCCAGATGTCCTCCCACTGCCCTGTCTTGTTTGATGTTTTGCTTGTCCTCGAATTCAGCTCCAGCGCTCTGTGCCAGAGT
The DNA here is from genome assembly GCF_045865225.1 of Trachurus japonicus. Lineage (NCBI taxonomy): Eukaryota > Metazoa > Chordata > Actinopteri > Carangiformes > Carangidae > Trachurus > Trachurus japonicus. The sequence goes on from NC_140925.1 coordinate 20,258,185, forward strand.
TTCAGGCATAATTAATCTAATTTCCTCCCGAAACCAGCGCAGACATCAGCGACAATTAACCAATTCTTCTAAGTTGGTTAAATCAAGCTGATGGGGATTTTGTAGGGAGGTTTAATAAGCTGACAAAGAAAGGCGTGTTCCTGCGGGGGATTCTCCAGGTTCTCACGATACCTACCCACCCCCTTCCCCTTTAACCCAGTCAGCCAGTCAGACATTACCTGCCTCTCCAGACAGAGGAGTAACTCTTCTATCAGACACAACCAAACAGCTGCAATATAAATGTTATTGACATAATCTGAGAAGTGTGTTGATGTCATTTTACAAACCTTTTGTTTTTTCCACGTAGAGCAGCGGGAAAATCCTGAAGACTGCAGAATTAAAAAACAAATTAAAACCTCAGAGGTTCATCTGGGATATATTGTAATTTAGAGATGAAACAAGAAATTGATTATTCAATAAATCGATCTCCATGAAATCTGGAACAACTATTTTAGTATCTGAGTATCCAAACGGGATTTAATCTTCCCCAGTCATCATCTTGGGCTTTTGTGAAATTGACATACATTGACATTGATATTTTACAGACCAAACAGTTAATCTAATGACTGTAAAATTAATCTGCAGAATAATCATGAAAATAAATGTTAATTGCAGCCTTCAGAGGAAAACATTTTATCAGTCTTCAGTTTACTGATTTTGTCACACGTGTTCAATGATGTTGTGAAAAAATATTCTATTTATATTTTTGAATTATAAATTAAGAGAAGACCATCATATTATGTCGTTACACACTTTACACATACCCACATTATATGCAGAATTATTATCCCTTCCAGAGCATTATATAATTTTATATACAGTATAATTTTTTTGCAAGTTTATTAAATCAATATACTTATTTAGAGGTGTTCATTCGGCCTACCCTCACTGGTGGACAAAATAACAGAAACACCAGTTTGTTTCTAAAACTGAACATTACAACCTTCATAAAAGCAGGATTCAGTCTTGCAGGACTGTTGTCTCAGACTGTACTACCTCCACTAGTTGTGTCTAATAAACTGGTAACTGAGTGTTTAACATTGTGTGTAAGATGGATGTACTGTAGCTTCGGTGACATCACCCGTAGGTTTTATGCTCAGAGTGGGCTGCTTCGCTGTGGCCCCCCGACTCCATCATAACTTTAACGCTTGATACAACTTAAATGAGTGCGTTTTATAAACATTTACCCAAATTGTCATGCAGAAAATTAATTTTAGAGAGCTAAACTTTTTTGTACCAGATTGTAAACATGTCTCTTTCTGGGCATTTTATCAAAAGAGTTTCTGGGGATTGACTCACTTTTGGAGCCGGCCTCAAGTGGCTATTTAAGGAACTACAGTTTTGGCATTTGCATGTTGGCTTCTTTTTCATCTCTCAAGGCTACCCCTCACTATTTTACTATCAATGTTATTAATAAAGACAATACTTTAAGGACAGGTTGATACTTTTGAAGTCCATCTAAAAAAAATAAATAAAAAAATAAAGGCCATATGTGCCAAGAACAGCTCTGATCAAGAGATCCCATCCAAATGAAATTTTAACATGGAATGAAATATTTTTCTTCATGAGTGAGACAGTTTTCCTCACACAAGCTTCCCTGTCCTTATTTTTCATTTCCCATCATGCTCATTTAAGACAATAAAAGGCTGATGACACAAAGAATTGAGAAAAAAATAGGTTGAGAAGAATCAGGTTGTGAATAGAGGACGATTATGCTGTGCTGCATTAAATATGGTGACTCATCAGTCATTTCAATTTCACCGATCTCTAGCAGTCTCTCTATCTGCTCTCTGCTCAACAAGGATGCCAGGTTTCGTTGAGTTTGTGGTTGGAAGAAAGCAACAGCGTTATGTCTTAATTGAAACTGAAATTAAAAACCTGTTACAGCGATGACACAAACTCTCTTTCTCTGCTGTGTATCTATGATTGAAGCGCAGTGAAATTCATAGCATCTCTAGTGATCCTCCTATCGCGCATCTCTCACCAGTCATCTTATTCCATTATTTCTGACTAGCTGAGACTCGGCATTGCAGGGAAGGGAAAGGTCAACCAATGACAAGCTGTCAAAATATAAATGACCGAGTTGAGTCAGACCTGTTTTTTCACTGACTAAAAATCCATACCTATCCCACAGCAATTTATCAAGTCATGTTTGATTATGCCCTAAAACTCTCCCCAGATTAATTTACATATTGTGTTAATGCTGACACAAATGTCCCCAACATGTAAATAGCAGCACATGTCATGTTCTGTTTATTAGTTCTGACAGACTTGCTGGATAGTGTTGCTCATATTCATGGATGTAAGCGAGTAGTTTTTCCTTCCTGAACTTCTGCAGACTCAAATACTCGCAAAGCAACGGAGCCTGTCTCCCGCACAAAGGCTCCTTTCATCCAACCAGATCTATACATTTCCTATTTTTCCAAATTCTTCCCTGAAAGCCTCTCTTTGCCCCAAAAACCCCTGTGTCAGTCTCTGTGCAACGTGCAGCTATACCCAAAGAATTTGAGCGGAGAGGAATTCATCCCCTGTGATTGGTAGAAAAGTCTAACAGGAAATAAAACCTGGACATTCCTGTCTAGGTAGTGCATCCAGCATCCAGCTGAATTATACAACATGAGTCTTCAGACCGAGGAGGCTATGAGCAAAAGAAATGAGTCGATAAGGAGAAAGATTTAGAGACAGAGGCGAGAAATATTGACTGTAAGGAGAGAAAAAGAGAAAGAGGCTCTAACAAGGGCGAGAACTCATCCAGTGGCTTTACATTACACAGTTTGAGTGACCTGAACAAGCCAATAAATCCACTCCAGCAACACTCTGACTGTGGGGTATAAATGTCAGCAGTGGAAGGGAGTAACAGCTCCTTGTCAACAAGATTGAATATTCAGAAGTTAATTCATTTCTGCTGCAACAGCGTGATAAAGGCAGAGAGAGAGAGAGGGGGATCAATAGAAAGGACCTGTTTTAGGTGATCGATATCGGGAAATGACATTTATGTCTGCGGGATACTTATGGTGTCAAGAAAAAGCTCAGAGATGCTGAGAGCAGGGCATGGGATGGCGTGGACTTCAGGTGAAGCCCAGGCAGTGTGAATGAATCCGAGCTCACACACACATGCTCACACTCACTCACTTGCACACCATGGCTGTCTAAACCCTCATTCTCCACCACAAAACCACAGAATCGTTTCCAGCAGATGGCAAAGCCAAGGCTTTTCCACATATAAGCATTTTTTTCTCAAACAATTTGCCAAATGCTTCCTTTAAGGATGTCCTTGTGTTTTACTTGGTTACCAGCTGAAGCCAGAGGCCAAGACTCCTCTCTCTGCGAGCTCAAAGACACAGACAGCACTTTGAAATGAAGCGCTCTGACAGAGAAGAAATGTTTAAGTGATACTTTCCAGGCCAGTTACAGATGATTTTTTTGGCTTTGCATGCTACGGTTCTGTTTCAAATTGATGTATGTGAATCACCGGGTACTTAACATGTAATTACGCTAAATGAATAATATTTTTATAACATCATATGATATGTGGAAGTATGGAATAGGCAGGAGGGCAGAGGAGGATGAAAGAAAGGAGCACGGCGAATGGGAGTTGATTATTCATGAGCCACCGAGGAGCTCTGGGATAAATCAGAGCAGGTGGATGTTGATCAATACTTAAAATGCATTATTAGGAAAAATATTTAGATTTAAGATAGGTGATGCATTAGAGCCAGGGAAAGAAGAGCAAAGGGAATGAACAGAGCTCTGCAACCCCCACAGCCCTGTCAGATGACCTCAAGTAACCCTTTGTTGACACGATGCATCATGTTCAAACACATTCATTTGAACTGCTTTCAAACTGGATGCTATTTTAACACTATATAAATTCAGATATTGTAAGCCTCATAAAATGGATGTTAGACAACTGACAAAAAATAGAATGCTTTTAGATATTTCAACATAATTTATGCATTAGGCTAATATTAGTTTTAGCTGTCTGTTTATCCATTACAATTAGCTAACAGTGTCATCAAATATTTATCTCTGAGGCTAACTGAACTTTTAGCTGTTTTAGCTTTATCTGTTATATCTATTATGTTTAGCTACCAGTTTCAAATATAGCCCAATATCCATTTAACCACTGGTCTTGGTTCATAAGATGTGGTGTTCAGGTTGGTGTAATCCTGTCGTAATGACGCTCAAGTGATGATACAATATATAATATGTACAGTTCGCATAATTTGATTGATATTTAAGATGTAGAGAGCTGATAAAAACAAATGAACGGCCAAAGTTGTCATGGTCATCGGCGTAGCTACTGAATTTCAAACACCAGAGATGCACTGAGTAACGCGCAAGAAATCATTCCACCTTAAAAGTGCCCGGTAGCTGCCAGTGGCCATGTGAATTACATCATTAATTAGACTAGTTAAGAGTAAAAATAGAAAATATCCTGTCATTCATCATTCTGTTCAAATAGAACATGCGTGCATGTTGAAAAACGCACAAAGCCCCCGTACATGTGTAAATGTCTGTTATAAATTGATGAGGTTTTTATAAAGACCAGAGCAGAGGAGCGTCGAGAGAAATGTAGTTTACAACCCCCACCTTACTGTAGGTGAGCTCCGGTACTTTAACAAATAGCACTGCATTTCTGCTTATAGAGCTGGGCTATACTTTTAAATCAGATCATAATTTCTATTTTTAAAATTAATCAAACTCCCCCACAATCTGCTCTTAAACCCCTGGCAACCGCCCGGAGAAGGACCCCTGGAGACGCACGCTGTAATAATGCATGGATGGCGTTGCTTGGAATAGAGGTTGCTCGTATTTCAACATTTACATCTGTCTCGTATAAAAATAAGAGAAGTGTCAATAACTCTCAGTGCTTGTCTGTAAGCCGGTGAACTACACAGCCCATGGGTACAATAAGCTTCCCCTATAGTGCTAAATGTTGAGGTGGAGGAAGACTGAGAGGCTCATCACGCACCAGTGCTCCGAGGTGAGGGGGTGGCTCGGTGGCGGAGGTGTTGACTAATGCTTCATAAGGCCTTGTTTAACTGTGACTGGGAGCCTAATCCCTCTCACTCTGTCTGCATGTCCCTGAGCTGTCCATTTTAATGCCTGTCCTATCATTACGCCGGTCAAATTCACACGGTGTTGACACGAGCTGTCAGCGGATTAGGCCCGAGCAAAAACACACGTTTCATTATGGCTTCAAAAGAGAATAGAAGAGGAAGGGAAAAAAGAAAAGGTGAACGCGTCATGTCAGCGTTAAATGAGTACAAGGTAAGGTCAGTTTCCTGTCAAGAGAAAGCAGTAGAGGGACTTTGTAAAGGTCGCTGCTCCTTTCACCTTTATTTCTATTCACATCAATAGCAGATCCTATAGAGAAAGTCTGGTTTCACCATCTCACTCACACTCACAGAACAGGAAAATCTTTTGTTGATAACTCTAGGTGATAAAACTTAACATATTACTCAAAGGGTTAACCCCATGGCTAGGCTAACCATAACCTTCACAAAAAGACAAGTTGTCTTCCACTGAAATTGAGTCATTCATTCATTTCAGAGAGAGAGAGAGAGAAAAATAGAAAGAAAGAGAGAGTGAGAGTGAGAGAGAAAGAAAGAAAGAAAGAGAGATAAAGAAAGAGTGTGAGTAAAAGAGAGAGAGAGAAAGAAAGAAAGAAAGAAAGAGAGAGACTAAGCAAGCCAATGTGAATAACCAATGATTCCAGCAGGTTGTGCAGCCAAAGTTTAACCAAACCGAACTTTGACCCTAAATACACCGAGCAACAAGTGTCTAAGTAGTTCTTGGCATCAAGAGGATTCACAGTTATTTAACTGGAGGGAAGAGTTGCCTTTGAGCATCTCACTGAGTTCTGTAACTCTCCTGCTCAAAAGCTACGAGGATAAAAAAAAAAATCTAAAGCCTGACGGAAAATGTGAGACGGGTCGGGACGGGTGCATCAGGTTGGAAAATTAATTCTGAGATAGATTATATGTTGACATAGTTCATACTATCCTATACTTTGCCGTGTTATTTCCTGCTGTTTGTTTTTTCAGACTCCCTGTTCCACCCACACCGCATATCTACCTGAAACCACCACTCTGACATTTCCAGTTGACCCCAGTTAACCCCCTCAACCCCTCTGCTCCCTTAAATATCTCCTTACAAGTCTCTTTCAAGACAAGTCATGCACGCTTGAGTAAAATATTCACATTTGGAAAACCCTCAACAAATCCTTTTTTCATTTTCACCTTTACATTTGATACTGAAATGAGATTACTCTAAAGACAATAAAGGGACACAGATGATTAGATCAGAACAGATAGGAAATAGTTACTTAGAAATTCTTTTTTGTTTTGATAATGAGGTATTTCAGCCAATTTTCAAGCAAAAAAAAAAAAAAAAACCTGAATATGCTATGATTGAGGCTTTTCATTTGTGGATTTGCTTTCCTCATCTTAAAAACTGAATATCGTTGGATTTCAGACTAAAGACTGGAAAAAGATGTTGCCTTAGAAATTATAATGAGGATTTTTTCCCTCACAAAAGAGATCTAATCTAAAGGGACAACCTGGTAAAATAAAGGTAAAATAAATACATTACTGTATGTCATGACATGCAACCCTGTTCCTTTTTGTAATCAGGGAGACTGGGAAATTAGAGTTTATTCTTTCTTCTTGTATCAATGAAAAGTGGTTCATCTCAGGGGTTTTGGTTAAACTGCCTCAACAAACTGCTGTCGACAGGAAGCATATTGTAGCTCATCACATAAGCATCAAACACTTTGAGCTTGGAGGGAAGCCCCAACACCTTGGATCACACTAACTGATAAGAAAACGAAAGCATTGGTACACACACACACACACACACACACACACACACACACACACACACACACTTTGATCTCTGATGTCACTCAGTGCTGTTCCACCTGAGCCTGACGTGAAACGATCATTACCCGTCGGTATTGATCTTGCCCTGCATCTCTCTGTCTTTTTCTCTCAGCACGTGTTTCTCGGCCACACCTCTACATTCTCCCCTCTCTTCACCACATCTCTTTATCAAACTGTCATTTACTCCCCAGACCTCTTTTTTCCCTCATTCCTCCTCTGTAATGGTTCTCCACCGTCTCTCTCCCTCTCTGTCTCTTTTTCTCAGATCACATATGAGCCAGTCATATCCACTGAAATATGAAGCCTCGTCTGGCCGCAGCCACGTAAATCACTCTTTTACATGTATCCCTTTTATTTTTCCTTCAAATGCCTAAATTTAAGACGGATGTACATGCTGCTGCCCTTAGCAACCGTTTGTTTTTGACTTGGCTTCATTAGAATAACCTCTATGCGGGCTGTTTATTTAGGCTGATCCTCTTACAATCACATGTCCACCACACGGAGGGGTCATTTTGCATCAGCACCATCCACTACTACGACCCATCCTCCTCCCTCCCTGTGTGATGAGGGCTGGTAGTGAGGGAGGCCCCCGGGGGACCAAGACGGACACTTAGGGAAGCTGCGTATCAGCTCAATAAACAGCAATTTATTGGCAGGGGACTGAATGTGCTGCCATCCTTGGAAGCTATCAGCAGAGCGTCGTATTGGTGCTGAGAGATTAATGAAGAGAAGAGAGGAGCCATACCAGTATGAAATGATACATGAGAGGGCACAGAAACATACTTCTGCTGGACTGATTGTAACATAATGTTCAGTCGCTGTTTTTGTTATTTATTATATTTTTTGGGGTTAATATAAGGAAACTGAAAAACTCAAAGAGGAAGCAAAAGGATTGAGTATATTTAGATTTTGCCGCATTAAAGCAGAAGTAAGTGATATATTTGTGTTAATATAAGTCTTAAATAGTTATATCTTCCGACAGCAATCACTTACATAGAGTGTTTGGACCGAAACACGGGTCTGTCAGTCACTCTGCTCTGCTCTGAGCCGAGGAGAAAACATTTATCGTATCCTACAGTTTTTATCCAATGAGGAGAGAGAACGGCATGCAGGGCTGTGTGTGCAGCCAAGGGACGCCGTGAATGTGGCGACGTAGGGACGAGGACTGTTATGGTGCGTTCAAGGAAACTCGTAGACTCGTGTTTTTCCGTCCTGTGAAGTTGTATCAGTTTGATCTGGTAGGAGTTCACGGGTCGGAAGTTACGAGTGGCCGTTATAGTGACTTTCACAGGTAAAACAGGTCGGAAAAACACAAGTGGGTTGCCTGGAATGCTACAAAGTCGTAAGTTGTGACTTGAAGCTGTAATTTACGATTTCAAAAGCCTGCCTCGAACGCAGCATTAGCGAAAACGACCGGATCGCTTACTTCTGCTTTAAGTTATTATTTGATCCCAGGCTGGTCCAAAAAGAAAAGGAAAGCAAATGTCTTCGATACATGATACTAATGAAGTGGCATCAAAAACCACAACAAACAATGAGTCGCCCTATGTGCATTATGTGCCTAATTAAATACAACCCTCCCATCTCATCAGCAAGTCAGACACCAGATGCTTTGTGAGTAGCTGTTGCAGATAAAGAAAGGTTACATGTTTTTTCATTACTGAGCAAATTTACAATAAAGTCAATGAAGATGAAAAGCAGAATTCAGAACTTGTGTGATAGGGGCCCCTTTTGATTTTACTTGCCTGCTATTAACACCAATTCTAATGCAACAGATAGCCTACATACAGTAGGAATATAACAGGAATAGTATCATTCAATATGAATTTATGATGAATGAAGGGCACCATGTAGTCTGTAACATTTGACAAATAAACCCGCTTAATTAAAAAACAAGAATAAAACACTTATACAGAACTTTAAAAAGGATTCTGCTTTAACTTAACTTTCACTTGTTTCAGCTGACGGAAGTGACAGTGAACAGCTACAACTTCTGTTCAGGCCACGACTTCTGACCTGAACCTTGACCCTTACACTTCATTACTGCCCCAGTCATTTCCCCATGCATTTTGTTTGACCGAACAAGGAAAGTCGTGATTTTTGATATTAATTATATCACCATCAAGTAAAAAACAAAAAAAAAGAAAAGAAAAGAAAAGAAAAGAAAACACTTCTTACCTGTACCATTCCAGTCCCTTATCGTAGAAGCGGTCGAAGAAGTGCGGCTCTGCGCCCACGGCCCTCACGTCCGGATGGATGCGCAGGAACTCCAGCAGCGCCCGCGTGCCACCTTTCTTCACCCCGATGATGATGGCTTGAGGAAACTTTTTGCTGCCGAAGTTATTCGCTATAGAGATATTGTTGGATGAGGCATCGCTGCTCGACAAGTCCGACAGCTGTTCCCGGACGAACGAGACCGCGGACGCGTTATAGGCGCCGAGCTGCTCCGGTGACGCGTCTTGTCCATCACTAATGAGGACTTTATTATTCTGAAGATTAGTTTGTTGATCATACACGGGCCTGGGCAGGGAGTCACAGTATCCGTTGAGGCAGTAAAAGAGGTAAGTGAAGAGAATGATCATGGTAAAGAAGAAGGACAGCTTGGACTGCACCCTCAGGTGTCCAAAGTTGAACCCAGCTCTCCATTTACTACATCCCATGAGTCGCAATCCTGAGCATGAGGACACAACGCAGGAAACATGGCACATCAAAGCAGCTCATAACTACTGTCTTTAAGAAACTCACTCAAGCTGGGAGCAGCGCTTTAAACACATCGTGCCACAACGGCAAGTGGCGCAGAACTTGTCCGGCGCGCTCCACATGTTCCGCGGCTCATCTCTCTCTCTCCCTCTGTCCTCTTGGTTCCCGGGGGTCGTTAACAACTTGCAGATTTCCCCGATAACTTGAGCGATAAGTCCCCGCGAGGCTCAGCTGAGACGCCTGTGCTGTGAGTTTACATCCCGCTGCGCTCCGTGCCTTCTGTGCGCTCCCGTGGCTCCTTGGCAGCGGCTCTATAGGAAACCCTCAACACCCCCACTCCCTCCCTCCCCTCCTTTTTCCGTCTCGCTGCCAAATCCACGCCCTGTTTATCAAACACACGCCCCTTCCATCCTCAGCCCGCGCGACTCAGAAATAACAGAGAAAATAATTAACAGGCCCCTGCGCGCCCTCTCCGAGCGGACACAGAGAGAGAAACTCTCATCTCACATTTATTTTGAAAGCAATTTTAAAGAAACATAGTCGTTAGTTTAATTGTATTTAATGCACTGGAAGAGAAGGGGAACGTTTGGAGCATGATTAAGAGGGGATATTAGTTTCTGATTGCAGACTGAGGATGCAATTCCCTTCATTTCCCCTTTAAATCACCACATCCACCGTATAACTCACTGCAAATTTGGAAACCTTATTATTGGACTGAGCTCCAGGTTCGTCTCTTGGACAGACTGTGCCTTGTGAACGGCCGGCTATAGCCACCTGCTGTCTGCTGTTAGCCCTCCTGACCCCACAGACCCACGGAGCCATGCTGTGGACACATTTAACCTTTACACTCCTGCCCAATGGAGACACACAGGTGTCATCAGCTTTCTCTATTTCCTTACTCCCTGTGTGTGTGTGTGAAGCCATTGTAAACTATGGTAAAACATCCACTGATCCAGACCACCATCAGTTTCTGTTTTCATCCCATCCTCGCCCACTTTTGCAATAAAGATAAATGTTGTTGGTGAAATTATTCAACCTATTATTATTATGTTAAACTTTAACGACAAGTTAAGTATATAAACGTATTTAGACATAACACATTTTCAGACATACACGTCAGGTTTGTTGGAATGAAATCCCTCATACGTCTCTGGAAACAGGACGCCAATCTATATTTTCAGCAATGAGACAGGAAGATGAAATGTCTGGGCTCTCTCTCTCTCTGGAGAGGTTGGACTATAGAGGTGTACTGCTGTGCTGAAAAGTCTCAACACGGCCCAGATTTATATCCAAGAGCTGAAGGCGCTCAATGATGATCTTCACATTTTACAGCTGGCTCTTCCTCCTGGAAATAAGTAACTGTCCTTTCATTTTCCATGCTTTCCAAGTGCTTTGAGAGAAAGTAAAAAGAAGAAAACTTGGTAAGGGCAACCCCAACAGTTCGATCCAGTTTTCTGAATTTTCTTGATTATTATTCTTCATCGGTTTAATCAGTGCTGTCACTTTCAAAGTAAAAAGCCGACAATCATAAAGGCACATGAGCCACTGAACTACAGCACAGTGCTGGTAGGCTCAGGCTGTGCAACTGAAGGCGGATCCCACTATTCCCTTTACATTTTCGTGCTGTGTTCCAGAGAGACCATATAACTTTACATTTCATATTAATGCAAGATGCTGTTGTAATACTGTGCAACTCATAGCTCTTATATTCATGGTTTAAGCATTTTTGATGTAAATTTAATTTTGATCTGAAAAATTGTACAAATTTCTGAACTGTTTGGCACTTCTGATTAACTAATGCACCTCCTTAAAGGGATAGTTCACCCAAAATTCAAATTTCACTCATTATCTACTCACCCTCATGTCGACTAAGGGCTGGGAGAAGTTTCAGAGTCCTCCGTGTCTTCTTCTCGTTACAGTGGGGCTCCGTGCAGCACTGCATGTCCATATGACGGTTGCGAACAGAGCTCACTTTTCTTCGTCCAAAAAGACACACCAAAAAACATCCAAATAGTGCTCCATAGTGCTCGTCTGTAATGTCTCTCTTGTATTGAAGCCCCAACATGAGAAATTGTTCGGAAAAAAATTAAATAAGTCTATGTTTTAAGCTTGTTTGTAGCGGAAGCTCCCAGCACTGCTCTTCCTGGTCCGTCCAAATCTTGTGCGATTTGCATCGACACCCAGTTCACGGCTCTGCAAATCGCGCGAGATTCCGGCAGAGCAACACTGGGAGCTTCCGCCACAAACAAGCTTAAAACATATTTTTTTCGGAACAATTTCTCATGTTGGGGCTTCAATACAAGAGGGACATTACAGACGAGCACTATGGAGGTATTTGGATGTTTTTTGGTGTGTCTTTTTGGTCGAAGAAAAGTGAGCTCCGTTCGCAACCGTCATATGGACATGCAGTGCTGCGCCGAGCCCCCCTGTAACTCAGAGAAGGCACGGAGGACTCTGAAACTTCTCCCAACCCTTAGTCAACATGAGGGTGAGTAGATAATGAGTGAAATTTGAATTTTGGGTGAACTATCCCATTAAGATTTCAAAACCCATGGAAATCTTAACAGAGAAGACTTCAATGCAGATGCAGCTTGATTCTCAGTAGGCGTGTTGTTTGACATTACACTTTGACAATAGTGTGTGGTATTTCTTGTTCTCTCTGCTTGTCTTTCAACAACTCCCATATGATTGTCGTCAACATTGACCTGGATATACTGTACATTTTCAGTTGACACCTATTGTGCGACAGTAGAGTTATTGTGAGTTCATCTTATTAAAATCTATGTTTCTTGAGCACAAGTTTACATTAAACACCAGAGTCTACATGAGCTGTCTGTCAGACTGGTGTGAAATGGATTCTGCTGGAAACTGAATCCATTTTCCTAAAATAGTTTTTGACAACATATGTGTTACAGTATAAATCATAAAATATTGGCACCTTCATCTTATATGTTGAAAAATAAGTGGGGTGCTACATGGCAGCACATCCATATGGATGATAAATCTGAAGGCGATGACAATATGTATCGACCCAGGCCTCCTCCAACCTGGCAGTCTGTCAATTTCCCAGAGTCTCTAAACAGAGAAAGCATCATTTACCCCTCTGTACTCTCCAAGCACTCCTCCATATTGATCTGCTGTGATGTTGAAAAACAATCGGAGATGTGCCACTCTCTAGTCAAAGTGATCAATAATGTGGGTTTGCTTTGTTTTGTTTAATGTGCCGTCAGAACTGTCTTCACTCTACTTGAGCTCGTGCAAGGTTCAAAAGACCTGGGGTTTTTTGAAGGAAAGTCAGGCCCTAGTTCTGCACCAAAGTTACTGACATTTGTTTGGCTGTGAAGGACATTCTGCCTCTGGAAAAGCTTTTTGAAAGGTGGGGAGAATGGAAATTCAAATTGATGTACCTACTGTATTTTGTCAGCTTTCTTGTCCATATTGACTAGTTTTTAAGAAGAAGAAAAAAACCTACATTATATTAAGTCTTAAATGCCTCTGTTTTGCAAGATCACTCTCTATGCCCACTATTATTTCCATGGAAAAGACATTTTAATGACATTTACAGTTAAACAGAGAGCAAAAGGTCATATTCTGCTTGTACGCTTAATTAGTTACCTTACTGCAATTTGCTTTTGTTGGCTGTTGATTGGCTCAGCGACATTTTGTCATATTTGAATGTTAGCAAAATATATAAAATATGTACAATAAATATATTTAATTATTATTACTATTATTTATGAGTTGCACTTGTTCTACATTGTTGCATGGATGGGGCACAAATGAATTAATGCCATGGCATGCCAAAGCCCTGTACACAGTATCCATATAATCCTGAGTGACAGTCTAATGTACAGCAGCCATGAGCTCACTTTACAGGGGAACATCTGAACTAAGGTATTCTCACTCCCTTGTGACATGCCCCCTGTGTTGAATTCCTACCAACCTGGGTAAGGTGTGTGGCTGTGGGAAGCCAGGCAGCTGTACAGAGCTCAGTGGTGACTACTCTGCTCTGTAATCCTTGGTGAAGTCCCTGTGACGACCTGCGGCGGCTGCTTCAAAGACAGGATCTGTTTCACATGTTCCCTCTGCTCCTGAGCCCCTCAGGATCATCCACTGCAATCACAACCAGACCAGCCGCTGAGTTACTGAATGCGACATGGTGGAATATTGAAAATTTAAGATATAGCTTTTCTCAGTAATAATGAGATATGAAATACAAATCAGAGGTAAATAAAATAATGACTAATTCTCTGAACGATTGCTAAATTTGAAAACATATTGTTACAGTAACAAGACACAGCAGTTATCAATGGGACAGCAGATTTCCCTCAGAGATTGGGAAATTCAATGGGTTTTAAAGCAGGGCATGAATTTCCTCTGACTTCGTGCTGTATCTCTTTTAAATGGCTTTCTGTTTTTGTGTTTTCACAATAGCTAATCCCCTCACTGTTTCAGGTCAAAGTGAATACACCAGACATCTCAAGTTGTCCAAAAGGCCGTATAGCAGTCGTTGGCCCGCAGGGGAATACAGAGCTTTGTCCCAGTATTGTGTTGGATCACTGAGGATACAATACATGTGACTAGCTACTGAAGAGCTGCTCTTCGAATGAGCTGTTAACTCACCTGGATGAAATGTAAAACACACACACTTTAACACACACACACACACACACACACACACACTGTCATTAAAGACCAGTTAAGAGTAAAGGATGGGTATGCAGGAGTTTCAGGGGAAGTTTATTAGGTCAGTCTGAAGTTCAGGAAAAGATTTTATCCTTTTTGTTTTGAGGCAGGTGTTTTCAGACGTAGCTAATTATAGGATGATTAGCAGAAAATGGATAATTATCAGTCAGGATCACCATGACTGAATAAAGAAAGCATAGAGTTCTACTTTTTGTGGCCTTTATTCAGTCAACCACAGGGTTAAACGTAGTGTGTAAATTTTGTCGACCCCTAAAGGACTTACTACGTAATTACAAAAACATTGCCGGCGCTTCCACGTCATGCTTGGCAGTAAAGGCTACAGTCACACATACGCGAATATCAGTGGTGAATATTACTGTCTACTTCCAGTTTATGCGAGCAAAGGGGCAAAAAAAAACAACCAAACATTCGCTTCCTGTGGCGAAACAAATCCACATCTTGGCTTAGCGTGGGGTAAACCGAAGGGTCGGCGCTTCACGGTCATTAGCTCTGGTTGGTGAGCAGTGAGCGGAAACCACGGTGGAAACTATGAGTTGTTGGTGTACACGGCCAAACCGCCTCCCCTTAGCTTACTGGCGGTGTTAATCTGTTGGTGCTCTGGTTCAGCCAGCTTTCCGTGAGAAGGTAAACACAGCAGTTCCTCGCGCTTCATTGAGAAGCTCTTGACAGTCTGAGGTATAGGCTAATATCCACTTTGTTGAGAGGGAGAAAACGTTAGAATGTGTGAAGGCAATGCTAGGTTGTGCAGATTAGCACGTAGTCAGACAACTCCTCGCTTGACCCGCTCACCGTAATGGTGCTCCAGGTCCTTCATGGCTTAGCTTGGGTCCATGCCTATGTTCCCACAGCCTTATGTTCCCACAGTTCTAAGATTTTTCTCAAAATTAGGCCCTATGTTCCCACTGGACTCTCTCTACCTATCTGGCCTGTCTAGCCTCTACTGGGTCTTTTTACTAAACTTAACCAACTCTTTTCTTCATTGCCTAAACCCAACCAATGGTGGGACCAAAGGGCTGTGGGAACATAGGGCCTAATTTTCAGTGACAACAAAAGTTAGAAATGTGGGAACATAATGCTGTGGGAACATAGGGCTGTGGGAACATAGGAATGACCCCGGCTTGGAAACCCTTAGCAGGAAGCTTTGCTACGGATGTCTTGGTTGGTTCGTACTGTTGCACATTTACACACTTTCCATCTGCACACTTTTCAGTCAGGGAGCTAAGCGAAAGTTCAGACAGGAAGACTATCTCTTTAAGCACGCCTCCAAGCCTCTTCCCAGTTTTCCCGCTATCCTCTTGCACCACCTCCATCAAGATACAGACCGTCTTCATCTGGATCTTCAACCAAGAAGTTTCTTTTTGTGCACAATAAATGTAATTCACCTTCAAACCTAGTTTGTCCTGATTGAAAAACCGGTCGCACCAGTCAGTCCACTAACACACAAAAGCACTGCCGCCACAAACATCGGTCACGCCGCCATGTTCAACATCAACTCTTGTCAAGCAATGGTCATCACCTCCTGTTCCGATAGCAAGAAGTGACAAGCACACAAAACTTCAACATTGATGAATATCTTTGACTCAGTCAAAGTAGTTATAGACTGATGTGATGATGTTTTTCTTTATTCTGCCACTTATAATTATGGCTTGTTAAATTGGATGTGAGCGTACTATATCGTATAACCCATGAATATATTATTAGAGCTGGATGAAAATCATGGTGTATTGAATTGTCCATTGGGGGTTATTGATCTTCTCCTTGGTTTCCTTCTGCGAGGTCCAGTGAGTCTCCAACCTTTTACAACACAAACATTCATCCATCCATCCATCCATTTTCATCCGCTTATCCGGAGTCGGGTCGCGGGGGCAGCAGTCGGAGCAGGGATCCCCAGACTTCCCTCTCCCCGGACACTTCCTCCAGCTCTTCCGGGGGGACCCCAAGGCGTTCCCAGGCCAGCCGAGTGTCCTGGGTCTTCCTCGGGGCCTCCTCCCGGTGGGACATGCCCGGAACACCTCACAAGGGAGGCGTCCAGGGGGCATCCGATACAGGTGCCCGAGCCACCTCAGCTGGCTCCTCTCGATGTGGAGGAGCAGCGGCTCTACTCCGAGCTCCTCCTGGGTGACAGAGCTCCTCACCCTATCTCTAAGGGAGCGCCCCGCCACCCTGCGGAGGAAACTCATTTCGGCCGCTTGTATCCGGGATCCCGTTCTTTCGGTCATGACCCAGAGTTCATGACCATAGGTGAGGGTGGGAACGTAGATCGACCGGTAAATCGAGAGTTTTGCCTTTCGGCTCAGCTCCTTCTTCACCACGACGGACCGATACAATGACCGCATTACTGCGGCCGCCGCACCGATCCGCCAGTCGATCTCGCGCTCCATTCTCCCCTCACTCGTGAACAAGACCCCAACATACTTAAACTCCTCCACCTGAGGCAGGAACTCTCCCCCGACCTGGAGGGTGCAAGCCACCTTTTTCCGGTCGAGAACCATTTCAGTTGTGTGGTTGACCGTCAGGACAAAATTCTGGCATGACGTGATGTTGAGCCACACCTGGGACATAATACTGATTGGGACACACCCCTTTTATTCCATCAACAAAACATCCAAAGAAAAAAAAAATACATCTGTAAGCAGTAAGCACTGAAAAAACTAAAGGAATTTGTGCTCAGCACCAAAGATGTCAACATGAAAACAAACCCCTGCATATGCATGCCATTTTAAAATGCTTCACACAATCATAGCACAGACACCAACCAATGAGAGAGTCCACACCGACCCCACCATCTGTGCACTGTGAGTCTGTGTGTTGTGTGAAAGCCAGTGGAAGGGCCATATTCTCAGCCATAACTGCAGGGCAGAGCTGTGGTGAGCTGGGTAAATATAGGGCACGGCAGCACTGTACATTATCACATGGGTGTGGCTACGACTTAGCTGCTCGAAAAATGTTTTTCGTTAAGGAGTAAAGAAGGCATGTAAAGTGGCAGGCATGTCTGCACAGGACCATGCCCCATTGTGTGACACAGGTAGGCTTAAATGTCAGGGTAAGAGCAGAAAAGTGTTTACCAGTTAAAAGCTGAGTCAGCACTGAGGTAGAAGGTGAGGACAGCTGCTTCCATAAAAACTAACCTGATGCATTCTTGTCTTATCATATTTGAGTTTTACTGCAGTGCATTATAAGGTTAATCAGTGGCTATTGTCAATAAAACCTCACAGTTTTACTGTGTTGGTTGTTTAAAAGGAGAAATAGCGGCTTTCTATGGAAATGTCTGTTATTTATGAAAGTTAAGGGGAGAACTGGAGGGGAACAGATGAACTTCAGATGCTGCTCAGTGGAAACATTCTAGTTTTCACACTAAAACAAATATTTTGACTCTCATTCAGTGATTATAAATTGCACTCTGTGTGAAATAGGACTGGGGGAAATCCATAGTGATCTGTTGATCTGTGTTGACAAGATTCTGACATGCTTCCAGCATTTCGGGCCCATTCACTACCTTGTGGAGTAACAATACAGGAAGAGATAAGGTCTCAGGTGTGTTCTGCAGTATTGAGATCCAGACAAAACAACATGGTAGGAAATCAGCTTATCTCTTGACATCTGACATTTCAGTTAATACAGGATCAAGAGAAGAAAGTGCCTGAAGCAAAATGTTACATTCAGCAGACAAGGAGTGATTAAACATGTTTCTCAAACGATTAAAAAAGATTTGAAAAACAATTATTAATAATAGTTTTCTGGAGCAGAACATGTCGACTATATTTGTCTAAGTTGGGAGAAATGTTGGAGAGGTACGTTTCTCTTCTTTTCTGTTCCAACATGGACACTTTCTCAATACAATATTCAAAATTAACGCATGGTGGTTGCAAACTCTAAAGTGCCCGCACTGCTTAGGCTACTTAAAGAGGAACCGCTACAGTATATGGGTGTAGGATCAGGTGTTGAATTGTTTTGCATTGTAGTTGATAAGTTACAGTTAGCTTTACAGTCAGTTTAGCCTAGCATAAAGGTTTAATTAAGGTCAAAATGTAGCAGGTAAAAATACATTTTTATTAAAAAAAGAAATTCGACCAATGTCAGGCTGTTCTTTATACACTGTATATTACATATTCTCCAGTTAGCTGTGTCCTGTCCTCATACTTCCAAATATGAGAGTTAGTTTTCACAATAACTCTCAACACATAAACATCATTTAACAAGAAAAAAAAGAAAAAAGGAAAAGGCAAAAAAAAGTCAGAAATCAGTCAAAAATCAGCTTACCTTTTCTTTTTGTTATTTTAACCTGTTCTAAATTTATACTGTATTGGATGTCAGGAGGCCAGCATTGCACAACCATCTCTTGGATAGTTAACAACCACTGTTTATCTGGAAGATTTACCAAGCTACAGTGGTAGTCTACAGTCCTTGTGGTTAGTCTGGTCAGGCACAAAGATGAACTCCAAACTCCTCATACTTATAGAGCCTCAGAAAGAAGTCTGAGATAGAAGTGGTAAAACTGTACTGAGATGATTTTTTGGTCCTTAAGACCACAAAAAACATCTTGTTGTTGGAGATATCAACATTTGAAATAAAACACAAGAATGAACAAAAACAAGTTGGGTCATTAAACAGCCAAGACCCAAACAGGAATGAAGTTTCAGCAAAAGTGAGGTCAGGGCCTTTTTTCCACAGCAGTAAGCAATCAGCCTCTTTGATACCTGTTATCTGACAGGTGTAACTATGGTAATAAGACCACCCTGCAAAATGTGCTGATTAGAGCCGCACGCCAGCCAATCCACTCCAACTCACAGTTTATGTGTGTGCATTTGATGTGCGTGTCTGCGTGTTTTTGCATGCGGGCATCCCTACTATGACCTTCCATTTTCCTTTGCACCAAATCCCAAATATTTAGCCAAGAGTCATGGCCTGCATGCTACAGCTACTGTGCGATTTACTGCGCTGCATGCGTATAGAGGATTTCCAAAACCATGCGATTCCATGATCTACAGTCATGATGTCATTCATGCAATAAAGCCTGGCCTATAATCATTCTGGTCACTTCTTCTCTCTCTCTGCTATGAAATTCCACAGAGGAGGATGATATATCAGAAGCCGGACATGGCTGTAAATATAGAGACGCGCAGTGTGGACCATCTGATAGGTACTCGCACAACCCAAGGACAAAATAAAAATGACTAATGGTCTCCGACTTGGTGTTGTGCATGCAGGAGTTTGGAAGTATAGGAGCTTTACTGAGTACTAATTTGATCAAGATGCCTGCAGATCTTCTGCGTGATTCTATGAGGATTTAAGCTGCAGAAATCGATGGATCGGAGGAGCAGGAGAGGCCTCAGGAAAACTTTGGAGAACTTGTAAGATCTTCAGCAGTCTCACCACAGAATTATACCCCTATGAGCATGAGCCTGACCCACTGAAACAGACAGGCAGCCTAAACAAACATGACCCCCCTAACCACTACTACCACACACACACACACACACACACACACACACACATACTAACAACGCTCACACACTGCGACGTCTGCTTTCAGAGCATATCGCCATTCCAGGTCTACAGCAGAGGCCAAGAGAAAAGCTCCTGATTAAATAGTTTTGGAGCGTGCGTCGCTCCAGCTCAGGGAGCTCAGCAGCTTTGAAGCCAGTTGCTGAGTTTTGCCTGTTTTCTGCTCTCGCGACTGAAGATAAGGCGGTTAGACAGTGCTCAGAGACAATGTTTACAAACAGTCAGTGGCGCTGTCAGAGGGAATTCACGGTGAAGCAGAAGTGCGGCTCGACAGACAACGTGGATTGTGGAGATGCAGCCTGAAACCTGGATGTACTTTTACCTGCTGCTGCCAGACACACTGTAAAACACTGTGTAAACTTTATATCAACTCATACTTGTCAGCTGGATGTCTGTGCAAGGTCAGTCCACCCAGATCACAAAGACAGATTTTCTCACTTTGCTCTGGCAGTATAGAGGCATGCAGCAGATACCATAGCTTTGGTTTGATTTGCCCAGCTTTTCAGATATCTGTCTCTGGACTGATAAAGAGCCAGTATGATAACAACTTTCTCCTATTTCACTTTTGATCCTCACAAGACTACTTTTTTTTTTTCTTTTTTTTTTCAGATGACCTTACACTCTAGGGGTGAATAGGACTTTGTTTGTGTTGCTCGGCACATTGAAAAATGGCATTTAAAACTCCTAACATTAATTTTATTTCCCTAGATTAATTTGATTTGTTGTATCTATTACCACACCCCAAAAAAAATAACATGTATGTATGCCTTTTTGTGAAGTGTATGTGCAAGTGGGGTAGATAAAAGAAAGGATGTATAATTTTGTTTTCATTCATCAGCATGCACAGGAAAGTGTAGGAGTACAGGAGTAAGTGGAATCTGTGTCGTCCTTTTGCAAAAATAAACCAGGTTTTCCTCAAAACTCCACCATAAATTTTGGGAAATAGTGTTGTAGCACTTTTCTAATGCATTATACCAGGGTATTGCAAGTATATACAGTGTTTGCAAAGTTGGAGCCAATGAGAGACGTGTAGAGAAGCATTAAAAGAATAGTTCACCCAAAATTCAAATTGCACTCATTAACTAATCTACTCACCCTCATGTCGACTAAGGGCTGGGAGAAGTTTCAGAGTTATCCGTGGCTTCTCTGAGTTACAGGGGGTCTCAGCATAGCAGTGCATGTCCATATAACAGTTGCAAATGGATACCACTTTTCTTCGTCACAAAAAGACACACCAAAAAACATCCAAATACCTCCATGCTGCTCATATGTAATGTCCGTCTTGTATTGAAGCCCCGAAATGCGAAATTGTTCGGAAAAAAATTAAATAAGTCTATATTTCAAGCTTGTTTGTAGCGGAAGCTCCTCTTCCTGGTCCATCCAAATCTCGCGAGATTTGCGCCAGTGTCAGTGTGATTACACCGGCAATTTCGGGGCTTCAATACAAGACGGACATTACATACGAGCACTATGGAGGTATTTGGATGTTTTTTGGTGTGTCTTTATGTTACGAAGAAAAGTGGTATCTATTTGCAACCGTCAAATGGACATGCAGTGCTGCACAGAGCCCCGCTGTAACTCCGAGAAGGCACAGAGGACTCTGAAACTTCTCCCAGCCCTTAGTCGACATGAGGGTGAGTAGATAATGAGTGAAATTTCCATTTTGAGTGAACTATCCCTTTAAGTCAGGAAAGTCCCTTGTTGCTTTCTAACTCAAATCCCATTTAAAGCTGAAAGGTGTCAATACCTTGTTGCCTGTTCACTGACGTATTGAGCAGCAGCTCAATGCTCTGGCTCTCCAAGTATGATGTATGATGATACATGTGTGGGGTCCACAGGAACCTGAGAAAGGCTCCTGACACTGGGGACTCACAGTAGGTCTGATGAGCCGGGCGCTGCACCACATGTCAGGGCATCAAGATGGATGGTAGAGACTTGTTCTGTGTCCAAGAGGATGGAGCATAATTTAGCCGAGATACTGAGTGGCTCTTGTGACACTGACTGGGTGGTTGGATGCCTGTGTGTTGCAGCTTATGATTTACCTTCTGGTGACACAATCTCCACACACCAGGAGTGGGTTACGGAACACACTGCGTCGTTTCTCAGTTGACAGTCAGACAGATTTACAGTTTGTGATAACAGCCCTACTTTTCTGAACCCAAGGCTGCCTCTGCAGAGCGCTGTAAACAAACAGCTACTGGTGAATGATCGCACAAGTAAGAGAGTACTTTTTCAGAGTTTGGAGGAGCTGGATGTGCATTCAGGGGAGGCCTAACAAAAGATGAAATACAAGAAGTCCTTTTCCTTTTTTTGTTTTTCTTTTTGGATGAACAAGAATCACTTCTGCAGTGTGGTATTATGTGCCTTAACCATTCAGTTACAAACATGCCCCAGATCCGTTTTTGACTCATACCGGGGACTAAATCAGAATGTGTTGGCTGCATTGATTTTGATCAGTCTTTAAAAAATGTTCCCCGACTATAGTATGCATGTACAGGGATGGATGACCTCAACCAGTGGAATATTTTTTTTTTAAAAGCCAGGATAACAACGAACAAATTACCTATCTAAATAAATTATTTCATTAATACAAACTTAGAGGGATAGTTCAACATTTTGGCAAGTTGGCCCATTGCCATAATCCCTATAGTTTTAGGAGTAGGTTCGTTACCTTTAATTGTCAGTGCAAGCTATTTTTAGAACGGCGGAGCAGAGCCGTGAGCTGCTCAGAGCTACACTACGGAGGCTCATGGGATTTCTTGGTTTCCCTCATCAAACTCATCAAATCCAACAACTCCAAAACGCTCTCGTGGACAAGTTGTGACCTGCACATTCACCACGCTATGAGATAATAACGGAATGTTATGAGACGGAGTTGTTTTTGAGGTAAATTCATGCAAAACCGCTAATGCACGTTCCCGTCGGGGGCAAGTTTTCGGCAAGCAGTCTCTGCATTTTCCTCGAAAACAACTCTGTCTCGTAACGTTCCCTTATTACATGTATCTCATAGCGTGGTGAATATATAGCTTGCACCGACAATTAAAGCTAATGAACCTACTCCTAAAACTATAGGGATTATGGCAATGGGCCAATGTGCCAAAATGTTGAACTTTCTTCTGAGCTCTGCAGGAGCTGCAAAATACAATCCTAATCTTACATTTGGCATTCAGGGTTTCCTGTGAGTAGCTTCCCTCTGGCTTTGACACCTGTCATAATTCTTCCAAGTAGCCTATCTTCAAAAACCTCTCACACACCACTTTTTTTCTATATATCCATTCCATGCCACTTGAAGAGAGCAGCACAGCACTAACCCACTGGACACTGGATAAGAGACAAAAAAAGAGCCAGACACAACATGCTCAGGCTTGATATCGGAGGCATTGTGGAAAAAATAGTGAATAACAGGTATAAATAAACAAATAGATGTTAATTACAACATCATGAACAAGCAGGGATGGGCATTTCCTAACCACACAAATGTGGTATAATCCTGTTGGAGCGGAGGTGAGTTGGTCTTCCTGTCAGGCAGGATACTGCAAACGCACCATGATGCTGGTACGTTAAAGCCTGCAGTTGAGAGCAGCCCCCATGAAATGAGGCCGATTTCTGTTAGACTGTTTTACCTGTTGAATCTAAATCTTGATCTAATTCTAGACAATGGGGCTTCACTGTCCCAGAACAAACTACTATCTGTGTGTGCATGCGTGTCTAGTGTTTGTGTGTGTGTGTTGGCACGACAAGCTGCTGTAATATGCCCTAATAACCATGATGTCATCCACCTGCTTTTTTGGCTCGGGGGCAGTGATGACGGATGGGACAATTTTACATAATCATCTTATCTGATTTGGAGCTTATGAGCTGAAACCCAGAGAAATTACAAACCATAAATGTGAAAAGTCGCCTTATTCCAAAATACTCTGGGGATTTATCCACTTTGGGAAAAATGCTACAACAGAAGGTTTTCCACTCAGTTGCTCTAAAATAATGTTTATCGAGTCTGAAAAAGTGTTTGCTTTGTGGACCAAAGCATTTTCTTTCATAAAATACACTAATTTGGTTTCATTTACCCTTTCAATCATTTTGTGGAGGGGGAATTTCTTCTTAAGCTGCTTATAATGGAAGATTCACCTGTGCAGCCCAGAAAGACAAGGTGAGTGTCCCCGAATGCAACAGTGTAATATAAATTCCCTAAAATGACCTTTAAGAAGATGCAGCCATTCCCTTTTATAATATGGTGTGGTATAGATAATTGAGCTCCTTCATGCCTATACAGAGATGTGTCTCTGGCTCACTCACACATTAACCCTTTCTGTAAAATGTCTGAGGTCAGCCAGGTTAATGCAGTGCCTGTGCGACTCATGTCTGCCCTTTGAGGAGATTCACCATTAACCTGAAGTTCAGTTCACACTGCGCTGGAAGCATTTCTTTTCAGTGCTCCCTTTTCATTTCATCCATGGAAAACCCTGAGCGAAACCCAAAATGCTGCTTGATGATCGTGAGTCATGCAGTGGGGATTAATTATTGCTGATGTATATGTCTTGTAGTTGAGCACAAAATGCCAAGGGGAAGCTTTTTATAAACCGCATCCCTGTTCAAACCAGTTTGGTAGTTAACGTGTTTGTGGCCCAGACGCATGACTCTGTTATTGCCAAAACACTCTTTCCCAGGACTCACACAGCACTGTCAGGAAGGTTTCTATCATTTACCTTCATCAGCCTTGAGGGGAAAAGTTCCAGTAAAACATTTAACAAAGTGTCTCATGGTGTCCTTTCTTCTGCCCGGGGATAAATGTCTCAGGAGCAGAACGATGTAGTCCGGAAAAAAAAAGAAATGAAAGAAAGAAAAAAAAAACTGTGGAAAAAATATAAGACTGAGAATCCAAGGACAACATCGCTCTGGTAAACATTACAAATCATAAACTGAAGTAGATAAATGACAAGTTTCAAATTAGAAGTGCAGCAACAGGTTTTTACCCTGATGTGGGTGAATCTGAAAAGGAGAGATCAGCGGGACATAACTGAAAGAACAGACGAGCAAGTGATACGGCTCTGATGTCTGAATCTGCATGTATGCATAAATAATCCACCCACCACCGTCTCTGACAAACTGAACTGAACAGGCCGGTTTTAAATGAAACAAGATGTATTTTGAATTTTCTTTAAAAAACTCCTTTTTTGGCTAAATGAAAATTGCTGCAGGCATTTCCACAACAGCCTGAACACAGGCTGACATTTTGAACATCACTTCTACTACCAAAAAGACGAAGCATTTAAAAGATCATAATAATGTTTGGCTGCCGTCCAAGATAAATAATAAATTATATGTTCAGCAATCCAAACACAGACTCCTATTCATGCCTGATGTAAAGTCAAGTTTAAAACATATTCACATTTTAGAGAATGTTATTCATGTTTTCTTAATACATTATACATTATTTCATCCACCTCCAACAAAGAGCTTTTTTCACAATGTTAACTATTGTTACGCGTATTATGACTGCACATTGCTAATGTACATTTCTTGCTGTAAAATCTTTGTATTAACTGTTTGGGGCATATACTGTACTGTAGGCTATATGCATTTTACAGTAGTCAAAGAAGTAAAATAAATGAATAAAAAGGAACACTTCTTGTTTGCACATCATCCCTCCCTTTTTATACCACCATCATCTTATTATCTTTTTTTTTTTTTTTTTTTACTTTTGTTAACCACCATATGTCATTGTTTAATGCTAATTTGCGCAGGTTAGCATGCTAATGACAAATCTGACCTTACCTTACCATGACAAAGACTAAACCTTATAATCACTAGTTTGTTCGCATTGTAATTATGAAAATGTTAGCATTGTGATTCTACAGTATATGAGCCAACAAGAGGATTTGGGCCACATGTGATTTTTAAATCTTATAATTCTGAGGAAGATATTCTATAAAAAATATCTTTTGACATGTGGCCCCAAGTCATATTTTAAATGTTCAATTTTTTTTTTTTTTTAATGTTGGAAGAAAGAAAGAAAGAAAGAAAGAAAGAAAGAAAGAAAGAAAGAAAGAAAGAGCTATGGTGGGAAACAGTAACACGATATGAAGTAGATATATGTAAATGATAGACTAAGCTATAGTAACTTTATGAAAAAAGTAAATCATGGCTTGAATGCATTAGACGTCACAGACCGATGGGATTTAACGGTGCAAGCTGGTCCACAGGTTGTTGTTTTTGTTTCTCTAATAACAGGCTTCACCTTGCTTTATGCTTATCTGCCATAGCAGCTCCTGTGCAGTCTGATGGGCCGAGCATAACACGACCGCTGCCAAGGCTGTGGGTTTGATTACTACCAGGGACCACGTATGCCAAAAATGCATACACTCACAGCACAGTGAGGGTGAATGCATTTACCAAATGAACTATACGCTGCGTTAAAAGGATAGACTTCTGCCAAGAAAACACAAGAGGAAATTTACTCAGCCGTGACGGCCTCAATGCAAGGTCAGGATTCTCTGCCACTCGGAGGGCTGACATTCATTTGAATACCTTTGGCGGTGTGTGGTGGAGCTGGATGGATGAGGAGTGGCGTGTACTCAGACTCCTGATGCTGAGAGTTCAGTGACATCTTTTGAATGTTATGATGACCCCTGGAAATTGCACGCTACAAGAAGTGATGTTTTGAGAGAAAATACGCTTCAAACTTAACTTGTTGTGGTGAAAGCAATAAAACGAAGTACAGTGTGCCTTTTCTAACTCTGTATGTGAATATGCATGTGATAACACAAAGTGAAAAGAGACTCTCTCCAGAGAAGTGGTGCGTGTGTGGAAGTCTGAGAGAGAAGTATTGGCAGCGTGTTGACTGGCACACATGTTTTTTCTGTGTTTGTGCGTGTGTGTACTTCCTTTGTAATGATAACCCTCAGTGTCTCACCAGGCGGTCAGGCTACTCCTCTAAACCTCAGGGTCTCTGCCAGGCCTCGGAGCCCAGAGAGTATGGCCTGCAGCTGGGCCAGGGAGAGAGGAGCCTGAGCCTCTATTAGCTACTGAAGCAGCAACCCACATCCATAATAACGCAAGACAACCGACATATACAGTTTGTGTGTTTCTTCATATCAGGCAGGTTTCTACACAAACAGCAGCTGGAACATGCAGGTATAGTGCACCGGAAAAGATACTATCACAGCATGTTTACATTAAACTGTTCACTTATCTGGCAGAACTGGGGACCCTACACAATTCTGGGAGGGATGAACGTGATCTGTAAGAATGACAGCTCCATCTAGAGGTCAGTATAAGAAACTCCAGTTCTCTCTCTCAAAAATAAAACAATGGTGAAAAGCAAGTTGAAGTAGCTGACACTAGACAAAAGTCCCGCAGTTATTACTACTACTGTAAAACACACTGATTTGTTACCATTATGCATACTGTTATTTTGTAGTTATGTAGTTCAGGTACAGTGCATCATGTTTTATATGCCCAACAAATGTTTGTAACAATGAAAAATAATGTAAGCAGTGTTTTCATAGACAAAGACATAAGGCTTCCACTTACTACTTACCAATAAATTATAACAGACAAGGTAAAAATGTATCAAACTATAATTTGTTGTTTGTTCCATTAGATGAGGATCAATATACAGTACTGTCACAATGAAAGAGAAAAATCCTTATAATAAACTCAAGACGCAAGTTTTTCAAAGTAAAATACAGACGCACAAAAGTTCAGAGAGACGTATTTGCTTCTTTTTTTGTTGCAAAGGAGCTGAAACGTCTCATACAGTAGTTTAACAATTTCTCTGCTACATGATTTTCAGATAAACAGATAGCAAAAGTGCAGCATGACTACAAATATGGAACTCCTCAGTGCATAGATAATGTGGTTGTTTATTTACCTTTGGAAGGGAGTAAATGATACAGTCAGCCTAATGTAAAAAGATAGCAGCAATAAATGGCCAATGCCTGTTGGATGAAAAATTGACCTAACTCCCTACAAAGACATACATCTACTGATAAATTTGAATTCATAATCGGGGAGTGAATGTGTATCTAAATATGAGGTATTCAAGAACATGACAAAGTTCTGCAAAGGATTATTTGCAGAGGTGTAGTGTGGTCCCTGTGTCAGAGGCTGGTCAAAGTCTCTTCAGTGGACAGGACGTCCCTCTCAGGCCTTTCTCCTGTCCACGTCACCCACTGACCCGACCTGTGCACACGTCCTGGACCGAGCAGCAGATACAGGAAATTCAGACCTCGCTCTTTACTGTTTGTCTTTACCTGGGATACAGACAAAAAGGGAAACTGTCACTGCATGTATTTACAAAAAAGACTGAAAAAAATGAAAGTTTAACAGCCTGGCACTTTATACAGTAGTTGAAATCAGCTGTAACTTGGCTCTGTTATATTTAGAGCTGTAGAGAGATGCTGTATTTTTAGATTTTACTGCAAAAGTTTAAAGAGCTGAGCCACTTTGTTGAAGCAAACAGCACTGGAGGTGAACGGGATTTCAATGATGCAGAGAGGAGTGCAAACAAGCACACCCTCAAAACCTCCATAACCAGCATCTCTCTTGAGAAGCAGTGTCCTACATATTTGACAAAATCTCAGATCTCACTGTGGACAGTTCTCATTATTTTCTACTTTGGGCTGAAAATAGTTTGCTGTAAAAAAAAAAAGGAAAGAAAAAAAAGCTGACAGTGAGTTTTGTGGATTGTCATAAGTACCCCATTGTTTCTGGAGGGGCAGGTTTTATGATTTGGTGGAACTTAATCTTTTTCGCCTGCGGGGTTTGGATATCAAAATGAAACTGCTGCTTGTCCAGAGTGTCTCATTCACATGTGGCCCTCTCACCTTTGCTGGGGACAAACTTGAGCGAGTGGCTGAATATTCAAAAACGTGACACTCCCTCCTCTGGACCGTCATTCACAAACTCGTGGCCCAGTCCGTTGCCACACTTTCCACACAGAACCTGGGTACACAACAATCCATACAGTAGCTCACGTGAGTCATAACTTTACAAAACATATTCCTGTGATAAAAGTATTGATTTCTGATCATAAATAATGGTGCAGCGGTAACACAGTGATGGTACAGCCCTTTAAAATGAGCAATAGTACATTTATGAGATTACAACCAATGACCTTGAAGGCAGTGAGAGTCTCCATCATCTTGGTGACACTGTCCTCTCTGATGGTGTCGGTGAAAGCCGGCCAGGGAGACGAGTGGGCGAACTTGGACCGACTGGAGAACAGGGGATGGTTACACTTGGAGCACACATACATACCTGCAGGGGACATTTACTCATTAGTATACATCTGATGGGTTAGATGATGATAAAACAAGATAAAAAAATTAAATAAAACTGTGGCAAAAACAAAAATGTTTACCCTTATTTTTTCTTTTCTACTATATAATCTGTAACCGCATTGAATCAGCTAATCATGTTAAAAAACATGTCATGGTTAATCCTCCAGTCAGTGCCCCTGACCAAAGGCACTGGCTCATAATCTGGAGTTGGTCCCCGGGCGCTGCACCGCGGCTGCCCACTGCTCCTCAGGGATGGGTTAAATGCAGAGAAAGAATTTCACTGTACTAGCTGTATATGTGACTAATAAAGTACCTTTACCTTACCTTAGAGCATAATTAATTACAGTAATAATAATTCATTTTGATATGAAACCTTTTTTTTTTATTACTTCTGTGTTTTTAAGATAATCATTGAGCATACTTAAATAATATAAAATAAGAAGTAGGCTATCTATCAATCTGCTCTATTTTGCCCTTATCCCTTCACGTTTTTCCTCTGCATTCACAGTGAGATATTGCACATGTAGCTATGCCAATATTCATATTTCAAAAGCTGCTTTATACAAACCATATCGTAAGACTCCAAATAAAAACAAAACGGTCATTGTATCCTCCATAATCCAGACTAAAGGGAGGTTACATCACAACACTGCTGACTGAATAACAGTCAGCTGCTCACCTGGTTTGAAATGATCCTTGTAGATCTCACTCCCCAAAAACTGACAGAAAGACATAGTGAGGTGTCTCTGCAGACCGCAGGTGGACAGAATGATTCTTAATGTGTCGCGGTCTTTCTATCACAACAGCGATAGCAGGTGAGCGGACAGAGCAGATGGAAGTAGCGGCTGTTTCCTCCTCTCGTGTGAGGTGATCCCGGCTGCAGATTTACCCGGAGCTCCGCCCACTGCACTTATATCATCTTTACACTAGATGGCAGTGTCGGTCAACGAGCGCACAGGTGAGCACAGCGCAAGAATCACTTTTCTTATCAACAATCATGTTGACCAGTGCATTATGCGTTAATGTCATCAGTGCATGCATCTCTCACCACCATGGAGCCTCTGATGTGTCACAGTAGTGCTCTGTGCTTCATCATAGAAACTTCAATATGAATATATGGGGTCATTTCCTTGCAGTGGCGTCATTTGGGTATGGCGGTGTATGGCACTCGCCATACCTTGACTTTGGCAGAAAATGTTCGGAGCACTGGCACTTATAGATTTTAACCCCTGGCGTACCGGGACTTTATACGCGGCGTACCGGGACGGCGTACTGTGTCCTGTTGTAATTCTCTCTGACCGATTCGCGATAGTGTTGCCTCTTTCTCACTGAACACCATGCTGTCGCTCCTGCTCCTCTCTCCTCCTCTCTCTCTGTCTCACTGAGGGGCGGGGCTGCCCCGCGCCGTGCGCTGTGTCTGTGAGAGCGCGTGTACGAGTGCGCGCCGCTGCATCATAGATGTAACTCTGACTGTATAACTCCATGTGCTGCAGACGTGAATGTGGAGCGACTAAAACCTCCGTGAGTTATAAAGCCATCAACATGACTTCCCAGTGGTTCCTGCTAACAACTGAGCCTACCACTTATTCCACATGCTTAAATATGAGTCATATTTCAGTGTTTGTTTGGCTAAAACTAGCTACTTAGAGCACAGTAAAATGAAAGCTCTTATTTGAGAAACACTGTGAAGCTGCTGCAGTGATCTTGTTAAGAACAGGCTAATGACAGCTGTCTGTGGAGTGTGGAGGCTGTTTATCTTGTCACAAATCACAAAAACTTCTAAACAAGTCCCAAGCAAGCCCATCTCTAACATTAGGCTACCTGAATGTAGTGAATCACAGCAGCAACAGGAGGAATCACTCATTCAATTTAGTTGTGAAAATTTTAATTTGTTTCCAGATTAAATTTATTCTGATTTTGCTGTTAAACTTTGCTGTTCTTACTGTAGAAAGATGTGGCCTACTGTAGATTAGCAGTGAATAAACTCATGTTGGCAATAATTTGTTGACACAAAAGAAATGGCAATTTACAAATGGATTTTAACAAGAAAATACTTGTCAGTCAGGGTTCCCACGCGTCCTGGAAAAACCTGGAAAATGGTTATCCAGTCATGGAAAACACATGGAAATTGAGAAAAAGTGTCAAAGGTCCTGGAAAAGCTTGAGTTGTCCTGGGAAATTATTTATCACACTGTTACATCAGCTACCAGAGCTCTGTTTGACTTTTTCAGACCCACTAATGATTTATTTTCCAAAGATAAATAAGTTATATGAACCCTTGTGTGGGGTATTGTGAGTATCATCCAATCCATAGCATTGATAGTGATAATTGAGAAAGTTTCGTGATTTTGCTCTCAAATCACACCAGATTGCTGCATTTCAATTTACAATGCGCACAAATTTTCCGCCGGGGGGCTCTACCCACCCGGACCCCCCGGGGAGGGGTTGGTCCTTGCCATACCTTGTCTAAAACTGAAATGACGCCACTGTTTCCTTGAACAAACACTGGCAGCATTGTATGTTGTTTATACGCCCCTGCTGAAAGAAAGTTTCCTCTGCTCTCTGGTTATATCTGAATAACAGCACAGGATCGCTGTGTCAGGTCACTAGACAGAACTTTAACTTACGCTGCTAATACTCCAGCAAAACTAAAAAACAGACAAACAGCTGGTTTCAAATACAATGCTGCATACAAATAGAATTTCCTTATCATTATCATCATTATCTCCACCCAAGGTTATCTCTTCAACTGATTTTTACCTGTTGAATTTAGATTAAGTAATCTGTCTCAAATACCAAGATAAAGTCAAATCTCCTCATATTCTTTTTACTGAGGTTGAAATGCATTCGTTAAAGGGATATCCCTGCGTAAGTTTAACCCATGATCCAGCTTCTAGTTGTAGCAAATTTAGCAATGACTGCACTGCACCATAACAAACAGCGCAGTCTATTTCTCCATGTGCAAACCGTGATCAAAAAGCCACTCATAGCCACAAATAATGCTCAGAACAGCACCAAACTTCATCAACAGTACGAACAGGGTCCCAGCACATAAGGCATCAAACATCTGTTAGCTTTGCCTGGTTTCTATTGAAAAGAGACCAAAACACAACTCACCCACTCTCCTCCAGTTATACGTTATGCAGCAACTTTCTGCGTCCAGCACTGACAACACGTCCGAGGCTGACTGGCAGCACACATATTCGGTTTCAGCGGCCACTGGCAGGCGGTGACCACTGACCACTCGAACCCCCAGGCCCAGCACATAGATCTCCCTCTTTCACTTTTCTCCTCCATTTCCTTCAGCTCGTCTTCAGTAGGCTAAACTCGGTCTCAAACTGATAGGGGCGTCCATCGAAATAAAACCAGTCGTCGTTGTTCTCAAACTGCATAAACTCAGCCGTCCCTTCTGTTATGTCACACAGGCAGTCTCTTCCGGCAACAAACGTCATCCTGATCTCGCGTTTTGTGACGTTGGGTCTAATCTCGCGCTTGTTTACGTGATTTTCTCCCGGAAATATCTAAAGTTAGAAATGCCCAATTCTGTTAATTTCCCTGTGAACACTCAATAATAACTTTTATAAACTGATAACGTTAGGCAAGTTACATAGGAACTTTGACTGCAGGACGCGGGAAGTTGCTGCATAACGTATAACTGGAGGAGAGTGGGTGAGTTACGTTTTGGTCTCTCTCGGTGTGACGGTGCGTTGGACCATGGGTTAAATTTACGCCGGAATATGTATAGCCTTAAGGCAAAAAGAAGACATGGAACACATATTTATCAGGGGGGCTGACAAAATAAGACAAAATATACTTTTTCAGTCTCATCTTGCAATAACGCATAAATGAACTCATGGTTATTCGTGCACAGATTCTTGGCAGAGAGAAAATGAGTGAATCACAGTACGATTATTCCCAACACATAGCCTACACTGTGAGGAGAAAGTTGCTGCATGATTGCACAGACAGACACTTGACAAAAACTGTGAATTTCTATTAGTGTTCAGCCGTCATGTCAGATAAATGAAGTGTGAGGCAAGCATCAAGACATCAAAGACTTTAACATCACCGAAATAGATTTATTTTATTGATTAAATATTTTGTAAAATAAATATACTTTTCATGAGTTCAGATATGTCCATCTTTCGGTCCATCATAGGTTTTATTAATCCTTCATTCATACTTGCAGTAGTGCTTGAGTGCCTCAGGCAGCTCCAGCCAGTCAATGGCCATCCTGTGGACAATGTGCTTCTGGATGGCCTTCCTGCACAACGTCTGCAAGGACGAGACTGGAGCAGCAGAAAGAGAGAAAAGAAAAGGACTGTAGATTAGCAGAAGAAAGGTAATAAAGAGAAATAATGGTATAAATTATGGACCACTGAACAAGCATGGCCCTTTGAGCCAGAGCCTTGGTATGTTAAAATGTCTTGCTGGAAAGTCAATCATATGACCACAAGTGACCACAAATGACTACAAAGAGATATAAAGCAAAGAAAGTGACACAAAGAAATTATGGCCTAGAAAGAGCCAAAAATGAGTGCAAAAACACACAACCTGAGTACAAAGACACAACTACAGAGAGATGTAAAACAAACTGAAATGCCAAAATTAGGCAAAAATAACAATTATAGAGCCACAAGACTGTCAAAGACATCCAGAAGAACCATGAAGAGATTTAAAACAACTACAGATGTCGTTGTTTTTGTGTCTCTAATTGTCTGAGAATTTTGAGATTTGAGATTCACCTGCCAAACATAAATTATATTTATAGCTGTTTTGTGTCTGTCTGTCTGTGCCCAGGGGCCTATTGTCTCATAATCCACCCATAATTAAGGTAGTCCCCCCTGACACTCACATCCATACTCCACCTGGACAATTCGGACACATTTAGTTGCAGCAAAGACGTCCACCACTGCGTAGAGGGGCTCGATGGTGGGGATCCCCTTCGCAGAGGCTCCCATGTCCTCACCATTGATGACAATATGCATATCAGCCAGGTCCCTCCCCTTAGGCACATACAGTACTCCTATCCTGCTGCGTCTGGCTGTTGGAGGCAGCGCGTTGGTCTTGTACAAGTCGTCCAATATATGGCTGAAGCGTCCAGGCCGGCTTCTACCGACCAGTTTGTCTCTGGGGATCCGAATGTTCTCAATATACAAGTGAGTGTCAGTGAAGAAAGTCTTTGGATTGATGCTGTTGCCTCTGTTCCTCTCACCTCCAGCTCCATCTTCAACGTCCCCTTGTCCGAGCCTCTGACCCCCGGCAGGTTCTCCCTCACCGGCCTCTTGGACCGCAGGATCCTCTATGACCTTGTTGTGGTTGCGAGTGATGGCGAAGACCCAGCTGTCTCCTTGGTCCGTCAGGTCTGGGATGGAGTATTCAGGTACCACTTCTAAGCTCATGGGATCCTTGGCGGTCAGGCCGACCCGCAGGTGTCCACACCAGCCCAGCTCCTTGTCCTCAATCTCTATGAGAAAGATCTCCCCAGGCTTCAGAGGCTGTTTGCTGAAACACACCCCATTGGCAAAACTCTCCACCCGGGTGGCCTGGGTTCCTGAGTGGTCCAGTTGGACGTTGGCGCCATGAATGGGGTGGAATTCCAAAAATTCATCAGAAATTGGCTCCATCTTCACGTTCAAACAGTCACTCTGATGCAGGGAAGAGAAATGGTCGTGAAAAAAAGAGCTTCCCGGTTGGTCAGAATTGCAAAAAAAAAAAAAGGCACAACAAAGAAACTTACAAAAATTTACCGATTGAACAGTCACGCACCGGTCTCTGACTTATTGACCAACACGTGGTCATTGTAGAGACACAACCCCTTGAAACAAACGCGACAAGAGTCCCGGCTCTGCCTATCTGTGGACCACTCAGGGAAGCTTCTGGTAGAGGGCTATTTTTGAACCGCTGCATGTCAACAGATGGGAAGGTATCTGTGTGAGTTGCAGGGGAGAAGTGGGGGGTTGACCACACATGCCAACAGTCACTCACACACACACACATACACACATACACACCAGAAGTGCTCAGAGATTTGGTTTGGGTTAGTGGGAGCAGTGAACCCCCCTGGGCCCAAGCACTCATTTAATCTCACGAACCCATGTACTGAACTAATGCAGCATAATTATCATAATGCCATATGCCAGGGAGATATGTTAAACAGCAGGCCTTTCATAGCTGCACTCTAAATATAGTCCGTGCAAATATAGCCGGGATTTCATTCTTATGTAAATCAGCAATTAATTGAATATACCAGGATATATGTCTCTGGAGATTTATTGTGATAATGGGGTTATAGTATATCACAATGTGAAAAAGAATTATATTTTAAAAGGGAGAGTTTTATAGCTTAAAGGCCCCGTGCACACTACGTCACAAAGCTCATATCACTGCAGGCTAAAGGTAGCAGGTATTGAATTGGTAAATTAGAGGCTAATCAAACAGTTTGTCACGCAACTGGTGTAATTTTATGTGTACATAAGGCAATATCTTACAGACTGTCGGGAAGAGATAACAGGTCAGGATAAAGTTATTACATAAGGTTAAGTAATGTTGGTCAATGTTATCTATTATTAGCTTATGTTAGGAAACCAACCTGTGTAATCGGCATTGCTATCTCACTAGCATTAGCATGAACTTCAGTTGATCTCTCACAGGAGTGATTCGTGACACTGCCAAAGCAATGTGCTTGTGATCAGAAGTCATATAACCAAAAAGCTCTGTTAAGAAAAAAGTTGCATGATTTGTAAAAGTAAAGGCATCCTATGGGCTTTGAGGAAATGTCAACAACTGAAATAAAAAGGCACACAAATCTGACAGCTCTCTATTTACAGAGTGATTTCATGGGATGAGTCAAGCACTGATTAAATACTAAGTGTTTTTTATTACTATTTAAATAAGTACCTACAGACAATGAAACAGGTAAGATTGAAGGTTATGGGGTCATTGGGTATTGTAGGGCAGAGGGTAAATTATAATAGGTTATAATATTACTGTAAGTATGAATATATTCTGGGTACCTGCAAGGAAACAAAAGTAGTAAAAAAAAAAAAAGTAAAAGTAAAAAAAAAAAAAGTATATTTAAGAAGTAAAGATTAAGTTCATTTAACAACATGTTACTATCGTGCACTTGGTTCCCCTGAACAGCCTTGGGTATGAATGCTTTTGATTTTTTTTAATTTTATGATGATGATTTGAATGATTAAAAAAAAAAATCATATCATGAGTGAACAACGGAACAACCGGAGGTCGTCGTCTGTGAGGAGTCAGCAAAGACATAGTGCATCTAAAGAGCAACCCTGGTCTTGCTGTCTGACATGAGGCGGGCTGCTGGCTGACATGTACTTCAGCCTCCTCAGTGTCCATTATAACAATGTGGTGTCAGAAGAGGAGCTCTGTGGGCGGGAGGGAGGAGTGGACGGATGTTGCACAACCTCCAGGGGTTTGAGGCACAGCACAGGTCTGCTTCCAGCTGACCAGATGTGCTGACAGATGCTGGTCTCTCTGGTGTCCACAGTTTATCTCATTTACCTGCTCAAGGTCATCAAGACACTTGGGTCTCTTGCACATAGAAGCTACTGGTGGACGTAATGATATGTTCCATTCCCAAAGTCCGGCACACACTCTGGACCTGAGTTTTCATAGTCAGGCTCATTACGTCACAGTCCATCTGCCCAGGGCAGAGCAGACACCCAGCGCCCAGCTCAGCACCTACCAGACCCATAGATGATATAATGGGCTCATTAAAAGGTGACCTGTACCAGGTGGTCTGCATTGCACACACGAAACACTGCGCACACACAAGCCGAAGTTGATAGTCCTGACTTTCAAATCAAATTAACAATTCCCATGGATCTCAACAAATACACAGCTGTGGCCAACTGATATAACCATGATCATTCTCAGGCTGGTTATTTCTGATCTTCATGTATGAACAAGCTTTGCTTTTGATGGTAAGGCTACTCATTCCCCTCCTTTTTAAAACTTGATGGCCATCACCTTGTCTGTTTTGACGTTGGTTACAAAAGCTCTCTGTGGGGGGCCTCCACCTCACGGCTCCTACCAGTTTTGTTCCCTTTAGTTTGTCTGAATGAAAATAACTCTCCCTTAGGCTCTGTGTTGATTATCACCAGCTCTCATTTCACTCTCCAGCTGCTGAATGCGCCATATGTTCAACATCTCATTGTTAACTTTCTCTGTCTGCAGGTAGTGTATCTGCTGTTATATTATAACTCAGGCTACTTAGAGTAATTAAACTCATGCACAGCCCTGTCCTGTGTGGTCCTGTGTAAGTATTGTCAATCATGCATCCAGCCAGCCATTCTCTTCGGAAACACCTCCTCCGGTCAGTGATGGATGGGGGTAATTGTCTCTCATGTCAGCTGAAGCCAGCACAACACTCTCCCCCGTTC
Source organism: Trachurus japonicus (assembly GCF_045865225.1). NCBI lineage: Eukaryota > Metazoa > Chordata > Actinopteri > Carangiformes > Carangidae > Trachurus > Trachurus japonicus. The sequence goes on from NC_140925.1 coordinate 20,295,714, forward strand.
TTCATATTGTCATTTCTAGGGCTTCCAGTGTGTTTTATGTAGGCCAAGATGGAGGGAGAGGAAAAGAGAGGGAAATTCATTCTTTTACCCCCTTAGTACTTTCTGTATTGTCCTGAAAACATTTCAAGCTCCATCTCCCTGCCAATGGATACAATTAATGAGTTGGATATGAAAAAGCCATATTTCCACTGTCTCCATCTACTGACTCGTGCTAGTTAGGTGCAGGCATTTGGCTATAAGGTGAATTTTTGCATGGCTGCTCAACAGAATGGAGAATAATACCACTTAACCCTCGGGCTGAACTTTAGCTCTCACCCTGGTTTGTACAATTAGAGAGCATTTACACTCTGCATGCATATTTGTGTGGGTGAGTTTGTGTGTGCATCTGTTGGGGCTGCAGGACTCTTAATCTGGATTATCAGGCAGCGCGGCCATGCTTTTCATAATCAGTTTGGTGAGCTGTGATTCTCTGCAGCGCATGACACATCTGGTTGCAGACGGTCGGTTAAAGGGAGGTGTGTTGCTGCGTGAGAGAGAGAAAGAGGGGCTGAGAGAGAGAGAGAGAGAGAGAGAGTGAGAGCGATGAGACTACTCACTCCGTGGTCCTCGCGCGCACAAATGGAGAGGGAGCCATCGGAAGACAACATCAACCAGCGAGTGTAGTCACATTCCCATGCAATGAATAACTGCTTTAGGTAAGTAAACACCTCTCATCTCCATCTCTGTTGCTGTGCATGCTGTGTTTCTGTTTGTAATTTATTTGCAGCGCTGCACACATTTGCAAACCTATTTAAAAGAATGAAACCTTAACTTCAACTTCTTATGTTTATATGTGCATGTCACACTTGTTTTGAGTGAAGACGTAGATGTAGTTGCATACTGTTGTAAAGACACAAGTTAGGGATCACATGTTGTGCTGTGTGCGTTTGAATTTAATATTATAACCCCACTGTTTTGGGATTGAGTCACATACTTTAATATATCAGAAAGATTCAGGTGAATATTATTCTGCAAATCATATTCTTAATGGTGATAGGTAAATGTAGATAGATAGATAGATAGATAGATAGATAGATAGATAGATAGATAGATAGATAGATAGATAGATAGATAGATAGATAGATAGATAGATAGATAGATAGATAGATAGATAGATAGATAGATAGATAGATAGATAGATAGATAGATGGATAGACTTTATTGATCCCAAGCTGGGAAGTTACAGTGCAGCAGCAGCATTACACAGACACACAGTGACGATAACAACATATAGTATAAGAATATAAAGAATACGAATATAAAGAACAAACTATACATAATAAAATAGCAAAATATAAAGAACAATCTATACATAATAAAATAGCAAAATAGCAATAGCAAAACAAATAAAATGTAATGTACAAAATGTGTTAGAATAAGTAATGCTACAATCATATACCAGTACAATACGGTGTAATTACACAGGTGAACAAGGAACTGCTTTATTGTTAATTATATTCAAAATAGATTGCATCTCATTTCAGGTCATTACGTAGGCTGAGATGTCCCCATGTGGAAACCACAGTTTTTTTTATTCTGTGCTCATTTATACAAACATTTCCCTAAATTTGATCCTCATGTGAAAGACTTAAAACACGAGAATGAAAGCACTGATAGCAAACAGGGCTCTGAGGGATTGTGGTGTCACTAATAACTGCAATCAACACTGGGTCAGGGAGATGAGCCAGCTTGGAAACACACTCCACCAAATGTTGGTTTAGCTCATAATCCTGCCGTGTGATTTGTCAGATTTCACAGTAAAACCCTGCATTAATGTTAATCTGTGATTGTTACTGTTCGTGTCTGATCAGAGAGTGGCACACAAACACAGAAACACACAAACTCTCTGTCACACACACACTTGAGTCAAAGACAGATTGTTTGATACTTTCACTGATTGAAAGTGTGATTGATCAAACACATAGCAGCGCACTCAGAGTAGATGTGTTCTGCGTTTCGTGCCACATTCATCACATGGTCACTCTGTTTTTCACACGGTTCAACCAACTATTAACAGCTCTCTTATATTTGTTTTACAGGGACCTGAAATGACTGTTTTACCCTGCAAATATAAGCTTAAAAAGATAACTAACTGTTGGACTCCTTCAAAATCACAGACATCAATTAGACAAGTACTTGTGTATTTACCACAGTCACACTGCATCTTTCTGTGTTCTTGATTCTCTTTGCTTGGCCTTGTTTGAACCTCATAGTTTCACTCAGCTTTCCGTGGCCTCTAGGGCTGTGGCAGCTAAATCTTCCCAACAACACATTTAAACCAAAAACCCAAAGGACAGGAGAGTCAGTTGGGATCACACAAACACTGTAAGAAAATTATGTATATCCAAGTATACAACACAACAAGAAGAAACATCACTAATTCCAACATCACACATACACAGTGAGTGCTACCAATAAAGTAGGATTACATCACTTATTTATCACTAAGAAAGAGAGGAATCCTTTCAACTTTGCTGTTCTGATTACATCTAGCTTTTAGTTGTGTACACTGCATTGGACATGGTTCCCATAGATGAATGCCAATTCCCAATGGAGATCCCTAAAGCTTTACTCTAATATTCTGATGAACTACCCCAGCTATTGGATGCTTCTCCACGAAATTTGGTCCAAAATTGAATTGAACTCTAATACATTTGCTGATCTCTTAACATTTCATCTAATGCCAACATCAGACCAAAAACTCCCAATACTCACATTCCCATCAGCCTTAGATGTACTTTGTATTTTGTGCTAATTTGAAAATGTTAGCATTCTAGCACAGATATCTGAGACGGTAAACTGTCAAGCCATTACAGCTTGTTAATATCAGCACGTTACTGTACCTTTGTCTTCTATTCAGTTCACAGAAATGCTACCTAGCCGCTCCTATGAGAGAATCTGTGTTATATGGAGTTCTGGAAAGGTTATGAAAAAGGTTTGTGTACAGCTACAGTGATTAGGTAAGCACATTTAGAAATGTGAAAAACACTGCAGCATCTGGACTCTGGATATTGAACAGTTTCCAAACTTACATGACAATATGGCAGCACCATCCCCGTCCTGTTAGTGCGTCACAATTAGCTTTGACATAACCTTGTTAGCCTAACAACAGTTAAGCCACAATGTGAGTGCAATGTGTGTGTATGTGTGTGTTTTCCGGCACCCTAGCAGATTCATGGTCCCTGTTCTCCCACCCTGAAGAAAAAGCTACAATGAAGGTCTAATTCCGCCTGGCTGCATGTGTGTCTGTGGGGTTTATCTCCCCACCATCCATTTTGGGTGAGAGCAGATTAGTCAGAATCCACCAGCTGCTGTGGAATTGGTTGAAATCGTGCCACAACAGCGCTGTAATACAGTTACGTAAATGTAACCAGTCAGAGGTATGGTTTTAACGTGCATAAAGAGCAATGCACTTGACCCAGTGCAGACTGTGAGTATGGCGGTCTGTGGACCTCTGTGCTGTTTCTCAGCTTCTTCCTCCCACTGAACAACAGCTGATCACACTCATTACTTCTCCGCTCTGTGGTGAATTCAGCTTTTTTTATCGTTTTGACAAGTCCGTAGGTGGTGGCTGCATAATGTGCTCATGGGGGCATGCAACGCTGCTGACACACAAATGCCACATGGGGGGAATGACGGAGAGCATCTTTGAACTCCCTTCACGATTCATCTCAGCGTTACATAAGTAACTGTTAAAGCAGCTCCAGAAGACATCGGAGGGAGGGTTGTGGCTCCGGGTCTTTGCATCTCACAGTTGGCTCCTGAGGGCATGAGACGGGAAGAAAGTGTAGTTCTTCCCTTAGGGAGATGACTTGCTTAATATTATTATTCCACTTTTTCTTTTTTGGATTTGTTCAGAGATAACAGTTTTTACAAATCTAAAAATACACTCCTCTTATTTCATACTGAAAAACAGCATCTTTTAAATGATGCTTTTTCATTTCATATCCATGTGCTCACAAAGTCCTTCCATATGAATTAAATGAATCCTACACAGACATCCAATCAGACCCCAAAAGACATTAGATCCAAGCCTGAGCTGCCCTAGTTTGTGTAACATTTGGGGGAGAAAGTCTGTCTTGTCTATTTTTACATGGCTCAGAGTCGTTTAGGATGTGGAGCGACAGCTATGTGAGAGGTGCTTACTCGGCTCTGATTTGGGCTCACTAGTCTTCAGATTAATGTAGAATCCCACAAGTCTTCAGAGCTGAACTACACGACATTCACACATTAATGCGTACTTGGCACCGGTAAGCAGTTTTCTGTGAAAATCAGGGACAAGCGTAGAAAAGATGTCCTTCCTCTCTCCCTGCACGGCTCATTCCCTCACTGCTTGTATTTGTTCTGCCTCCGAGGCTTAATAATGTAGCTGACAGTGTTCATTATTTATTCCCATTCAGTGACTTGTAGGTGCCTTGGCTGGGCGATGTAAAGCGACGAGATGGCGGAGAATGAGAAAAATGGGGAAAGAAAAGACGAGGATAAAGACGGAGGAGGTGGGAGACCTCCCCAGGAGCCCCACAAACTCTCCCCAGTCGGTGTGCCCTCCTACGGATCCAAAAGGCAACTCTCCCGAGGGATTGTGATCCAGTTGACCGGGACAGAGGGGGAGTGGGACAGCCTGGATGACAGTGAGCTCATCTTCTCCCTTGATCACGATGAGGACTACCCATCCATATCTCTCTCTAAGGAGAGGCAGCTTTCTGTTGAGGATGACAGAAGGCTGCACACCCAAGCTTTCCACGTCCCTCTCTCCCCGTCTTCCCCTGGCTCTCTGGGGAACTGCTCTACGACCGGCCCCAGTTTCCTCTCTCCGGGCTCATCCTCACCCACCCACCGGCCTCTTGCAAACCTTGTCAAGTCTCTCTCCACAGAGCTGGAGCTGAAAGAAGGCTCCACCCTTCGACCAAAGCCCCTTCTCAACCTGGTGAAGTCGATCTCCACAGAGGTGTCCCGCTCAGAGCCCGAGGTGTCGCAGTCTAAATCGGACTCCCGCCTCAACCTGCACCTGTGGAAGCAGCTCACCCAACCAAAAACCCGCATCAGTGGGGACTCTCGCACCGCGCCCCCATCCCCGAGCGCGCTCTCCCCCAGTGCAGAGGGTCTGAGGGGCGGCTTCTTCAAAATGGAGCTGGAGGACACCAAGAGGAAGCTCTCGGAGGCCGTGCACGAACCTCTCAGCAGCATGTTCAGTAAGATCATGAGGGAGGAGAGCGCAGGCAGCCCCAAACACCAGTGTAAGGCCCAGGGGGGTCACCAGGCCGGCTGTCGAGGTCTGGGACGGGAAGGCAGCACAGACACGGTCCTTTCAGACTCTCCTGTGAGGAACGTCAAAAGAACAGATGCTGATGTGCCTGTGTTTGACTGGCCTTCTGTCAGACATCTTGGGAGAATCCACCGCAGCTCCTGTCCTGTGCATCACAACAGACAACATAACGAGGAGCTGGAAATATGTACAGATGGTGATGTGATGCAAATATTAGCAACTGACACCCACAGGCAGACGAGGAGACCACCTGCTGGGTCTCAGTTCCCGGTGGCACCCTTGGCTCAGGCTTCACCTCTTCCTCATCCCCCTCACCCTCTGCCGCGCATGAGTTTATTCTGCGTAGCTGTGCTGTCTTATGGCTACTTCATCCTACCTCTTAGTCCGTACTTCTCTGGTCTGGCTCTGGGACTCGCGCTGGGCTTCTTGCTGGGACTGTTACTCATAAGGATGGGCTCCTCCAGGTCTCGCTGCCCACCCCCGACCCACAGACCACAACAGACCCTGCTGGGGGAGGTGATTCTGACAGGTGGTGCTCTCAACACTGAGCCAGACATCCTCAAGGTAAATGAGTGAGTCATTAAGGCGGGAATTGTCACATTGTTTACACCTTGTTCTGTCTCATTCCAACACTCACACATTTTTCAACAAGTCTTCCATAAATAACATCCGAGAAAGATCACTTCTGTTTGTCGTACGGATTCATCATACAGTACTTTATTTCTTTTCACTCCTCTTTTAAAGGAATAGCACATAAATCTGTAGTTTAGGAAACCTCAAGAGACAATACTGCTCAGTCTGTCTGATTACTCCTTTTCTTATTTTACACTTAAGCTTTAGCAAAAAAAAAAAGCAGCAAACAAGAGAAGATGTTTATAAATCTGGCAGCCATACTTTTAAACCAGAGACAGACAAGATTTGGTACAATAAGTGACAACTTGCTGGAGCTTATTGAAGAGACAGATGTATGTGGCGTGAGGATCTGATGGTTGGTTTGGATCATCTTGATGAAACAGCTGGTCGGAGACAGATTTACTTTTCAAGCAGCACCTTTACCGTCCTCCACACTTGTCTGCTTCACAACAACAACACATCCTGTCTCCAAATCTGATGTTGCTAAAGTAACTGGAAGATTTGGACTGATGTAAAGAAAAGAAAATTGCAATGAGAGATTAAGGAACCTTTGTTAAAAATTCAGATGTAAATATTTCATCTTTGCAAATGGTAAAGAACTCAAATATACAGAATTCACATCTAATTCTGAACTGTAGTGGCATCAAGTGAATCAGTGTCTCAGTCTGTTCAATTTTACACAACTTTATAAAAATCACTCCCCCCCAAAAAGCAAATAAATGCTTCATTTCAGAGCACTTTCTCTAACTCAAATAAACAAAACCATGATGTGGACATAATATTTTGTTATTTTTTTCATCTATCTATTTTAGAAGGTTTCTGTGTCATCACTCCACAGTGACCTGGTTTCTATCTGCCACAGTTTGCTGTCCCCTCAGTGGAGCTGAGCTTCAGTGGACATGCAAGTCACATGCTTTTTGTATGTCACACTTGGAGTCACTGAGTACGTTTCCTCTGCACAGTGCAGCATTTCTTTTTCATCAATACACCAACTTTTCAAATTGATTATCTTGAGTTTATTTATATGGTCACTATACTGTAGAGCCAGAGTTTGACAATAAGAGGTTTAGTATTCACCACATCAGTCAATTATGCTCAAATCCAGTGAAATATATGGAGACATGAGCGCTCTTTCAGAAATTGCCTTTTGAGTGAAAAAGGTTCAAACAGACTGAAATGTAATATCTTTCTGACTGTGCAATAATAACATAGCTGAAGGCTACTCTGTCTTTATCCTTTACAAGTGCATAAATCCAGTGGAAAACCCTTCTTAATGGAGATGTTTGAATCCTGAATGCACAGTAAAAAGCACGATTCCAACAACAATACTTGTAATTAGTTTTCAGCTGTTCTAATTTCTTCTAAAGCAGAGCAGTGTCAAGTTGGCAAGGTCACTTAAGCGGCTCTGCTGACTTGTTCCTTCGCAGATTAAAGCTTCTGCAGGTGTCATGCAACTACATCAAGGTTCCAAGAATGCAATTAAAACTTTCAACAGTAAAAAGTGCCGGAGCTGCAGTGGTAATTACTGTACTCCTCTTGGTTGAGCTTGACACGGGGCAACTGGAGAGGACAGCTACCACAAGACACTGTCTGCTCCAGAGGCAATTAGTGGAGGGTACAGGCAGTAGGAAGTTGTAATTTGTCAGTGCTGAAAGCAGCTGAGAGTTGGAGAGTGACGGCGGTGGTGGTGGTGGGAAATGGGCGGTTTTCTGTCACAGCGTTGAACTAATTCCCCTGTTTGGTTGTTAGCAGTTTGGTTTCAGTCAGTGGGCTGTCAAGATGCAAGTGTCAGAGCTGCATAGTCTGTGATATGTGGTAATCAGATGGCAGAATGAGGACAGTATGATTACAGGCACACTTAGGCCATCAAGGACTGTATGACAGGATGTAATGTGGTATATTTCGATGTTGATGCTGATGAAATGATGACCACTCTGACACGTCTTCTTTGTAGATGGTAAAAAATGGTTTATTACAAAAAAGATACAGTGTCAAAAAGCCGAATCTTCGAGAAGCCTCCGGAACCAATTACGAGACCTCTGGGTCTTGGCCAAAAGTCCAGACCTTATATACTCTAAAACTCCACCTCTCTAAACAGAAGAATGTAGGTGACCAGGATGGTCACAAACTAAGACAAAACCTAACATGTCTAAATTACCCTCTGGTATTTAACATCTTGACCAGGCAATTACCCCTTTAGGCTAACTAAAGCATAGATAAAACAGACCAAATACCAATGTCCAGCAAAAGTGACATAACGTAAACATTTAGTCTTAACAAAGCCTTGTTTCATATTATACCAGTCATTTACCTTCAGGCAGGTAAAGGACACACCTGGAGATGAAAGACAATTCTAAAGATAAAAGTAAAGAATTTGAAGTGGATTATATACTAAACACAAAAGTAACTCAAAGGGTAAATTACTTACAAATTAGGAGGTAGAAAATACACTACAGTAACTAACATAAAGGTGTCCCAACAAATGCCTCTACATGTATTTCACACTACCGAAGTCCTGTTCTAAAGCTTCCAAGTTGCACTCACTTACATTATGCTGACAATAGTGCAGATATGAAAGACAGAGATGGGGAAATGTGCTCTTTTTTGGGGTAATATTTCAATTATGAAGCTTAATATCATGTGGATTATAAAATGTATCTAGAGGCAGGAGATTGTTAGCTTAGCTTAGCACAAAGTGTGACAAAGGTAAAATGAAATATAGAAATATAATGAAATTACTCATCTAAAATAGACTAATAATGTATGTATGTCTGTAAAAAATATTTATGTTGCAGACAACCAATCCATTATCTTAGCTAAGATTGGAAAAACAAATAAACAAAGATACCCCCAACCACATGTCTGACTCTCTGACAATACTATGTCATATTTAATAACTAATTTATGAGAGGAGTTTTTGTTTATTTCATTTTCATGAACTGGATACTCTACAGACCCAACTGCTGTACTGTATTTGCTCACAATTAAACTTTTTATGTTAAAATTCATTTATGCTGAAATCCACAGTGATTAATTTACCGGTTGATGGTCTGGATCCGCGTCCTTGAATCTGTCACTGAAACCATTGCTGAACAAACATACAATTACATTCACATTTATTCTGTTCTGCAAGGCTGATTACAAACATAGCAAAATAGAGTGATTTTCAAGACTGGAACAATTTCATTATCGGGTGTTTATTATGTCTCTTGAAACTGTGTGTAGTGGTTCTTCAAATCAACACTCGCTTTCTGTCTGTCCAGGGCTGGATGAATGAGATTCATGATTATGACCCAGAAACCTACCATTCGGCTCTGACTCACTCCGTCTTTGCGACCCTGGAGGGCTCCTGTCTCCGTCTGGACTCCCCACGTACCAACGTCAACCGCAGGGCCACGTACGACGAGACAATCCATGAGGCTTCCTTCGTCAAGTCACGCAGCTTTCAGCTTACAAAGAGCAAGGTATGATGCCCACCTGCAAAAGAATGTTCCTTCTGTATCCAAGGCTACTATATTTTTTAATGGGATGGACAAAGGAAGGAAAAACATTGAGTAATGTTGTATCATCCAAGATAGAGCACAATGCCAACGTTTATTTGAAATAGGGTAAATGAAAAAAAAAAAGTTCTAATATTGACTAAACTCCCCAGCATTGGTTACTAATTCATAAATAGGACATCTGACAGCATTTCCAATTTAACGGTTGTCTTTTGCCTTGCCACAACAAAGCTCTGTCTCTCTGTCCCAAAGGTATTCCTGCTGCCATCTGTATTGGCACAGAAGAGGGTGTGGAACCCAAAGTATCCCATCTGCATCCAGCTGGCCAGGACAGTTAACACCCAGGAGGATGAGGGAGGAAGATCGGGGGAGGAGATCCGGGGAGAGGAGCAAGGAGCTGAACCCACAAGTCCAAAACAAAGTTCCTCTAAACCCACCCACGACCCTCAGGGCACTCTTTACCTATTCGGCCGCACAGGGCGAGAGAAAGAGGAGTGGTTTCGTCATTTCCTGTTGGCGTCCATGGATACAGAGAGAGAAAAGGACAGAGACAGACAGAGGCCTGGCAGATGTGTATCCAGACCGGGTATGAGAAACGTTAATAATGCATTAGGGAAGAGAAGCCTTCTAGATAAGGCATCTATACAAATGCTGTATGTGTGTGGATTATGGATTACATGCTCCAATTCTTTGCATTTCAAAGCCAATCCCTTTTCCAGGGAACACACAGATCTCAGTGGTTTGGTGACCTGACAGGGCATTGGTATCAGGAGAAAAAAAAAATCTGGAGACAGTATTTTGAAGAAAACGTCTGGGTTGGAAGAAGAAGCTCATTATAATCTGCCATTTGATCGTGACACTGTATTTTTCCATTGCTGCATTCTTGTTTAATGCATTATATGAGGACACTATCAGAAACAGCTGCTGTGTCGTAGGCCTACTCCTGGGGATAGATGCTGAGTTATGAAGGACAAGAGGCTGAAATTTAGGGATCTAATCAGCAGACAGTTTTGGAAATCATATTTTTGAGAGTTGGATGAAAACATTCACAACTCTCATGGTAATGTTTAAGATACATTCTTCAGTCTACTAGCTTAGTTTAGACTGCATCTGCCCAAATGTTAACAAACCATAGACTCTTCATAGATGCTTAAACATGTGAAGAGAGGGTGTGATGAAGGCTAAATAATACAGGCTAGTTTCTCTGATGTGTAATCGCGTAGTGGGCGTCTGTCAGAACGCACTATATGTTCCCCCAAGACTTAATAAAGAAGAAGCAGGAGACAGTTGATCCCTTTTCTGGTGTTTTAATCCAGGTAAATATTGCACACAATGTGGTGGGTGTGTGGTTCTGAAATAAACCAAATAAAAACAATAGCCATTAATAATACAGCTCACAGTATGACAAAGTTATCATTAGCATGAAACATAAATATCATAGGCTACACACCATATCACAACTGACAACTAAGAAACGGTCAGTGGCATAAATATTACATAAACGACCATTTAACCCATCAGAGGCAATAGCTAACACTGTTAGCAACATTCACTTTAGCACAAGCTAATAACCTCAGCTAACAGACATATGGAGATGCAGATAAAATATACAGCAATGAAAATGCATCCAGTAAATAAACAACATAACTTACTTTCCTCTGGACGCACACTGAACCACAAACGGCAGGTTAACTGACACAAAGTAACAACTCAGTCTCACTGTCATCAGTCTCCTTTTCTTCTCTCTCACAAGCGCAGCACTCGGCGCAGTAGAGCGCGATAGCGCCCCTAGTGGCTGAGTGTGGCTAGATCACCGGCTCTGTCCTGCAGCCTTCAGAACAGCCGCCCCCAAATTTGCTCCAGCAAATTTGCAGTATTCAGTCCATCACTGTACATTGTCTTCTGGTACAGCAGGGAGTCTGATAACACGACTCACAGGTCGGACGTAGGTGCGGTCCTTGACTTTAACCTCTGCTGTGCGAATCAGACCATCGGCCCCAGGGAGCACCTTCACGATTTTCCCAACAGGCCACGATGCTCTTGGCAGTTGAGGATCGACGATCATCACGATGGTGTCCAGCTGAAGAGGAGATGTATCCGACTGCCACTTGGACCGTGTTTGCAATGTGGGCAGGTAGTGGCGCAGGAACCGCACCCAGAAGCGATCACACAGCACTTGACAGGCCCTCCATTGGCGCCGGCTGAGCAGCTCTGAGTCGTGATACACTGCCTGAGGTAGAGAAGGGTCTGGCCGCCCCATCAGCAGCAGATTGGGGGTGATTGGGTCTGGGTCTGCTACGTCGGATGATACGTAACTCCCTATCTCCACCTCTGAAATTGGTGCCCTGGTCCGAGAGCAACTCTGCTGGTCTCCCACGACGGGATATGAACCTTCTCAAGGCCATCAGGAAGGAATCCGTGTTGATGCTGGACAGCACCTCAATATGGACTGCTCTTGTCGTGAGGCATTTAAAGAGCAAGCCCCAGCGTTTCTCGTTCCGTCGGCCAACTTTAACCTGCATCGGACCAAAGCAATCTATCCCCGTAGAGTAGAAGGCTGGTTGATGTAGCCTGAGCCGTGCAGGGGGTAAGTCTGCCATCTTGGGGTTGACAGGTTGGGCTCTCCATCTCTGACACTCAGAGCATGAGCGCTGCTCTCTCCTTATGGCCTCACGGCCACGAAGGATCCAGAACTTCCTCCTCAGCTCCGCAAAGAGTCGCTCTGCACCAGGGTGTTTCAGATCATGGTCGACCTGTCGGATGAGTAGCTTGGTCACAGCATGTCTCGGGTCAAGGACTACAGGATGGATCACATCATGCTCCAGATCCTGACAACGTCGCAGTCGACCTCCTACTCGTATCAGCTGGAGTGATACATCATATTCTGGAGCCAGTGTGATTAAGCAGCTGGAGGAAGGGACTTGTTTCCCAGCTGCCAGACACTGGACTTCTTCAGGGAAGCTGTCTCTTTGAGCGAACTGCAGGATGCTGAGTTCCGCCTCCTTGAACTTTCTGCTGTAGGGGTCCCTGTAGCATCAGCAGCCGCCCCATGAAGGGTCCCCGCAGTCGCCTTCACCAATTCACTGAAGGTGCTGAACTGCTGAGCATCAGGTAAGGAATGGTGGGTGCTGGTTACCGTGCTAACCAAGCAGGTTGTGGGTCTTCGCAGCTCTTCAGCGATGTCTTCATTCTTCGGGACTGGGTGCACTGGCCACTGGTCAGGTGGCAGCTGCAGGAACGAGGGTCCGTGACTCCAACGATTCTCACCTGAGAGATCCTGCAGTGATTTCCCTCGGGTGAGGTCGTCCGCTGGGTTCTCTGCCGTCTCCACGTAGCGCCAGGCCTGGCTATCAGTCAACTCTTGAATTTCTGCAATACGGGTTCCTGCAAACACCTTAAAGCGGCAAGAGTCCGACTGGATCCAAGCAAGAACCGTTGTTGAGTCCGTCCACATAACCACTCTGGATATCTCCAATGTCAGCTCTCGGGTGAGCACGTTTGCAAGCTGTGCGCCCGTGAGCGCGGCGCACAGCTCCAGCCGTGGCATGGAGAGCTGACGCTTGGGGGCCACTCTGGACCGGGCTGTCAGGAAAGCCACCTCTACATGCCCCTCTGTGTCTTCTGTGCGTACATATCCCACACTGCCATACGCACGTTGAGACGCGTCACAGAAGATATGGACCTCTCGCTTATTAGTTGCCTTATCCATGGCTGGACTGACGTAGCAACGAGGCAGTCTGATGCTGTAAGGTAACTCGTTCTCCCAGTCTTGCCATGCTGTAAGCAACTCACCGGGCAGCAAAGGGTCGTCCCACTCCCGCTTCTTGTCCCATAAGTGCTGAACAAGAACTTTGGCCCGAGTAGTATAGGGTGTGAGGAACCCTATGGGGTCGTATTGGCTGGCCAATACTTTGTAGATGTTCCTCATGGTGGCAGGGGAGTGCTCCAGCGGCCGTGACTTATACCGCAGCGTATCCGAGTGACATAACCAACGCAGACCCAGGGCAGGTTCTTGAGGGTCCATGTCTGTGTGGTTAAGCAGCTGTTCACTACTCTCTGACCTGATTTCTTTGGGCAGGTGGCCGATGACATCTGGCATGCTGCTGGCCCACTGTCGCAGCTCGAAGCCTCCCTCCAGTAACAGCCCCCTCAGCTTGTCTGCGACGTCTTGGGCCACATCTGGAGTAGGGAAGCTCTGTAGCCAGTTGTCCACATAGAAGTGGTTCTCGATGGACTCACGCGCTGCATCTCCTGGATGGGTGTGATCGTGGACATGTCTCTGTAGTGCGTATATGGCGCAGCATGGGGAACAAGTAGTCCCGAAGGGAAGGACCTGCCACTCGTATACACCAGGTTGGGAATCTCTCTGTAGATCACGCCAGAGAAAGCGCAGCAGCGGTCGGTCTTCAGGCTGCAACCTCACCTGGTGGAACATTCCCTTTATGTCACTGCTGACAGCAATGGAATGTTCCCTAAACCGCAGCAGGACACCCAGGAGAGATGCACCAAGGTTTGGGCCACACAGCAGTAGTTCGTTGAGGTTCTTATCCTTATAGGTGTAGGAACAGTTGAACACGATCCGATGTTTTCCATTGTGTGTCACCAGGTGATGGGGGATGAACCACGACTCCTTGGAAGTCTTCACCTGCTCCTGACCAATTCTGGAGACGTAACCTGCTGTCTGCAGCTTCGTGATCTCTGCCTGATATGCCTCTGCCTTTACCGGGTCTCTGCCAAGACGCTTCTCCGTGCTGCGTAGGCTGGGAAGTGCCGCTTCAGGCTGTGCTGTGAGTATAGGCATGTTACTCACCCGTAACAGTGGGGTGGCGTACCTGAGGACTCCATCCACCTCCACTCTCCTAGTCTTTGCCTCTAGAAGGTTCATGGCCTCTTGGTCTCTTCGTGACCTAGTCACCAGTTTCTCATTTCTGTATGGCAGGGTGTCCAATTGCCAGAGCTTCTCAACCTGATTAAAGAGTTCAGCCGCAGGAGAGGTGGTGGACACGAACAGACACTGTTGTGGGCGGTTACACTGTTGAAGAGACTTGACTGGCCCTTGCAGTGTCCAGCCAAGCCTGGTCTTCACCGCAACTGCGCCCCCCGGTGGGCCGAGACGGACAGGTTCAACAGGCGTCACCAGGTGTGGACAGTCAGAGCCTATCAGAAGAAGTGGATGGACGTCTGTGAACTGTTGTAGGGGGAGCGTCTTAAGGTGCTTGTATTTGCGCTTAAGTCCCTTCACTGGGTAAGAGTGTTCCGCCAGACCTAGTCCGCCTGCGGTGAAGGCTCTCTCAATCGTGAATGTCTTTGTTGGCTGACCAGCTGGAGAGATTTTGAACATCACCGATGAACCATGTAGTGTTCTCACGTCCTGCCGAACTGTTCTCAGGGTGAGGCTCTCTGGAGTTCCCTGAAGCTGCAGCCTCTGAACAGCCTCCTGTAGAAGGATCGTCCTCTCTGAACCATCGTCTAGTATGGCGTATGTCTCCAAGGTGTGGTTGCCATTACGCAGGAGCACTTTACTGACCTTCAAGAGGACCTGATTGCAGCCGGCACGCCGATCCAGGTACAGAACATCTGTGGCTGACTTCACCGCTGCACCAGTGCCATTCCAAGCGGAGCGCTCATTCCCGCCAGGCCGGAGATTCACTTCATGCAAGGCTTCAAGGTGCTTCCCCTTACACGTCTTACATAGGACTCTCAATCTGCACTGGGCGGCCTGGTGGTGCCGTCCGCAACGCCAACAGCGGTTGTTGGCCTTCACCCAGGTCGTCTTCTGCTCCTTGGTTAATTGCTTGAAGTTCAAGCACTGGTCCAAGAAGTGCTGCGTATTGCTGCAGTAGGGGCAGTAGGCTTTGGGCTTATCCGGAGCCTCTTGGTGGTCCGAGACTTCAGCTTGACCTGCTTGCGGGGTTGTGTCAAGGGTGGTACCATGCAGCACGTTCATGGTCTTCCTAGTGGTTCTCTTATCCTTGTCACACTCCTTCCTCATCCCGCTTCTCCCTCTCTGGACATCCTCTATCTTGTCGAACCGATCTCTGTCCTCCTGTATTTCCAACTCGTAGTCAAGCCACTCCGCGAAGTCCATCAAAGACGGGATTCCTGCCTTCCAGGAATGAAGATGACGTCGGAAGGTGGCACGGAGATCCTGGGGAAGCTTCCTCATTAATCTGGCCACATGAGACCCACACTTTAACTCTGTGCGCCCATCTTCACCCAGTTGCTCCAACATCCCGACTAGAGCTCGGACCCTCAGAGCAAACCTCCTGAGCGCTGCAGAGTCGCCAGCTCGGATAGCAGGCTCCTCCATGAGCTCTGCAATGCGCTGTAGAGACAGCTGGTGAGGCTGACCATAGTGTTTGGTCAAGGAAGCCATAGTGTCAGAGTAGGGGAATAAGGAGTTGCTATAGGAGTCAGCTATCAGGAGAGCCTCTTCAAACTTGAGGTGATCACAGAGCACTTGGTACTTGAACATCTCCGTCGCATCAGCAGGAAGAATATTGTCGAGTGCAAGCTTCAGTCTGGAAAACTCTCTGGGGTCACCCCGTGTGAACTTAGGGATCGATGGTGCCGGGCCCCTGTATGTCCTCTCGCTGCTATTCGGCCGTGGCACTGCTGAGGTTAGCCGTTGTGGGGGCTGAGGGGGTGCAACCGATGGCAGCACACTATCATATTGTGGTTCTGACAGCATGGATGGAGCTGGTGACAGGCGTGCCTCCAGCTGCTGTAGACGTTCTCTGAGGTTCTCCACAATATCAGCAGGTTGTCCTACAGGTGTAGGCTGGACTCTTGGTGGCTCATAATCGTCATCAGGGAAGACTACTGGTGGGGGAGGCAGCGGCCAATCATCGTCTGCTATATT
This sequence comes from Trachurus japonicus, assembly GCF_045865225.1. Classification (NCBI taxonomy): domain Eukaryota; kingdom Metazoa; phylum Chordata; class Actinopteri; order Carangiformes; family Carangidae; genus Trachurus; species Trachurus japonicus. The sequence goes on from NC_140925.1 coordinate 20,312,014, forward strand.
TGTGTCTTGTGCTGCAGGCGGGCGACGCAGCTCCCTTGGTGGAGGCGGTGGTGCAGCTTGCAAGGGTGGTGGTGGCATTGGCCGGCTGTCGTGATCTCCTGTCTGTGGATGACGTGTTCGAGGCGGTGGATGCAGCATGGGGGGTTGTGACGGTGGGGGCCTGGTGCCCGCTCCTCTGGCAGGGTGGTGACTCTCATGTGGATGATGCAGCTGTAAGCTGGGAGGTGCTGCACCACTCCTGTCCATCTGACGTCTCATATCCCTCATCATCAGGTGCAACCTCCTATTATCTTCTTGTATTTGCTGCAACACATCCATCATTACAGGTGGGCGCTGATATGGCTGTGGCGTACTCACATACACAGGTGCAGCTCCAATGTGACTGGGAGATGTCTCTATGAACTCAGCAGGATAATGTGTTTGCTGCAGTGAGCGCTGGGTGAGGGGTGTCATCTTGGCAAATCCATCTCTACTGGTCCAGTCAGTCTCCTCTAACGCAGCAGAGGTGTGTGGTGGGTAGCTTACGGCCTGTGGGAGCGTGTACCCTTCATAATCTTCCATCCATCTTGGTTGGCGCGCTTGTCGACGGGGACGTGCATCTTCACTTGGGGGAACATGAGCCATTTTTACTACGTAATTACCTTATCCGGCTCGAAGGACCATATGTGATGAAGGCTAAATAATACAGGCTAGTTTCTCTGATGCGTAATCGCGTAGTGGGCGTCTGTCAGAACGCACTATATCAGGGGTACTCAAATACATTTGTCGAAGGGCCAGAATTTTTCTTAACAGACACCTTGGGGGCCGCACATTCAAATAGGCATAGATTGAAATTAAATTCACCTTTTTCGTCTAATAATTTAAATATTTTTATTTTACTTGTAAGCACATAATTTTTATTTATACACTTCATGGTGTTTTGTATGATGTGAAAAATCTTGACATTATCATATCATCATTTACATATCATGCTGGAGCTTTACACTGCTGACTTGTATCCTCAGACATGCCCTGTGATTTTCAACTTAAATATGAAAGGAGGCTGACCATCACAGGACATGTCTGACTCTGTTCTGAGGATACAAGTCATTGGTCGTGAAATGTGTGTTTCTCTTCTATAATACACATTCTACATCTCGGAGGCGACGTCTTTCCACACATGGGCTTCCTTCACCTGTCAAACGAGGCAGAGCTCAGTGGGAAACAGTAGGAGAGACACAGGCCGAGGGAACCGGGACACAACACGGGGGGGGGGGGGAGCAGGTCGTGCAGCTGTGCACCGCAGACGTGCACGAAAAAACAATTGCGTCTCATCAAATGCGCGAGGCTACGGCTTTTGAGTTGTGAGCGTGCATGACGCGCGGCTACATTGAATGGGTTTGAGCGCGCGCAAAAGACGCTTCATCTGAACGGCCCCCCATGCATGATGCACACACAGTTGAACCAAGACGGCGGTGAAAATCACCCACGGTCTCTGCAGACAGGAAGGGAAAACCCTGCAGTCCAGCCCGCTCCCCAAACACTCGCGCATGGTGATTTGGGTTCGTCGGCGTTTCTGTATCCCAGTGCAGGGCCTCACAGGCACACACAAACGCTCCGCACGTGTTTCCATGTCCCAGCGCATTGACTTACAGGCGCACGGAGCCCGAGAAATACAGTATACAGTAATATGTAAACTAGTAGAACTCAGTCGCGGGTCTGATTGGAAGGTTCGGCGGGCCGGATGCGGCCCGCGGGCCGCCTATTGAGTACCGCTGCACTATATGTTCCCCCAAGACTTAATAAAGAAGAAGCAGGAGACAGTTGATCCCTTTTCTGGTGTTTTAATCCAGGTAAATATTGCACACAATGTGGTGGGTGTGTGGTTCTGAAATAAACCAAATAAAAACAATAGCCATTAATAATACAGCTCACAGTATGATAAAGTTATCATTAGCATGAAACATAAATATCATAGGCTACACACCATATCACAACTGACAACTAAGAAACGGTCAGTGGCATAAATATTACATAAACGACCATTTAACCCATCAGAGGCAATAGCTAACACTGTTAGCAACATTCACTTTAGCACAAGCTAATAACCTCAGCTAACAGACATATGGAGATGCAGATAAAATATACAGCAATGAAAATGCATCCAGTAAATAAACAACATAACTTACTTTCCTCTGGACGCACACTGAACCACAAACGGCAGGTTAACTGACACAAAGTAACAACTCAGTCTCACTGTCATCAGTCTCCTTTTCTTCTCTCTCACAAGCGCAGCACTCGGCGCAGTAGAGCGGGATAGCGCCCCTAGTGGCTGAGTGTGGCTAGATCACCGGCTCTGTCCTGCAGCCTTCAGAACAGAGGGTCAGGTGACCGATAGGGGGACAATTAATGAAAAATCAATCGTGCAATTACTTGATTGATTGATTGATTCTTTTATATATATATATAATTGATTGATTCTTTTAATGACCACACAGCCAGGCTGGTGGAATTTGCTTCCAGTACAGCTCATTGGTACAGGTTCCAAACATATAACATAAATACAATCAGAATGCATATAGGGCCGCTTGTTCCTCAGCATTCAGAGTTCAAGATATTTATTGCGGTGGGAATGAAACTGTTTCTAAAGCGAACTCGGTTTTAAAGGTACTGATACTGGTAGGCAAATTGGAATTTGAATGTTTTGAAGGCTACTGTAGGCTAGGCTAGGCTTGCCATTCCCTCTCTTCTCAGTTTCATGCTAACCTAAGCAGCTGCTGGTACTGTAGATAGAGTGTCCATTCATGAGCCACTGAGGAAACTCTTGTATGGTAACACTGGTGGTTGTAACTTCACTGAAGATGTCAATATTTCCTGTACTCTCCAGGTGATCCAGCACCGGGTCAGAGCCTTTGTGCCTCAGGAAACATCCCAAGCAGCAGCAGCATGGCCTCCAGCAGGGTGGGCAGCAGCGATGACGACGCCCCCTGCACCCCTCCGGTCCCCTGCACCCCTGCAGCCCCCCTCAGTCAGACCTCCAGTAGCACCAGGGGCCTTTCACTGCCAGACTACTCCAGCTACATGGCTCGTCTCCTGGTCATGGAGGACATGTCTCCCCTGTCCAGCCCAGGAGCCAGCAGCATGGAGACAAGCCCAACCATCAAAGAAAACGTAAGTCATGCTTGCAGATGGAATAATACTTCTGTCCCTGCTCAGCTCTGATTCATGGGTCTTTTCCTGCAGTGTACCTGTGATCTGGCCGAGTACCCTGGGACGAGCCAGACTGCGTGGGCTAACGCTCTGATTGGTCGAATCTTCTGGGACTTCCTGCGAGAGAAGCACTGGGCTGACGCCGTTTCCCACAAGATCCAAAAGAAGCTAAGCAAAATCAGGGTAAAAGTTACTATAGCAACTGAAAAATAAAAAATAGCATTAACTGTAAATATGTTGTGTTTTATAGTGTTTTAAACTGATATTCAACTTTTCTCTCAGTTGCCTTATTTCATGAATGAGCTGACTCTGACTGAGTTGGATATGGGCAGTTCTATGCCAGTTATCACCGCTACCTCCAGACCAGAGGTTAACCACAGAGGTGAGTAAGACGCACAAAGACGCACAAAGACACACATACGCACGCACACACGCAGTAACAGCAGGAGATAACTGAGAAGATGACCTGTTGCTCATGTGATTACAGCTGAGTACTGCAGAGCATCAGATCAGACGTTGTTATCCTGTTGTAATCTCTCTGAGCAGAGGAGTCATTACGCCATGGCCTTCAACATTTAGAGCATTTGGGTTTGAGTGTGTGTGTATGTGTGTGTCTCTCTGTGTGTGTGTTTTAAATCTGCCAGTCTGGCGGGCAACACTCCTAATGACGGGTGGAGTTTAAGTGTGTCAGTCTCTGGTTCTCCCACCCACTTTCGTTGTTACACAACTGCCAGTCAACAAGTGATCCTGTTTTCAGCTCCTGTCTGATTCTCCTGCTCAGTCCACATGTGTCGGTCTCCAAAGGGGATTTATGATCTGTCGTAATTTATCATAAATTTAATTTCAAGCCTCGATCATCACAGTAAAAGCTGTTTAATCTGTCTACTAAACTGCGTGCGTCCAGATTGGGCGGTGTGCATGAGCTTTGTCTTAATTTTGACGGCGCGGCGTTGACCTCTGAGTGCTGCCCCCTGCAGGCCTGTGGGTGGAGCTGCAGATGGTCTACACCGGTGCCCTGCAGATGACCCTGCAGACCAAGTTCAACTTGTCCAGACTGGGCAAAGAGAGCGGCCAGGACGCGGACTATATGACCGAATCTGGTAGCCCACGGTTAGCACTACACAAACCACACACACAAATCTGATCCAACCATAAACATTTACAAACTTTGTCAAAAGTTTTAATGAAGTTTGGAGCATTTTTTCCCTTTCACTTATATGAATGTTTCCTAAATCTTTACGCTCTTTACATTTAAAGCAGAAGTAAGCGATATTTTTGTGTTAATATAAGTCTTAAAGGGATAGTTCAACATTTTGGCAAATTGGCCCATTGCCATAATCGCTATAGGCATAGCAGTAGGTTTGTTACCTTTAATTGTCGGTGTAAGCTATTTTTAGAACGGCGGAGCGGAGCGGCAGGCTGCTCAGAGCTACACTATGGAGGCTAAGGGAATTTCTTGGTTTCCCTCATCAAACTCATCAAATACACAACCCAACAACTCAAAAACGCTGTCGTGGACAAGTTGTGAGCTGCACATTCACCACGCTATGAGATAATAACGGAACGTTACGAGACGGAGCCGTTTTAGAGGTAAATTCATGCAAAACCGCTGATGCACGTTGCGTTCAGGGACAGTTTTTCAGCAAGCAGACTCTGTATTTACCCTGTATTTACCTCGAAAACGGCTCAGTTTCGTAACGTTCCATTATTATCTCATAGCGTGGTGATTGTGCAGGTCACAACTTGTCCACGACAGCGTTTTGGAGTTTTGGGATTTTGTATTTGATGAGTCTGATGAGGGAAACCAAGAAATTCCATTAGCCTCCGTAGCGTAGCTCTGAGCAGCCTGCCGCTTCGCTCCGCCGTTCTAAAAATAGCTTACACTGACAAATAAAGTTAACGAACCTACTGCTATGACTATAGCGATTATGGCAATGGGCCAATTTGCCAAAATGTTGAACTATCCCTTTAAATAGTTATAGTATCTTCCGACAGCAATCACTTACATAGAGTGTTTGGTCTGAAACACGGGTCTCTCAGTAACTCTGCTCTGCTCTGAGCCGAGGAGAAAACTTTTCTCGTATCCTACAAGTTTTATCCAATGAGGAGAGAGAACGGCATGAAGGGCTGTGTGTGCAGGGACGAGGACCAATAGATCCATGACGAGGGCGGGGGCTGCTAACGCCATCGGCTGACAAGAAGTTATGGTGCGTTCAAGGCAACTCGTAACTTGTGTTTTTCTGACCTGTGAACTCGTACCAGTTCGATCTGGTACGAGTTCACGGGACGGAAGTTACGAGTGGTCATTATAGTGACTTTCACAGGTAAAACAGGTCGGAAAAACACGAGTGGGTTGCCTGGAACGCTACAAAGTCGTAAGTCGTGACTTGAAGCTGTAACTTACAGTTTCAAAAGCCTGCCTGGAACGTAGCATTAGCCAAAACGACCGGATCGCTTACTTCTGCTTTAAGAGTAATGTAAATATAGTTTTTATTGGTAGGAGTGTGAAGCTGTCTTTCAGTATGTAAATCTACATTTACAAACAGTGATATTTTACATTTCCTTGATGTTTATTTTAAGATAGGTAGCCTTATGACGAAATGAAGTAAATTAAGATACTGCTCAATTTAATTTAAAAATAATTTAAAATCAACCATTTTATTTATTGCCATGAGGCAATTTATGCCTAACATAGTCAGCTATGTCCTATTATGCATATGTACTGTATTAAAGGGAAATGAGAAACCAATTTTAAAAAGATAGAACCTTTTAATACCCACAATGCAAGTCCCTACCCACCTGTGGCATTGCTACAGAAGAGGCAGTAGTATAGGCAGTGGAGTAACACAGCTTATATTGACAGTTGTGGCTGCTGCTGCTCATGTTTTTAATGCTGGTCTACCCACTTACTCTGCTGTAATACAAAATTTGATGTTAAGATTATCCTGGACATGGTTTTATTTCAGACTCGACTAACCTCAGAATGATCTCTGTCATATTTTCCTCTACAATGCAATACAGAGTCAGTGACGATGCAGCCAATAACGTCACGCCCAATAAGTTGTGTCATTAGAAACAGGAGGAACACATTTAATTAGGTCACGTTATATGATATTTCCTCCTTCCTGCCTTTTATGCGTCTTTTTCTATTGTCTGATTTATTTCCTTAGCAGGAATAAGATTAAACCCTTTGTTTAATTGATGTCAAAGCAGTCACTGACAACTCATGTGCACACACAAAAACATACCAACACGTCTCTCTTTTTGTTTCCTGATCCCTCTTATCTCTGATCTACACCGCAGAGCCTCACATTACATTTATTAGTGTAGAGCTGCCTGTCATAGAACCACTGTGGGAGGGATTACTGTAAAGTCCAGGAAAAGCTGCGGCACATCTAAAGCTTTACATGGAGATAAGAAAACATATTTGCGATCTGTTTGTGAAATGTGTATTATTAAATGTTGCCTTTTTTTAAAGCCAGAATGAATAAAAATTCAGTATTCGGGTGGGAATGAAACAGTAACAGTGTGTGTATCTTCCCAGCTGCAGGCCTGTCCTCAGTGTGTTGGCGGACAGTGATGAGGAGTCCTCCAGTGCTGGGTCATCTGATGAGGAGGAGCTGCTTCTCTCCGAGCCTCAGGGGCCAGTGGGGGAGAAGGGATCTGCACCTACAGCTGAAGGGTAGAGTACCATCTATTATGTGTGTGTCAATGTGTGTCCTTAGCACAAATGACTGACTGTTTAAAATGTGTTAACAGCTCCTGTTGAGTGACAAATAAGTCCAATCATATTAACATAGACATCCATCATCATTAGTGTTACTTCTGCCCTTTCATGTTGTGAATCCTCACTTTTTTTTAACCCTTGTGTGGTGTTCATATTTTGGTTACTCAGCCAGTGTTCGTGGGTCTGGTGGACCCGCTGCATTTTTGGGTCTCCAAATCAACACAATCAAACAATTTTATGTTAAAATACTCAACAGATGTTTACTTCATCCTAATTACAAGCCATATGAACAGCATATATGGTTAATATTTGCCCTTTACCTTTGTTAGATCACATTTATGAATTAATATGCTACTCGTTTTTTGTTAGTTTTTTTAATAAAATGTAATAAAAATAGAAAATCAGTTATAATCAAGATATTTAAATCAACAAATTTACAAATGAAGCAAGATTTTTCATAACTAATGATTTTGAACTTCATTAGAAATGTTACCTATTCAGGCCAGTTGACATAACTCAAGCTGAACACATAGAGTAACCATCAGCCCCATTGAACACATTGCCATTTCACACCAGCCTATACAACACATGAGGGCTGCCCCTCATGTGTTGTATAGAGAGTTTTGTGTGGTTTTTGTCACTATCAGACTCTGAATCTTCAGAATTGTGGTCCTCACATTCTGAAACCTCTTCTTCATCATCAGAAGCTTGTCTCTTCCTAAATCAATTGCAAGGCCCTCTCAGCGTATAATCTTTTGGCCGTCTTGATCAGTAGTGATCAATTGGGGCGGGAATGGCTCAGGCCGTAGAGCGGGTCATCCAGAGGGTTGCTCTGTCCTAGTCGCTGTCGTAGTGTCCTTGGGCAAGACACCTTACCCACCTTGCCCCGTGTGAATGTGTTTGAACGTGTATGAATGATCATGGTGGTGGTCGAAGGGGCTGTTTGGCGCGAAATGGCAGCCACACTTCCGTCAGTCTGCCCCAGGGCAGCTGTGGCTACAGACGTAGCTCACCACCATGTGAATGTGTATAAAATAAATAATGGTTTCTGTAAAGTGCTTTGGGTGCCATGAAAGCGATATAGCCAATCCAAGCAATTATTAGTATTATTTGATAAGGAACCACCCTGGCAAAGGTGTGTCCCGCCCCCAATTTGTAGGTGGGACAGAGTATGAGTGCTTGAATTTTGCAACAGAGACACACACGCACATACGCACATACACACACACACTCACACATACACACTCACACACACACACACACACACACTCACACACACTATCAGCAGCCCCAGACAGGAGGAAGACATAGTGAATGTACACAGGACCTACACTTTCCATGCTAATATTAGCCCCGGGTCCAGTGGACCCGAACACCCTGTATGTAATATAAACGTGTAGGGGGGGTCTACAGTATGCGGTCATTGAAAATGTGTTCTGATATATGTTCTTCACAGAAAATGAGCCAAGGCCAGTGAATCTGAGTTTGAAAAAATAATGTATCATTTCATTTTTCTTTTGATAAAAAATGAAAACGGGTCCCACAGACCCGAACACCACACAAGGGTTAAAACAGATGATAAACTGGGCTGACATCACACTCCAGATGGCTGTAGCTGTCGTTTACATTTCAGCCTTTCAGCTCTCCTCAAATTCACATCTGAATACCAAATCTACTCCTCTCCTCTCCTCTCCTCTCCTCTCCTCTCCTCTCCTCTCCTCCTCTAATCTTCTCTTACAGGACAGCAGGTGGCAAGACTGGAAGGAAGATTTTGAGATTTGTGGACAAAATCGCTAAATCCAAGTATTTCCAGAAGGCGACAGAGAACGAGTTCATTAAGAAGAAGTTTGAGGAGATGTCCAACACGCCCTTGCTGCTCACTGTGGAGGTTCAGGAGCTGTCAGGGACTCTGGTCGTCAACATCCCACCACCCCCTACTGACAGGATATGGTAGGAACAAAATGCTGGAACGTAGGGACATAAAAGTATGGAGGCCTTGTGTTTCAGTTTTGTGACACAATAGCATTAAGTCATCCAAAAACCAGATTAAAGACAAGAAAAAAAAATTGTGGTCATTGAAGGAATAGTTCACTAAAAAATGAAATTCATCATTCAGTCATTATTGACTCACCCTCATGCTGATACTCCGGAGTAGTTTTTTATTCCTCAAAGTGCATCTGGAGAGTTTTTACCATCCATGACCATAAAGGAATTTAATAGTGATCTGAATGTAATCATATAATCATGTGATCAATAATTACGTAAGGAGGTCAATTATCCCAAAATATGCAACTAAGGTCCACTACTGGGTCACAGTCAATCGAACACGTGCATCTTAATATTTTGACATGAGGAGTTATATATAGTTATATTTTTAGTGACTATTCCAATTCTATGTCGTGCCTCAGGCTTGTATGAAATCTAAAAAATAGAAAAAGCACGCACATCCCAAAATCTGAATGCTGGGTGCCAGACAAAAGAAGTCAATGATATGAAAAAGGAAAAGTCTGCACACCAGCAAAAGCTCCAGAGCAATAATTTATTATAAATTCTATAATAAATTATTGCTCTGGACTTTTCCCTTTTCATATCATTGTATGAAATCTAATACATTGAACAGTTTCTTTTGTTCTGTAGTTTTTATTCTAAATATTTTTCTTGTGTTTATATTATGTTTCATTAAGACAGAATTAATATAGAAGATAATAGCACATTAATATGTTGTGCTTGTTTCATTTGTCTATTCTGTTAAAATTGTCATGAAAAAACAAAATTTGAAGGTAATTTAGATTTTAAGCCTCTACTGTATTCGGATGTGTTGGCACTGCACTCAAACAATGTTCATCATGCTGTTCATTAGCAACATCTGTGTGACTCACTCGTCACGCCTATATTCTTCTGAACTGAAATGTTGTTGACTTTGATCACAATTCATTTTTTTAGATGCCTCCTATCAGTAACATATTGTGATTTCCTCTGTACAGGTACAGCTTCTGTATGCCACCTAAACTGGATCTGCACGTCCGTCCCAAACTGGGCGAGAGGGAGGTGACTTTCTGTCATGTGACTGAGTGGATTGAGAGGAAACTGCAGGATGAGTTCCAGGTAGTAAATCAAAAACACCCACAGTGTTTTCTCTAAATCACACGTCACACGTTTCACCGTCATGCCTTTGTCCTCTCCAGAAAGTGTTCGTGCTGCCAAACATGGATGACATCTACTTACCCTTGATGCACTCTGGGGTGGACCACCCTCAAGCCTCCCAGCATCTGTCTCCTCAGTCCCCTCAGTCCCAGAGCTCCTCCACAGACTCTATAGAGAGGATCCCACCGGAGATCTCCGACTAGTCTCTGATTAAAGGAGAGCTGAGGATAAAAATGGTTTTATTACACACAGACTGTGGACTAAGTTTCTGTGTTTATATCTCAATCTGTAAAGGTCTTACATGTTGCGCTGTAGGTGTAGTTAAGGATGGTGTGGTCAGACTGTCAGAGCAGTGCACTGTACATTACATCATAACAAACAACTACAAGTGATATAGTCTAGATGGAAACAGGGGTCCACGAGCACATAGTGGATTTTTTTTCCCCACCTGTTTTTTCTTAATCTTTAAAGTGTCTACTTTAAGACTCTGACAGGTACCAGGATGAAAAAATGTCCCATGGTGTTTATTTTTAACCCTTTACTGCACCTATCCCAAATCGAACCTGAAAACACTGAAAAAGAAATCAGCATATCTCTTGAAGTAAACAACTCACAGAGACAAATCAACACATTTTCTACACAATTTGGGGCCAAGGAATTCAATAGAATAGTTATTTTAAGTTTTTAACACATCCTGACTTGATTTTGGGACAAAAATATCAAAAATTTGCTGAAAATTCTAAAATCGTATGTATATTTTCCCTATACCAAAATCCTGTGCACTGAATGAAAACATTTTGAGATTTTTCTTAATCTTTAAAGTGTCGACTTTAAGACTCTGACAGGTACCAGGAGGAAAAAATTGTCCCATGGGGTTTATTTTTAACCCTTTACTGCACCTATCCCAAATCAAACCTGAAAAAACTGAAAAAGAAATTACGGTAGCATAGCTCAGTGATTTTCAACCACTGTGCCGCGGCACACTAGTGTGCCGTGAGCGTTCGCCAGGTGTGCCGTGGAAAATTACCAAATTTACTTAATTGATCCAAACTAGCGATGCACATTGTGATTTTTTTTTTCAGACCGATAACCAACTCTCATAGGTGATTATAACCATTAACGAGTGAGATTCAGCACTCCACTGAGTGTCTGTGACTAGGCTCGTGCCGACCGGCCAGTCTCATTTTGTTTGTTTTTTATTTTTATAACACACGCGCGCTGCTCCCGCTGTGCTGCGGCTCATCCATGCCAGCGGAGCGCTCCTCTGCTCGTCTGTGCAGCTGCAGGTGAGTGACGGGGAGCCGGCTGGAGAGCGCCTCCTTTTTATTTAAGGGGCACCGTCCTTATTCGTATTCACTCGGTTTTCCACACACACGTCATTTTAAACATGTGTGTGTGTCTCGTGTGCAGACGCAACGGTCAAATATACGGACGAGCAACAACTTAATTAATCATCATTTAATTATTTTATTTTGAAAATTGACCGGATTCTCTCGCCTTTTTTGTGCCCGACTTCCTGTCTGGTACGACCTGGTCTACCCAGCTTGACGGCGCTCTTGGCTCACGGCTCGCGTGAAAAATATAACTGAACCGATCTGAAGCGCTGCAGCTGCGCGCACTGCGCTCCAGAGCGCGAGATGTGCGACCAGGCAGAGTGAAGCACATGTTGCAGGTTGCACTCAGAGTTTGTTCTGACTTTCTATCACAGGGAGTGCACAACATAAGTTTAAGTCCTCTCATGTTTGCTGTGAAATATGGCTGAAGGCACGAGTGGAAGTGTGCACGTGTTGACAAGCTCCTATGAGTTGATTGACAGCTAAAAAAAAAAAAAGGCTTTGTTGAGCATCTGTGTCTGGCAGAGTTGGCTAATAAAATAGGACTTTTTTTATGTCAATGAGTGTAGTGGCAGAAGCCTGCACAGTGACCATTACTGAGTCAGAACAAACTAACTACACTGTAAGAGACAAAATTTGTATTATTTTTACTGTATTAGGCTGCACTGTGTCATTTTCTAACATTTTTGGTTAGTGGTGTGCCGCGGGATTTTTTTAATGAACAAAGTGTGCCGTGGCTCAAAAAAGGTTGAAAAACACTGGCATAGCTCTTGAGGTTAACCGGGGTTGCCATAGGCTAGCTCCCAATAGTGGGAGGGACCTGGCACTGCTCGTGTACAGGTTCCGCCCACCCCTGGCTACGAAGAATTCAAGGAAGAAAACACCCCCAGAGCAGAGAATGGGAGACCTGATTTACAACTATGGTGCTGACCGCTTCGGAACTACAGACAAGAAGAAAACATCAACCACCCTGATGAAGTTCAGGAGACAGGAGGAGATTGAACGGCTTATCAAGGAGAGGAGACAGCTGAAAAAACAATGAAGGGTCCAGAGGAGGAGAAGGAGGGAATTAACCTGCTGCAAGCAGAAATCAATAACCGACTGTCATCGTTGAGGAGAGCTGAGAACTTGAGAAGGAGGTTGTAATGGTAAATTTGAATATTCCTTTGTTTTAATCACTTGTGACATCCCTACCCCCTGCTTTCCCTCCAAGGTATCAGATCCTTTTTTGTTTGTCACCCATTTGTGTATTCTAATGTCTAGACCTTGTAATTGCATTTCAAGTTCCAGAGACATCCAACCTCTCATTTCCTCATGATATACTCAAACCCTTTTGTATTTTAAAGTGCATTGATTAGACCTCTTAATCACACCCCAGGATGTCGGTGCCAATACCTGAAAAGATATCCTGAGTAGGGGGCTGACCCCTGCAGCAGACAAAGGGGTGTGGAATGTACCTGAGGGGGAGTTCCTCAAGTATAAATGTTTAGGTCTCCCCATTATCTTTGTCTTTTCATCAACATCACCCACTCGGGTCGAATGGACCTTCCCTTGCAAGGAAATAAAATCATGATGGCCGGCCAAGTCTCTATTTCATTTTTCACCAGCAACAGCAACAGAAAATTTCCACGACAAGGGGTAAAACGAAGGAGCAGGGAAGATCAAACTTCTTCAAGGACCCCCTCAAGTTTGTAAAAATTCTTTTCACAAAGAACAAAAGTGGCAAACTCAAAACAGCGATGGAAGATCTCAAAGCTTACCTCAATACCACACGGACAGCCAGCGGTCTAGTCAGACAACTCTTCCACTCGATATGCCACCAATACATCCCCCTGAACATCAGCTGGACATCAGCCCTCCCAAGTGGAAGTGGAGAGGATTGTACATTGGGCAAGAGCTGCATCCTCTCCTGGGCCCAATGGAGTCCTGTACCGGCTTTATAAGAACGCACCAGAGGTACTACACTTTCTCTGGAGGTTGATGAAGGTGGTTTGGCAGAAACAAGCTATCCCAACTGCGTGGTGGAGCGCAGGAGGCATCCTAATCCCCAAGGAAAAGGACTCTGCGGATATCAGCCAGTTTCGCCAAATCAGCCTCTTCAATGGCAAAGACAAAATCTTCTTCAGCGTAGTGGCTCATAGGCTGACTGTCTACCTGGACAGGAACCACTACATCAATACCTCAGTGCAGAAGGCAGGCATTCCAGGCTTCTCAGGTTGCTTGGAGCACACAAACATGAGGCACCAAATCCAAGCCGCCAGAAAGGATGGAAAAGATCTCAATGTTGTGTTCTTGGACCTCGCCAATGCCTTTGGATCCGTTCCTCACGGTCTCCTCTGGGCAGCATTTCACTTTTACAGCGTCTCAGAAGCAATCACCAGCCTCATCAAATCCTACTTCCAAGACGTGCAGCTATATGGCTTACAACAGACGAGTACACCACAGCATGGCAACGGCTGGAAAGAGGGCTAATGGCAATGCACCATCTCGCCTCTGGCCTTCACGATGGCAGTGTAGGTCATCATTTGAGCCTTCCGGTGGGTAGTAGGTGAGCTCAAGCTCAAAACTGATCTTCGTCTCCCTCCGATCAGAGCGTATATGGATGATATGACCATACTCACCACAACCAAGGCACACGGTTGCTGAACAAGCTGCAGGAGAACATCCAGTGGGCCCGGATGGAAATAAAGTCGAGCAAGTCCAGGAGCATTTCAGTTGTCAAGGGAAAGCTGTCAGACACATGTTTTACGTTGACAAAGAGCCTAAACCAACAATGCCAGAGAAGCCAGTAAAGAGTCTTGGACGTTGGTAATTGGTATGATGCCACCCTCAAGGACACAGAGCAAGTGGACCAGCTTAGGCAGGAAACAATAAGTGGCCTTGAGCGTATCAACAAGACCATGCTCCCAGGTAGGATGAAGGGCTACTACCCAGGCTGATGTGGCCTCTGACCATCTACGAGGTCCCAATCTCAGCGGTCGAAAAGCTAGAGAGGTTGATTAGCTCATTCTCCAAAAGTGGCTGGGACTCCCAAGATCATCGGGCTGTATCGAAGAGGCATACTCAAGCTTCCTGTGTCCAGTCTCGCAGAGGAGTTCAAGTGCTCCAAAGTAAGGTTGGAATGACACTTAGGGAATCCCGTGACCCTTGCGTAGCCCTAACAGCTCCTACTCTTGCGACTGGAAGGAAATGGACCCCAGCTAAGGCAAAGTCAGATCTCAGTGCACATTGTTGGCCTTGTGCAACAGGGGAGGGGAGGCCTTAATTGACCTTGGACAGAGCAGACCATCCTGGCACAAGGCAGCTCCAGCTCAATGCCGTGCTCTGGTTGTTGAGGAGGTGTGGTGACAAGAGCAGGCATCAAGATAATAATAATGGATTACATTACATTTATACAGCGCTTTTCTATACCCGATACCCAAAGCGCATACAGTAACCATTATTCATTCATACACATTTACACCGGTGGTGGTAAACTACTGGGGCAGACTGGCGAAAGCGTGGCTGCCATTTCGCACCAAACGGCCCCTCCACCACCATGATCATTCATACACATGAAGTTGGGTACACGAGGCAAGTTGGGTAAGGTGTCTTGCCCTAGGACACAACGGCAGAGACTGGGAGAGAGCTGGGGGATTTGAACCACCAACCCTCTGGTTATTGGACGACCCGCTCTACCCCCTGAGCCACTGCCGCCCCACAAAGATGTGCAAACATCTAAACAAGGTGTATGAGTGTGTATGAGATGGGAGGGAGTTGAGGAGGAAATTCTCCTGGAGGGAGCTGCTGGGCACGGAAGCATTTCACACCAGTTTCATCTTATGAGCCACGTATGATGTCCTTCCTTCCCCCTCTAACCTAAACCAGTGGTACAGAGAAGACCCCACCTGCCCCCTCTGTCCATCCCTTGCAAACCTTAAGCATATTTTGGTTGGCTGCAAAAAAAAAGCCTGTCACAGGGCCGATACACCTGGCGGCATAACCACGTCATAAAGTGCCTAGCAACTGCTCTGGAGACTAGGTGGACAAAAATCAATGCCATGCCTCCCCCATCATACCAGCCTGCATCTGCTGGAGTGTTCGCCCGAGAAGGTGCAGCCACAGCCTCTACAAGATCAAGCATCTGCCAGCTTGGAGGTGAACGAGACTGGAAATTGGTCGCAGATCTAAATCAAAGGTTCTGCTTCCCATTTGAGATTGTCACAACAAACCACAGACTAGATCTCGTCCTCTGGTCCTCCTAAGTACACAGAACTGGTAGCCGATGCGGAACGGCTCGGCTGCCCTGTGGAAGTCGGCTGCAGAGGCTTCGTGGGCAAGTCAACCATCAGGCTACTTAAGGACCTTGGGATTCGAGGCCAAGCCCGAGGCCAAGCCCGAGGCCAAGCCCAATGCCAGACCATCAAAGCCCTCTCAGGAGCAGCAGAGCATGGAATCCGATGGCTGTGGGCGAAGAGGCCATAAGTAACACCAGTGGCCTAGAAGCGTTGAAAGCAGAGGGGGCCACACCTGGGACATCGTTCGTCACCACTCAAACCTCAGGATGACAAGCTTAATCTAGGGATAGTTTCATCTAGTCCTAAAACAGAACTCATCTGTGTGGGTTGTTAACTTCAAGATGTTACCGTGATTTCTTTTTCAGTTTTTTCAGGTTTGATTTGGGATAGGTGTAGTAAAGTCTTAAAAATAAACCCCACAGGATGTTTTTTCATCCTTGTACCAGAATCTTAAAGTAGACACTTTAAAGATTAAGAAAAATCTCAAAATGTTTTCATTCAGTGCACAGGATTTTGGTATAGGGGAAAATATACATGCGATTTTAGAATTTTCAGCAAATTTTTGATATTTTTGTCCCAAAATCAAGTCAGGATGTGTTAAAAACTTAATAATAACTATTCTATTGAATTCCTTGGCCCCAAATTGTGTAGAAAATGTGTTGATTTGTCTCTGTGAGTTGTTTACTTCAAGAGATATGCTGATTTCTTTTTCAGTGTTTTCAGGTTCGATTTGGGATAGGTGCAGTAAAGGGTTAAAAATAAACACCATGGGACATTTTTTCATCCTGGTACCTGTCAGAGTCTTAAAGTAGACACTTTAAAGATTAAGAAAAATCTCAAAATGTTTTCATTCAATGCACAGGATTTTGGTATAGGGGAAAATATACATACGATTTTAGAATTTTCAGCTAATTTTTGATATTTTTGTCCCAAAATCAAGTCAGGATGTGTTAAAAACTTAAAAATAACTATTCTATTGAATTCCTTGGCCCCAAATTGTGTAGAAAAATGTGTTAATTTGTCCCTGTGAGTTGTTTACTTAAATAGCTATGCCAATTTCATTTTCAGTTTTTTCAGCCTCGAATTTGGGATAGGTGTAGTAAAGGGTTAAAAATAAACACCATGGGACATTTTTTCATCCTGGTACCTGTCAGAGTCTTAAAGTAGACACTTTAAAGATTAAGAAAAATCTCAAAATGTTTTCATTCAGTGCACAGGATTTTGGTATAGGGGAAAATATACATACGATTTTAGAATTTTCAGCTAATTTTTTATATTTTTGTCCCAAAATCAAGTCAGGATGTGTTAAAAACTTAAAAATAACTATTCTATTGAATTCCTTGGCCCCAAATTGTGTAGAAAAATGTGTTAATTTGTCTCTGTGAGTTGTTTACTTAAAGAGCTATGCCAATTTCATTTTCAGTTTTTTCAGCTTCGAATTTGGGATAGGGGCAGTAAAGGGTTAAAAATAAACACCATGGGACATTTTTTCATCCTGTTACCTGTCAGAATCTTAAAATAGACACTTTAAAGATTAAGAAAAAACAGGTGGGGAAAAAAAATCCACTATGTGCTCGTGGACCCCTGTTTCCATCTAGACTAATACCTTTTGCTAATGTTTACATGTGAATGGACCCCGTTGGATTTTATACTTATTTGCTGCTTTAATGTTTACAACTCTATTACTTTGGATATAAGATTATGGACATTATTAAATTTAGATTTTAAAAACTCTTCTTACTTTAAATTAAAATCCTCACTTTTCAAAAAATAAACTGCAAAAGTTAAAATATTGGTGAATCTATTAGGAGAGTTTCACTTCCGTGTGAAGGAATTTGTGTGAAGCCTCTTCATAAAAAAGTAAATGAGTCATAACATTACTGATATCAAGATTTAACTTTGTTGATTAATCTGGACCTGTAGTTCAAACTAATAATTTACTACATCTGTTTTATTCTAAAAGTGTATTCATTTTCTGTAGAAGGTCGGAGGTGTGTCTTCTTCTGGGTTGACACTGCTTTCATTGTTCATCACTGGAATATCTTTATGGCAAACCTCCAAACACTTGTCAAAACAGTATACTCAAATCAAACACCCTAAAGTCCATGGTTTGTCATTTGTTTGTCTCCACTCACTGTAATGTAATCTGTTGAAGGACTAGAGCATTATATATTATTTTTAGGCCATAGCTTCATCTTTTAGATAACTGAATGACCAAGGATTGACAAAAAGATTACAGTACTGTCATCATCAACAGCATCTTCATCAGCTGGACCACAGGCGAAATGGGGAGAGCTGCCACCTACAGGCCGAGCTGAGCAGCTGCAGCAGCAGACAAGACACAAGACAACCGTTGTGTTTTACATGCCAAGATGCACAGGAAGTTAATTTCAGGTTTGCTGAAAGACATGCAGTCAAAATGACAAACATGACCACCTCACCTATATGATCTGAATATCACTAACAAAGGAAGGTGGAGATCACATCATGTCACGGTACTGGTACTTCTTTGTTAAACAGCATATGTGATGGAGAGGAAGTGAATGTGTTTCACAAAACACAACTCATTCACCTCAGGAGTTATCCTCATACTAATCTGTGAAATTCAAATGTTAGAACGAGGGATAAATTTAGCAAGTGCGTGAGCTTGAAACTGAAAAGCTCCTAAAAGGGAATATTGAATAAGGTTTAGGCTGGATTAGTCTCGTCATCGAATAAAACTCAGGGGCAAACTCATTTGCAAAATACGCTATTGAATTTCATACATGAAATGTATGAAATTTATATGTGAAACCTATTACATACACTGTGCAAATATGGTTCATTAGACAGGCCTGTGTCTCCAACTGTTGAGAGAAATTTCAGGTCACAGTGAGAATAATTACTCACAAAGTGGAGATAATAATAAAAAGTCATTTATAAGATTGCATGAACAACATAGTAAAATTGTATAAACAACTTTGAACAAAGCCATTTTTGAACAACACAGTTATCATTATGAAATTATATCCAACATTCAACATAATTTCCGACCTGAAAAAATAGCAGGCTAGAAATCTGAAAAAGTTGGTTCTCAAGGGAACCAAAAAATAGTTGGTTCTTCCCTGCGAACCCTGACATCATCAGTGGACGTGTCGTATATAAGCTGTGAAGACGAGCAGGAGGGAGGAGAAGGCAGCGACTGACAGCCTGAAGAAGAAGAATTTGTCGTGGTCTGCTAATGAATTGAATGAATTTCCTTTTTGGTTGCCTCAGTGATCTTTGACTCAGCATAATGCAGAGTGAGTTTGTGCAGTCCTGCCTCCCTCAAGTCAAGTTCATGTAACATGAAGGCTTGTGAGTGAGTGTGCTGACAGGACACCATGTACGATCTGAGTGCTGCACCTGTTCAACAGGAAAACCTTCTACCCTCCTACAGTAAAACAATTGCGAACACTTGCTTTTCTTACTATAATTAAGAGGGTTAATCCTCCAGTCAGTGCCCCTGACCAAAGGCACTGGCTCATAATCTGGAGTTGGTCCCCGGGCGCTGCACCGCGGCTGCCCACTGCTCCTCAGGGATGGGTTAAATGCAGAGAAAGAATTTCACTGTACTAGCTGTATATGTGACTAATAAAGTACCTTTACCCTTTATAGACAACAATGGTGAACCGTTGCTTTTATACAAATTAACCAACCCACTCCAGATATGTTGTAGACAAAAACAGAAACTGAAAATCTGCTCCCATTTCATCTAACAAGTGATGAATGATTGATTAATGAAACTCTAATCTAGAATTGTTTTAATTCCTTGATGACTTCTGTCACACATACTGTACAGTCTATGCTGATGGTGAAGATTTGAGACCAAAAACGTTTTCTACTATTGGGCAAAGTGGCATTTTACTGTTGGGAGTTTTTACAGCCCATCCCAGAATGATGTTTTCCTTCACTGATAAGCAGCAGCAGTTTCAGGGAAAAGGAAAGAGAATGATAACTCCCATTAAAGGCTGATAATACTGTAGGTATATCTGATTGCTTTATGAAATACCTGCAGTTTCAAAGACCTATTTCACATATTACACCTCAGGACAGCGATCAGTCAAACTACATGAATAGAGGGTGTGGAGGTATTGATGACAAGCTATGCTATGATGACAACATAATTATAGTCACATTAACAACCTAGACGCATGCATTCAGAACATACTGTACCTACGTCATTCCAGACCAGGTCAGCATGTCTACGCTTCAGACTCATAACAAAGGCCTCAACGGGGATCATCTGATGTGGTGTCATCCATATTCATCAGGTGTGCAAATATAGTAAAGCCAGCTGATTAAAACAGTATAAGGCACATTTGTGGTTGTGATAATTCAGTACTGGCTTTAAAGGAATCCCCGTTTAGAGCGGTGTAAGTGCACAAAATCTACAACATCCTGTGGGAACACTTTTTTTTTCTTTTATTAACTAAAGATAGATGAAATAGATCAAGCTTGTGCTACCTGCACATGTAATCATGTGAGTTTTTACAACTGCTAACACACATTTATACAGAAAACAATTCACGCAAGTCCTGATTCCCATAAGGATGCTTCTTTGTTGTGTTTGTTACGTAACCATAACTTTTTGGCGTGTTTGTTTTGTAACCACAACAAACCTTAGGGCATTAATTGATTAGAACAATGAGAAAATATCTTTTGACTTTAATTTCATTACAGTAAGGATGTCTAGTTTAGCTTCACTTTTCAGCCCTGGCAACTTTTACACAGTTAGTGTGTAATTTACTGAATTAGCCTACCTGTTTGTTTGTTTTCCAAAACATTTAAACATGTGTCACTAGTAGACTGATGCTTTGTAAAGAAATGAGAAAGTGACTGTTTTATGGACTGATGTGTTATGGACTGGATGCTGATTGGGACTTGAACTCATTCATTGAGGAAGTATGGGGACTGTTGAGACTGTGGGGGGTGGTGTGTACTCTTCTTTGTTCACAGCTGATATGGATGAGCCTAAAGATTAGGACTGGTTGCTGATTGGTCGGCCGCAGGACATGCTTTCCAGGGGACCATGCATTGAAATTCTAATAAAGCTGTTATATTTTTGTACCTGACCTCGCCTACTGTCTGTGTGATTTGGGGATCTAAGAACCTGATCTTGTGAGTGTCCATGGAAGTTAGAGCTTCGCGACACATGTGCAAAACTGATCTATAATAAACTTAGGATTTCTGGTGGTGGTTGAGTTTGTGAATTTTTTATTTTTTTTTTCCTGAAGGTTTGAGTGTTTTGAAAAATCATCTTTGAGAAATGTGTAAAAAAAAAAAAGGTAGTATGGATCTAAGAAAGATAACTAATTGATAAAATTGTTGTTTTAAGAGACAGGATCACAAACATTTGGATCAGTTTATACATTCTACTAACCCATCCATGGCATTTGCAGAATGATAACAACAAAGCCTCACGTTACTGAAATGACTTTACATTTTAATTGTTATTTGCCAAGTAAATATAGAGCAGCTGCATAGATGTTTCCAAAGTGTCACAGCAACATTCTCCATGTATGTACAGTGTGTATGGTTGTGAGAACCAGCAATGTTAAGCTGCTTGAACCAGTCAGTCCAGTTATTTCACCACCTTCCTGTCCCAGCCTTATATGGGATGCTCTCTACCCACCCTGTGAATTTCACAAATGATGGACATGCTAACGGTGGACATGCTGCAAGCCCTGTGAACTTACGTAGAAACAAGGAATCACTCTCCACTCAGAGTGGGATCAACACAAAGAGAAATGCATTTAGTTCAACTTCTAATGCTCTGTAGCTGTGAGGCTGAAGTTGTGTTATGTGCTGAACTATGTGCTCCACATTTTCACCAAGCATTCACACCACTCCATCCTGATGGCTGAGAAGAGGGCTGTTTTGTGCATTGCTTATGTTTTTGCTTAATTCTAAATGACTAACAAAAATATGTGTTGGGATTTTGTGCTGTAATACAAGAAAAAGACAAGACTGTGTTTTCAGCTGAAGTCTGGTCCCCAGCAAACTAAAGAAAATATGAATCAGTCTGTTTTCATCTGATGAGTAAATATTCAGCTTTAATTTGGCCCACCCTCCCCCACCCCTTCTGTTTCTACAGTAGCCACTTTCTTGCAGTTTACAAACCCTTTTCTCAAATAGTGAGATGGAAGGAGGAACCTGAAAGGTGAGCACATTTTTTAACCTGTGCAATAATTGACCTTCCATAGGAGAGCAATCAAAGTACAGAGATGATCTCCTTCTAAATCCAGGAGATGATTCATCAGTAAGCACAATATAGTTCACATCTGACAAAAGAGCATCAGAGATCTTTGGGGTTGTTTGGAATGGCTCTTGTCACACCCAAGGCAGAAGGGTTTCTGCGATGACTCACTATCTGTCATGATCTCTGCATGGCCATTCTTATATGGTTCATGTCACTGAGTGTCAGAGTGACATCTATCAATACAGTTCTTCTAAAAGAAAAAAAAAAAGTTGATGACAGAAGTGATCTTATCACAGTGTGAGGAAAAGGAAGTGGGAATGGCTTTATTTCTTACCAAGAAGTTGCTGGTGAGTAACACCCAATTCACCTTGAGAGGCATTGTCACCCATGAGAGGATTTATTGTGTTTATGCTCAAAGACAAGGAAACGTGCAGTGAATAATTAGTCCACAGTGAGCTGCTGATGGGAAGGGATGCCAATACAAGCTCCCTATCTATCAGTTTTATGAATATAACAGCTACTGTGTAAGTGTGCGTACGTGTCTGTCTGACATTTACTGTATCCAGGAACCCTCTGTAATTGCCAGTTCCATTACACACACACACACACACAAAAGACACTCTACACTGCCATTGTTACCTTCAGGAAAAGAAACACAACTCCACTTTTTGTAGAGATGCAACTGCAACTCAAGCGCAAATTATGAGGCTGCTCAGATAATGTGCATAAGCATATAATAATAATCATAAAATACAAAATAGAATATAACAGAATAGTTACAGTTCTTGGTTGTCACGATTGTAATAGTTATGAAAGAAGCAAGAAGCTCTGGGGTCTGACACTTATTTTGGTTATGTGTTAAAGAGTTAATTCATGTGTAATCGTGAGTTAGTGTGGCCTCCCTGAAGAAAATCCCAGCCTCACTTACAATAGGAAGTCTATTTATAGCACAACACCAAAACTACAGCGTTTAGTCATGGCTGGATAAGATGTCAAGTGTGTGTCAGGAGGATATCTCAATATCTGGGCTTAAGGTGAAGGCCTTTTGAAAAGCTGGTTTCAAAGGTTGTGGGAGGAGAATCGCCACCCCGAGCCCTTAGCTTAAAACAAATGATGTTATATTGATAAAATAACATAAAATCAAAAGTTTTCAGAGCACCCCCACTTTATAGTTTTTATGGTAGTGCTCATAGTTAAGTTACAGTGAATGGTGCAAAGGTCGAAGTGGTGACCAGGAAATAATATGAAATCCTGTTAATATGATCGAGAATAGGGCTTTTCGGGGAAGACATTGGTTAACTCAACAGTTTCCCATCAGCAATGAGTGAAGTTGAAAACTTAAAGGGATAGTTCACCCAAAATTCAAATTTCACTCATTATCTACTCACCCTCATGTCGACTGAGGGCTGGGAGAATTTTCAGAGTCCTCCGTGCCTTCTCGGAGTTATGGGGGGGTCCGCGCAGCAGTATTTGTCCATATAATGGTTGTGAATGGTGCTCACTTTTCTTTGTCCAAAAAGACACACCAAAAAAACATCCAAATACCTCCATACTGCTCGTCTGTAATGTCCCTCTTGTATTGAAGCCCCGACATGAGAAATTGTTCCACCGGTCAGTGCACTGACACAGGAAGAGCAGTGAACTCAGACACTGGGAGCTTCCGCTACAAACAAGCTTCAAATATAGACTTATTTAATTTTTTTCAGAACAATTTCTCATGTCGGGGCTTCAATACAAGAGGGACATTACAGATGAGCACTATGGAGGTATTTGGATGTTTTTTGGTGTGTCCTTTTGGACGAAGAAAAGTGAGCACCATTCACAACCATTATATGGACAAATACTGATGCGCCGACCCCCCCCGACATGAGAGTGAGTAGAGTAAAAAAAATTCCTCCACACACCCAATGAACTCTGTTTGTTTTCATAGGCAGCAGCATAGATCAGTATGCTGCGGCAAAAACGAAACACCACCAACCATCTTAAAAAAACAAACACTGGAAAAAAATGTGTTTGTGCATGGGTGTGTGGTTCTGTGGCATACCTTGAACAAAAGAAGGTGCATAACAGGTGTCATAACGATTCTAGGTCAAGATATTTTATTATCATTACATAATGAGCGGTGTTATAATAACTGCCACGTAGCCTACTTTATTGCACATCTGCTTAAGACTGTTATATTAGTTTACAGTAGTAATAGTAGTTTAACAGTGGTTGAGTTCACAGTTTATACCCACAATACATGTATAAGCTCTTCAGTTACTCTGTCTTGTGTGTCAGTGATCTCTTTCATATCTCATGTCCTGTCAGCTCCAACACTATGTCTTCTCTTTGAAGCTCTGACCATTATGGAGTCATGACAGAGATTAGAGCAGCTGTAGTGTTCTGTTCAGAAACTCATGAAATTTTCTTGATGAGCAATTGCAACCATGAAGTTGCCCCGTCAGTGCTTCTTTGACAGCTGCTCTAACAGGAAGTACCCGTTCTCCTGGATTCTAAGTGGCAGACGACAAACCTCAAGTCATTCATTATTGTACATGCGTATGAATTAATTGCAGAATTGTTGTTTTAATTGAGAGTTTTAGCTATAATGATAGACTTAATGCTTCCACATGATCTTATAAAGTAAGAAAAAAGTTGGAAGCATCTTCACCAGTGCAGAAAAAAGGATGGTTATTTAGATGGTAGCCTAAATTATTTCACTTTGTCTCTAATTTAATGTTGCATGTATGATGCATTGATGCATTTTTACTAAATGTTTTTCCATTTGCTTAACTTGCAATATCTTCTTCTCTATGTTGGATATGTATGACTCAGATGTGACCTTCAACAGACAAGTGACAATGATGAATAAAATCTGGACTTTTTTCAGCTAATATTTTAGAATAGGAAATCAATCATTTCTCATGGGCGTGTTTAAAAACATAAATTCTGATATTATTCCATATTTTGACACTTCTTGAGTCATACATATACATAAGAGGAGATAATTGTGGCTTTGAAACGTAAGAACCATCTTACATAACATAGTTTTTCATCTTCTCTCTCACGCAACCCTCAGGTGTCTAAAATCTCCAGATTATGGACACAGAGAATCTATTGATGTTTGACGCTTTGGCCTCCCTCATTGCTCATTGTCATGCCATGCACAAGAACATGGTCTATGGCAGTAGTCAGAATGCCATCAGAAAGTATCACTGTTTGTCTTCTTGTATTCTAAAGTGGTTTATTTTGGTTTCCACATCATGAGAAACAAGTGTGATCAATTCTGTTTGATGGATGACACGTGTGGTTTATTTGTGTTCATGTTTTGCCACTTATTGTTACCATTATGCATCACAAGTTCATCAAAGTGACAGCTGTTTTTTATTGCACAAGAATTGTGCTTCGAGTTCTTACCTAAGAAAATGTTTTTTGGCTGTAAAACCTACACACTTTTTCACACAGCTAGGCTGGATGGTAAATCCAGGTCGACATGGCTTGCTGCATGGCTGACAGCAGTGACTGCTTTGTTATGACAAAAAGTTACACAAGCCCTGAAATTCCACATCTGGATACAGGCTGTTTGCATTTCTTTGTGCAGTTAGTGCCTTGAAGTTTTCACAGTAGCACCTACAGTAGACTTGTTTTGTAATCAAAAAGGACATGCAAATATGGGCCCCAAATGAGAAGTACTTAGATGAAAAAGAAGAAATCCTTATCTAAAAAGCAATGTGTTTCCAAAAGTGTAGAATAAATTGTTTGTAGCTGCGGTGCTAGTTCCATTTTCTGGATTTTTTTTCTTCTTTCTTTTCTATTCCACTTTCAGGGCTGTATTCTTTTATTTCATACATTTTTAGAAACATCAGAAACTGAGAATTTATTTGTCTCCAGGAGTAAAAAACCTGATGATAAGCTTCATACTGAAGTAGGTTTTAATTACCTGCCCACGCTTGTCTTTGACACATGATAAAATATTAATGAATGAAAGATAGTCAGTGCAAACTTTTATTGACCAGTTAATGTTAAACTTAGACACTCACAAGGCAATAGGTCACAATGTAGTACAAACCCATTCACCACATTAGTCAGATCTGATCACAAGGCTTTCACTTTCCTATTGAGACCGCTGACTGATAGTGTTCTTTACTGTGGTTTTACAAGGTTGAAGCCCCAAGTCCATTAACATTAAGAGAAACTAAGTAGTATTAAATATTCATTAAAAGGTGAGGTATTTCTGTAAATGTTAAAGTAAAGGAAAGGTACATTAATGTAATGATACATCCTCTCTTTCATTTTTTTTAAATCTAAAAGTACAGAACTACACAGATTTCTGTTACAAACTGGAATAAAAAGGAAAGAGGGAAACATAAAGTAGTGAACATTTAACCCCGACAACTCCAGAAAGCCATGTACATTTCCTCCTAAATGACTTCAAAGTTAGACAACATATTGTTCTACAACTGTATGACAATTTCACAAACATTTCCTTGACTTGTTCCTGCTTCACTGAAGCTACATTAGTCAAATACGCTCTCGCCAAACGTGCCATCTTCCCTTGATTGTTCAATGGAATGTAGCATACTTTTGTCTTGTCAAGGTTGATGATTCATCAGTCTTTGGTGTGACAAGAATAGAAGTAGAGGAAGCAGAAGTGCTGCATAAAACTAATTTGAGAGATAAAAAGGTATGTAGGGTTACGTGGCTACACAATATTAATAGAGAATTTCAATAAACAAGGTTATGATTAAGAATATAGTTAAGTTATGTGTTTGTAGTGTAAAGTGTCAGTCTCAGCGGGTCTGAATGGACTCGGACTGAACATGAAGCCGGGTCTTGGTGGCCAGGGCAGCCTTGCGGGTCATGGTGGTGCATCGGGTCAGGATCTCCTCGGTCTTGGGTCGTGGCGGCATCTTGGGGGCCTTGTCGCTGCTTTCGGACAAGAACGATCCAGAGCTGTCGGAGGTATTGGCGGGGCTGCGGCGGCCTATGGGGCTGGAATTACTGCTGCTGTGCCCGCTGTCGCTCACATTAAGCTTGTGCGCGGCTGAGGGGCTCCGGCGCTGCACTTCATCTTTCAAGCTCGCGGAAGACTCGCTGTCTGAAGAGAAGCCGGAGAGGCTGGAATCCACACTGGCGTTGCTGCTGCTTCGCTGGCGGCCGTCTGAGGTCGAAGGATCCCTCACCGACTGCTTCTGAGACCAGGACTCAGAGAGAACATCCAGGGACTGGGCCTTGTGGAGCCTGCTGGGCAGGATGGATGCACCTCTGGATGGACCTGCAGCATTCATATCTGGATTGTTTTCCTGGTTCACGCCCTGCGGCTCCCGGCTGGTTGTCAGGTTTAGGGTGGAACTGTGCAGCTTTCTCTGCAGGCTGAAAACACCTGCTCGTGGGTTGTTGTACGGTTGCAGATACATGGAGGGAATGTAACCGGCCTTGCCATTGAATCTGATGAGAGAATTACAAGGGGAAAAAAAATTATTTCAAACTGTAGATCATAATTCATGGTTTGTAAAGAACATGGAAGTCATTTGATATTTCGTCTTATTGCAGTGACAGGTATTTTCCCTCAGCTCTTATTTCAGTTCAGTTCAGTTCCTGAATCTCTATACAGACAATGGAATGTTTGTGATGTAAAGACAGACAAGATGAGCTAGATACCTGATGAACCACCAGCCGTCGTCAGACTTCCTCAGGACCTCCACCACAGCGCCAATGGCCACAGACACCTCGTCATCTTTCTTAGTGGAGTAGGTCTTCACGGCACAATAGAGGGCACCTAGAGGCCACAGACCACAACAACACATTCTTGAGTTACTCTTACTTGAATACATTTCCAAGACAAATATTTTTACTTTTACTCGAGTTCATTTCTAGGAAGGCTGAAAAGTACTCGTTACTTTCAGGTCTGCTCTTTTTTTTCTTTCTTTTTCTTTTTTTCTAAAATACTATTGGACACAAGCTGTGTTTGTCAAAGAAGGAAACCCTAACCCCTAAAAGCAGCACATCAATGCAGGTGGTTTCAAAGAGTTAATTCTCAGAAACAAGAGTTAAAAGCTCCTTAAATTCATTTAGAAAAAAATATAGTAATTCATTGATGTGAAAAATACTCTTACTCTTACTTTTACTTAAAGTAAATTCAAAAGCAAGTACTTTTTAACATGTCGACCGAGCTACTTTTACTTGTAACGGAGTAAATTTTGACCAGTTTTAGTTGTACTCTTACTCGAGTACTGGGGTCGAGTACTCTGTCCACCTCTGGTTGCGTGGAATAAACAGGAACTTAGATGAGTGAATCTCTCACCTGCTGTCTGGAATCCAGCATCATCACCATCTTCTTCCTCCAGTAACTCCAGATAGGGAGCAGGAAACCAAGCCAGGTGCTTTTCCTCATTCTCCACCAGCCACCAACCTGCAGAAAGAAAACAACGGTGATTGGAGTGATATAGCTCAAAGTTTATAACGGGGAAGATGAACATTTTATTTCTGGTTGTATTTTCAAGGATGTAAAAACACTGACCTGCAGGGTCTTTAATCAGAACATCCAGCTTCTCGTCCAGAGCAACCTTGAATGGACGGTTCTTGGTGTCCTTGGTCTCGTATGGGGCCACGCAGCGGTAAGTCTGGGTGACAAACGGGTGGGTGATGCTGCCGCCATGAGTACCACCCCCTCCTCCACCGCCTGATCCATCACGCATGTCCTCGGACAGCATGATCATGACGCTGTGTGAGAGGACGGTTATGAAATATGAGAACAGCCAGGACTCTCCTGATTTGTGCCACTGCTTTCCCCCATTTGAACTAAAACACCGACCTGTTCCTGGTGAAGTCTGGCTGCAGGTCCTGGTCTTTGGGAGTGAAGAAGCGTGTGACCTCTGAGCTCTGAGTTACTTTCTGGTCGCACTTCAGCAGCTCACCGCAGTAGCTCTCCAGAAACTTCATGCGTTTGACAGATTTCTTGGATCCATTCTGCTGGAGGTTGGCCTTCATGGCCTTCCCTGGAAAAGAGAAAAGAAATATTCCAAAGTGACTAAACCTGCTTTGAAACAACATTTGTTTTTTGTTTTTTTATGAATTATGGCCTAAATGTGTGCATATTTTAAACTGAAGAAATATGAATTCAGATTGATGGGATGCTATGGTGAATAAGTAGATGTAATAAATTAAATAAACCAAAAATAATCTTACCTCTGAATTTGGGGATCAGTCTGTCGTTTTTCTTCAGAGGGTTGAAGTGAGGGAAGCTCTTTTTCAGCTGCCTCTGTTTGAAAAATAAGATTATATTTCTCAGTGAGCTTAGGACTTCCATTACCAAACCTGTTCATCACAAATCTATTTGATGATGTCGATTTGACTTACATGAAATTTCTTGAAATCCCCAAAGGACCTGTAGATAATCACTTCCGTTTCATCAGACCACAATACAGAGGTCATGAACACCTGTAAAAAAATAAATAAATGAATAAATACATGTAAAAAAAAAAAAAAAAAAAAATCAATGTGTGATACCCAAACAATCAAATAATCAACTGACATAAAAGAAGCGTGTCTCATCCGTGGTCGTAACTTACCTTGAGTTTAGGTGCGTCCCTGTGGACCGATCCGATTATGCGGGCACTGATAACAAAGCGCTCTCCACTGGCCATCGTGTGCCTCTTTGTGTCAAAGCTCGCAGGAAGATTTGAGAGATTGGCCTTCAGTCGTCTGTCTGTCTGCCTGGTTTGGCTGTGACTGGAGCAGGAGTCGGCCGTAATATATATGTATGTCAGGTTCAGAGGGCGGGGAGAGGGAGGCGGCTCCAGAGCACCTGGATGAAGAGAGAGATGCAAAGCTCCGAGGGGCGTGGCCTGCAAGGAACGCGCTTAGCGGTGATGTTTTCCCTCCACCTTTTATTCTACTGAGGAAGAATGTGTAAGACTGGGGAAAAAAAACTCCAGATAACTAAGGTGGGTTATCTGTAGGCTATAGGTTATCTGCAGGCTATATTTGTATCTGGAAATGATCTGGTCTAAGACAAAAAGCAAAGGAAAAAAAGTAAAGTTTCACCCTTCAGCACACTATGCACAAATTTTGCACTATTATCAATCACCCCAGTCATCTGATAGGTCACAGGTTAACTCCTAGCTTATAGTTAAAAACAACAGGTGTCTGTGCTGCCTCTGTAATCTCTCCTCAGTCTGTCTCCTTGTTCATTTAGCTGCTGTGGTACAGTATGACCCAAAATTCTTTTGTCGTTGAAAGTTGTTTAGGCTGTACTTCAGTTTCTGTCTGCAGGGCCAAATTTGCATACATTTCTTTTACTCACTCATTTTCAATTGAATGCCTATATGCATAAACAACACAACGCAGTAATTTAAAGTGGTTGATAACAGCTTGTAACAATTTCTACCATCCTTGATGGTGAATATGCTTTATGTTTTCTGTGTTTCCTCAGCATCAGTTATTTGCACGTAAACCTGTTTTTATCCTCTCAATAATTATTTCTTTATCAGCTTCTACATTCCTATTTTCCTTGAGCACTTCCTGGCATTTCTTCCTCAGCGCTTGCAGCTAAAACATATTTGCACGTGCAATCACTTCACACCTGTCATCTAGCAGCAATATGCCTTATCAGCTCTCTGTGTGTCTCTGTGTGTGTGCTGATATCTACTGAATATTTAGGGGTGTGCATGTGTGTGTTTGGGGTGAGCAGGTGTTTCTTCAAAGTGAGGACTGCATGAGAGGGCCAGAGTCAGACCGGGTTATCCCAACTAATCATCTGATGGCTGGTGCAAGAGTCCTTGTGTGAAGCGCTGCCAGGACTTTATGGACACAAACACACCCAGTGTTACGGTGTAAAAGGTCAGGACTGTCCAGTTGTCTGTGTGACCTGGGAGAATGTCAGCACCTGAGTGTAAAGCCACATGAGGTTTTTCCCACTAAAACCATGACTCTGGGCAAACATATTCTGCCCGTGCATTAAAACGTAGTGTAAAACGTTAGTGCAATGTGTTGCATGCCACTGTGGCATGAGAATAATGTCAGCAGCAGTCTGAAAGGTACTTGCGTCCATCAGACCACATTAATATCTAATCATCTGTGCTCTAGTATCAACGTCATTGTGGGTGCAAGCCGCCAGATCTCTTTTCAAGCTGTATCTTATCACAGTTTTCCCACGTAGAAACCTGAGTTTCAAATCTCTGACACATAGACCGCATTTCAGTTTCTTTTATGTTTCAATAGGTAAAAAGAATTTCATATAAAAATAAGAATCAGCACTTTAAGAGATTAGAGATTTGTGAATGTACAGTAGTTGAACATTTTTGCAAAAAATAAAACTGCTCAAAAAAAGACACAGAAGGGGAAAAAACACGTTTATTAGAGAGCTTGTAACCTTTGGACAAACCAAACTACCAGTCTCAGCCTATTCCCGCTCCAAATTTTAACAGTTTACTGAATGTGGTATCAGTTTTCCCATCTACTGTAACTTACTCACATACACACACACCCATTTACGCACAGAGCAGTAAACCAATTGTTATCAATAAGTAAAATAATAAAATCATAAAATGTGGAATGAGAGGAGGTGTTGTGAGGTGTGTAAAACCTTGATTAAAAACAAACAAAAAACCCCCCATGAAATATAGATAGGACATAACACTAAATCACCATATGTATAAATTAAAATTAATGCATTAAATAAAATAAAAATGTAATTTACACTTTAAAAAGTTGTACAAAACAAAGTAGGTCTTGAGTTGGCTTCTAAAAATCTCTCGACCTTCCCTGCCCTTAGGTCTTTAGGGATGCCGGTCTTGTGAACATAGTAATAAAAGGAAGTCAAACAAATAAAAGAAGCTATACCATAGGTTTCCATTCTGATTTAGGGTATAATTACAAGGCTGCAACCATCTTTAGGGTTAATACGTTAAAGCAAATATGATTAATAGGTTGGACCAAGAACAAAGAAATAGATCTTAGAGTTCTGAAGCAAACAAACTTTAAAGTTGGTCGTGGTCAGCACATGTCTGACTGAGCAATTCTAGGTCAAATATGGGGCTTATTATTGTTCGACAGATTAGTGCATCAGGTTCTAAAAAGTTGTGTGTGCATTTCACATGCAGACTGAGTCCTCAGACTTGTCCTGGCTGAGCTGTAGACACTTCACTGCCATCTGTAATTTGATGTATAACATGTAAGGGAAGTACGTGGCCCTGTGTCATCAGAAAATACAGCAGTAGTAAAGCTTTGAGTCATCAGCATAGCTATATGGAACTTGTTGCAACGCCCTTAGATGACATTTCCTTGTGGCAGTATGTAAAGGTTCAAATGTATAGGACCAAAAATAACCTTTTGGACACTGCACGGCATGCTTATAGTCATCCGCATTGACAAAAAAACTCTACTAAGATAAAAATGGAGAGATCATATCAACAGCTGGAGGAAACATCCATCCACCAATCCATCCATCCTCAACTGGGACAGCAGATCCACCAGTTAGCCACAGACTTCACTTTCCATTGGCCATCTCTGACTGGGGGATCCTGAGGCGTTCCCAGGCCAGTAAGGAGGTATATCTCTCCACCTCGACCTCGGTCTGCCCCATGGCCTCCTCCTCCCAGCTGGATGTGCTACTTCCCTATGAGGCGCCCTGGAGGCAGATGCCCGAACCACCTCAACTGGCTGCTCTCCACACAAAGGAACACTGAACTTTTCACCTTATCTTAGGGAGACCCCGGCCACCCTCCTGAGAAAACTTATTTTGGCCACAATTCAGTTCAGTTCAATTCAATTCAACTGAACAATAGAAGAAATGTGAGTGCTGCCCTTGGTGAGAGTGAATGAACCGCTCAGGTGCTCTTCAAGGACACAGGATGAAAAAAGCTGAAGATACAAAACACACAGCAAGGAGACTGTCCTGGTGCAAGGAAGTGGTAAAAAGTAAAAGGCAGTCCGATACTGATGGGTCCGAGGCACTCAAACTACACTGCCCTAGGCTGCACAAGCCACTTGAGTTTAAAAGCTGAGTTTTTGCATTACATTGTTGCAGAAAGTCAGTTTACTCAGTGCCTCGGACCCATCAGTATTGGACTGCCTTTTACTTTTTACCACTTACCTGCACCAGGACAGTCTCCTTGCTGTGTGTTTTGTATCTTAAATTCAATTGAACTTAATTTATAAAGCGCACCTCACGGCGGTCAATTAGAAATCAATCAGAGAGTGCAAGTAAACAATCATATGTATGCCATGTTCACCACATACACACTTGAACTCATACATGCACACATGCATACACACAGTTCAACAGAACGCTGTCAAAAAAAGAAGGTTTTTAATCTGGTTTTAAAAATGGCTACTGATGTGGCATGTCTAACTGTGTCAGGCAAGGTGTTCATACATCATTTAGATCTGGTGTGAGGGATGAATAAGCTGCCACTGCCTGTTGACCGAAGTGTTGTTGCTGAGGTGTATAAGTGATGAGCATCTGTGACGTACAGTACTGAGGTGCAAGGCCATGTAGTGTTTTGTAAACCAGGAGCAGTATTTTGAAAGTGATTCTTGTTCTAACGCTCAAGTAGAAATAATACCTTGGATTTTAATACACATATATTTGACCTGAATTTATTGACATTACTATCATGACTAATTCTCTGCTGCAAAAAACAAAACAAAAACAGAAAAATTGTGACCTTCTGTAAAATCATTGAATTCATTAAACTCAAGAGGTTCTATTCAATTTTTTTCTGTAGTCCCCTGATGTATTTAAAATGTTACTCTTCAGAAAATGGTTTACTATACTGGTTTTATAAACAAGGAAGAAAGAATTATTGCACTGAAATGTCTAATTGCTTTGTTGTAAAGAGTCATAAATGTGTCAGTTTCAGGGTCATTGGCCCCATTTCCTTGAGGGATGGATTAGTAGATTGAGGATTGCGTGTTTATATTGTATTCTTCTTCAGATTTGGAGTAATGTGGTCAGTGACCTGATATTTAATATGTTGTATCTGATGAAGAAAAGTCTTAAAGAGTCGGCTACCATCCTGTTGTATAGTTACTGAGACCCCAAATAAATAGATAGAATAGAAAGAAACAAAACAAGATATCAAAATAATACTCAATTGCTTTGTTTCTTTTCACCTGCCCTGATCTTGAAATTCTGTAATGTTTCCTCAGAACAATGAACACTTGATTAATTGATGTTGAAACACAGAGATTTTTTCTATTGCTCAATGTACAATCTATAATCAGTTTAGTTTCACTTGGAATCAAGCAACAAAAACATTTACCCAAACGACAGATTTACATTGACTGTTTAGAAATCCTCCGCCTTCTCTGACAACTCTCCATTGTAAGTTGTTGGTGAACATTCCTCCGAGCATCAACACTGAGGACTCATGGGGATCACTTGTAGGTTAATAATATGATCTTTGGAAGCCATTGTAAGCATCAGTTCATTATTTAGCTATGCAAAGGATCTGCAAAGGATCCGATACCTGAGATTAATGGCTCCTGCTGTCAAAAAGACAGTGCCTGTCTGTGTGGGGGGAGAAAAAAAAAAAAAAGATCAGGATTTTCCACATAGCACCACACATCATTTTGTTTGATTTGGACTGGCCTCACAATCACCTCTTTGTGTAGCCTGCCTTGAAACTGACAATGGAAATATCAGAGAAATTGTCCAGGTGCATGGCTCATACAGCAGCTATCCCTCTTGTACGTATTACCATAGCAATGTTTGTCACACATTATTTTGAACACATGACGTTTATTATCATCTATACGTGAAAAGAACAAGGAAGCAAGATGTGTTTCCTGTCAGTTTTTGATTTCGGGGACAGTGGGGGTCACATGATCACATATTTAATTGGCTTCATTTCTTTTATGAGAGTAAAACAGCAGCGAGTAAGAGAGCAAAGATGTGAGGAGGAAAACAATGACCTCAACTCACACAGGTGAGGACGTGACATGAGACACTTTTTTTTTTATGGCCGGCAGCACAGCCCCAGGACAAACACTACCAAATTCCTCTGGATTGCAAGAATAGGTGTAAAGCTGCTCATAGTAACTGCTGAGACATCAAGCTCATGTTT
The DNA here is from genome assembly GCF_045865225.1 of Trachurus japonicus. Classification (NCBI taxonomy): domain Eukaryota; kingdom Metazoa; phylum Chordata; class Actinopteri; order Carangiformes; family Carangidae; genus Trachurus; species Trachurus japonicus. The sequence continues at coordinate 20,346,957 of NC_140925.1, forward strand.
GATATATACATGGAACCCTGAGACATTTCTTCTGCAGACACTGGTGGTTTTGCGCTGGAGGAGATAGATTTGTTAGAAGCTGTAAACTTAAAAAAAATAATTAAAAAAAATAAAAAAATAAAATCCAGATTCCATTCTGGAAATCATATTATCATTTGTTCTGTGGTAAAATAACCAAAAACATGAATACCAAAAACAAAACCAGTTTGATTCTCTTTCAAAGAAAATACTGATTAGATTAGATGAGTGTGATTTAGATCTGATGTCATACTGATTTCATACTGATACTGTTTCCAGCACGTGCAATAAAGATTGCATTGGTAGGAAGCTGCAGATGTGAAATTCAGCCCATGCTTTGGCACGTCGTCCCTGAAGACGTCGCCAAATGTTTGTCCAGGCTTAATCATGCACAAAGGAAGGTGGAGTCAGTGGATAAGGGCTTCTGGGAAGTTCCTAGATGTTTGCAGTTGCAAGTAGACGGAAGTCAAGCAAGAGTAAACAAACCAGATTGTAATTTTTACACCAGTGCCGGGAATCACTGCTTGTCAACCAAATATGCGCTCGCACGTGGAGCAGGTCAAAGGGATTTGCGCTGTGAAGCCGATACACCCTGACTCACATGATTACAATAGATGCTGTTGTACTCGTGATCCTTGACAATGCCTTGACTTGCCTTTTCAACTTTAAGCCTGTTAAACATACTTATAATTTTTTCTTATCTAAACAAATTGCCATGACAGCCGCAACAATGACCTACTTAATACAATAAATTACAACTTTGATTTTTTTTTTTCTAAATGCCTCTCACAAAAAAAAAAAACTTCCACCTGCAGTGGGTCAGTTTTGACCTGGTTGTAATTATGAGTTTTTTTATACGGATAAATGCACACATCATTATAAATATCGAGTTTATATTTGGATTTTACTTTACACACACAGCTGCACATACAGCATAAGAACGTCTAGAAACTCAGGAACATCTAGAAACACCAATGTTTCACACACACACACACACACACACACACACACACACACACACACACACACACACACACACACACACACAGACACAAAATATTAGCGTTAATGACAATAAACAAAATAAACAGACATACCGACAAGGAAGAGCAAAAATAGCTGCACAGACAATGCAAATCATCTACACAAAACCGACAAATAGATGAACAAAAAAAAAAAAATCAATAATAAATTTAAATAAATATATACAAATTAAAAAATAAATTCATAAATATCGAGTTTTACAACAAAATAAAAAATAATATTCTCATGATGAAAATCTGGTGTTATTATATGTATAATATGTGTAATCATTTTAATTTATTTATTATTTATGTCAGGTCATAAATCAGTGTTGTGGTCATGCAGCAAATCTGATTCCATGTAGACCCAACCACTCTCTCTTCCTCTCTCTCTCTCTCACACACACACACACACACACACACACACACACACACACACGCACACACTGCAGACATAATTTCAAAGCCATAAATAAGCCCTTGTGTTATTAACACTTCCTGCACATGCACAATGGGACGCAGTATCACGTGCCAAAAGATATTGTGTTTTGTATATAGAAGACATTTAGATAACTCTCAGTTTCCTGTAATGGAAACTGACTTATTGTTCCTTTTGATAGGAGGTTTTCATTAATTCAATTAAAACTCTCTGACTCCCGAGTAGGTCCATGAAAAACAAAAATATTCTACATAAAATACAAAACATAAATAATACCATTACAACTATAAAGTAATGGTGGATCATGATATGAGGTTAAAGCTGTATCACCAGTTCCTCCTCAGCCTGGACACATACTGTATCTAGAGCAGCCTTCTCTTGGATTGGTTAACAATACTATTCTTACACCCATTTGGTTGACATGTAAAACTATACACTGAGAAGTTGAACAGTGCTCTTCCTGCAGCTGTATTCTCATTGTATCATTGCTGGCCACCTTTAGCCTCTGCAGCAGGACCGGCTCTAGCCATTTTGGTGCCCTAGGCGAGATTACTCCCAGGCGCCCCCCCCCCCCCAAAAAAAAAAAAAAAAAAAATTCATTGAGTAAATCCTGGGTGAGGACATGAAAAAAATTAGTCTCTCTACAGTCATGAAAAGAAACTGTTGTGGTGCTTGAAATGGGTATACGAAAGTCTTAGCTTCAGAAAAGCAGTGGAATATACTGTATAAAGGCTAATAGATAAGTGTGGAAAACAAGTTAAAATGAAATTTTGTGAAATTGCTTTTTGAGCATAAATGTTATCTGTCATTCTATTTTCACCAAATGTCTCAAATGTAAAATAAAGAAGCTAAATATTGACTTCACATTACATTTCAAACTTCATGAGATGTGTGTAGCCCTAAATAAGAAATTAGCTTTTTCTCCAAACAAAATATCAACTAAACAGACAGAAAACACAAAATTTACAATATTTAACCTATATAATGTAGCCCACACTACATGTGTTGTCACTGTGGTGCTGTTTGACATGTTAAAAAAAATGGTTTGAGAGCTCAGCAGGTCTACAGAGCTGGAGCTGTGGCCCTGCTGTCTAAGCAGGCTGAAGTCTGAACTCTCTCTTCTTTTTTTCAATATCTTCCTCATCTAATGAGTCAAAACTTTCAGCCTCTGAAGCACCGTCATCCTCCTCACTGCTTCTCTCTCTCTAACGATTCTGCGGGTTCGAAGCGCTTCACAGCTGTTCTTTTGATTGACAGGTCGTCAAGGGCGGCGTAAAATGACCGAAATATACAAAAACATATCGAGACGGTCGCGCAAACGAGCCGGCATTCGCGCCGACTTTGAGGATTAATGCAACCAAGTATCCACACATCTAATTAAAAATGTGTCGTTTATAACAAGAAAACGGCTTGAAGTGCAGTGCACTGCACTGCAGACAGGTAGCCTACCTCTGCTGTGTGTGTGTGTGTGTGTGTGTGTGTGACTGTGGGGAGAGCGGAGGGCACGTACCAATGGGCATGTGGGGAGAGGGGGGGGGCGACTTAGTAAGTAATGTTGTAACATATTATATTTTTGCTTTTTAATAGGCTTTGCATTTAAATTAACGTGGGATTATTTTTGTATTAAGAAATAATACCAACTAGTTATAGTGAAAGTTACACCTTTTTTTCTTTCCCATTTGTGGTGCTGGCGCCCCCTGGATGGACGGCGCTCTTAGCATTTGCCTATACGGCCTATGCCACGGGCCGGCCCTGCTCTGCAGACTGCAGTTGACCATGTGATGGTTGTTTATGATCACAACTGATCTTCAAAACCAATCACCCAATCAATTTTTTAAATATTCTTTGATGAAATCAATCTTGGTCCTGAGGTCTTTTTTTTTTTTTTGCAGACAACCTCACAACCAACTTGTCCTTTGAGATAATCAGCTGGCGTTTTAGCATCCAGCTCTGGAGAGAATTGGTAACCAACACCCTCACTAATTTGATCTTGACAGTCTGGATGATGCTCACAGCTCCAGTGCCAACAATCAGCGCAGTGCCAGGTCGCTTTGTCCTTCCAGTAATGTCTGCAGGATGTAATTTTGGTCCAAATACAATGTTCAACGAACCCTGACGGCCTCGGTTTCTCACTACCTCATTCCACCCATGGGAGCACGTTTTGGCTCATCCATCTGTTGGTTCGTGACACAGCACGTTACCTGGTGAAGCTGCTGACACTGATACTAATCTCATTAAAACTCAGGTCATACTGAGATATGGGCATGGGACACATTTTCTGGTCATTGATTTTATTAATAGTGGCAGCTGGTGCTAATCTGTTTCAGGCCTTTGTATTTCCTGCCACCAACTCAGTTTTGATTATTCCTAGGAACAACCTGCATTGCTCCACAGCTCCACTAGACTTAAAAAAGATAAGAAAAGGGCAGATGATCAAAGATTGAGAGAAGATTAACGATATGGTCTGCCAGGGCTCATCCATCTGTTGGTTCATTGCATTGCAAGCTGACACCGATGCCAATCTCACTTAGGCAACGGCGGAAAAATCTCAGGTCATGCCTCGGTGGATGGGTGGGGTGTGTGTGTGTGTGTCATCAGTCATAAATCAGTATGATCTGAGTTTTTTTCATGGTGGGAAGATTATGTTTAATCTTCTCTACATCTTTGATCATCATATTTTTGGGTCAAACAGGGCCAGCCCTAGACTTTTAGGGACCCCAAACAAGATTTTGTTTGTGCCCCCCAAAACACTCCAAACTCAAACACCAAGTCACGCACTGTTTACAACTGAATGAATAGACACACACACACACACGTTTATGTGTTGAATCAATTGAAGTGAACCCTGGTAGGGAACCTTTCTTTCCACCCCCCTCCAGCGGTTGAGGCCCTAAACAACCACATACAGTGTTTATGCCAGCACCAGCAACCGGCAAAGACACATTTTCTATAATCACTTCACTTGAATCACAGTCAGACGATCAAAGATGGAGAGAAGATTAATGATATGGTCTGCCACGGCTCATCCGAGTTGGTTCATGACATGTCACCTTAAGGAAGCTGATACAGATATCAATGTCACTTATGCAATGGCAGAAAAAACTCAGGTCATACTGACCTATACGAGACACATTTTCTGATCTGATCATACTGTAGGCCTTTGTGTTTCCTGCCGCCAACTCAGTTTTGATTATTCCCAGGAACAACCTGCATTGCTCCACTAGACTTAAAAAAAAAAAAAAAAATCAGATGATCAAAGATGGTGAGAAGATTAACCATCCGGTCTGCCACAGCGCATCCATCTGTTGGTTCGTTAAGGAAGCTGACACTGATGCCAATCTCACTTAGGCAATGTTGGAGAAAACTAGGGTCATACTGACTTATGGGTCAAAGGCACATCACATTTTCTGATCATTGAGTCATGGCTGCTGGTGCTAATCTGTACCAAAGTGTTTGCAGAGTACGCCTTTCTGTTTAACTGCGGCCAACTCAGTTTTTATTATTCCCAGGAACAACGTGCATTTCTCTACAGCTCCACCAAATTTAAAAATGATAAGAAAAGGTCAAAGATGGAGAGAAAATTAACAATATAGTCTGCCACCCTCAGGCCAGACTGGGGGTGGCAGACCATATTGTTAAGGTTTGGTTGGACTGTAGAGGAATGCATGTGTTTCTGGGAATAATTAAAAACTGAGTTGGCAGCATTACAAACACTTTACATCACTTTGCAGCAGTCCAGATTTGCACCATCATTTAATGGACATAAATTGTGTCTTTGACCCATGTCTAAATGCAGAGATTTGCAAAAGCAGATAAGTGCCATTTTGAAAAAATGAGCTAAGGCTTTGTAATTATTCTTTGCATAGTTTTGTTTTCAATAAAACTTTACTTTTTTGAGATATGTCTGTTTTTTTACATCTCAAAGTCACTCAACTTTGGTTTGACTGATATCACCTTATGTAAATAAAAAAAAAAAAAGAAGATTCTAGAACTAAAAAAAAAAGGAGTTATCTGCTTTTGCAAATGAACTCTTAAGTTTGATCCACGTCTAAATACCTGCGTATATTCCCCCCATTGCCAAAGTGAAATTAGTATCAAGGTCAGGTATTTGTGTCAGCTATTACTTGACAGTGTGATTGCCAAAAAAAATTTTTTTGTTCCCCATGACAGAGCAACATTTTCCTTTCTCATCACTGAAAAGGTGTCAGTCAGTCAGTCACTCATATGTCACATGAAACTCCACAACCAACAGTGATGTAATTACAGAAAGGTGTTCACTTGTAACTGATCTGGATTCCATCCTTTAGGCATGCAGGTAGACAAGCATACAAAGCGCAGGACTACTGTACATGGACACTTTTAAAATCTTGGCACACGCATGTGTAACTGACGCCTCAAGACAAATATTCTTTCTGCAAATCTCTTGGAGCGCATAATCTCTACAGCTATTCTGCAGGATGGCTGGAGGACGAAGTTGAACCCTAACAATTTTGTCGATGTTTTAACGTTTTCTATGGGTTCACCATGAGGCTGAAAGTTTTGGGGGGTTTTAGTGAAGTGTCTGTACAGTTCTGATTAATCCTGCAAAGTATCTCAACATCTGTCACCATGAGGCCCGACAGCTGTGTTTCTGTGTGAACTGTCTTAACAACCATTAGATCAGTCTGAACGCTGCCCCTCCCCCCCAGTGACAGTGACAGATTGACCTGCTTGACATCAGTATATTAAAACTGTCATTTTCAGAATGGCGGCGTAAAGGAAAGTTTGTCATACCATCGTCATAACTCCGGCGCTCATCTGGTTTTCCAACACTTCACCTGCGTTCTCACAGCGTGGGCCATAATTACCTCCACTGTGCTCTCTGGAAAGAAAACATGTCTGTGGCTTTCGTGCATTTCTAATGTGTGTGTAACAGGTCTCACATCCTGTTGACCATACATAGTAGAAACACTACTAGACTGTATGAAGTGTGTAGACACACCAGAGGGCAGTGCAGGGTAAGAAGTGACAGACAAGTGCAGCATTGAGCTTTCTCGTCCACAAACACAAAGTGCATCATCGAGTTGATTATTTTTAAGGAAATAATCCTCAAACTTGTAAAATAAATTCTGAATACATTGTATCCAATCTCTCTGTCTTTTTCACATCAGGTTGTGTAATAACTACTGTAAGGTGTGGTATAAAACAAGAACATTTACTTGGGAAACACGAGTCAGATATTGAAGACACAGTGAAGAGTTTTTGATATGTTTTTTTTTTCTTCAAATCCACAATCCATTCTTTACATTCACACCAGCAATCAAATCCAGACTTCTTATTCTCAAACAAACACATTTCTGATCTGTTATAATACAACTCTGATAAGCTTTTAAAAAAAGATGGCACCATCACATGGTAAGGGAACATGATCAGGGAGGAGAGTGTTTTCATAGGCATTTTTAACAAAAATACTTCTTTCCATGACGATAGATTCTTTAGGTTTTTTTTCCTTCTTCTTCTTCCATATACTATAACGATAGAATAAAATTTTGTCTCTGAAAACTGAAAGTTTTATGTTTGGAGAGTGCTATGTTGAACATGTTGCATAGTCGAGGAGACATAAATGTAGGGATGGAGGGGAAGGGTCTTAAGTTAAAACGACACATAAGGAATAAAAAGCTCTTTGTTTAATGCAGTGTGCAGGGTTAAAAAAAATTGAATATTTCTATGTGATTGTTTTGGCTCCAAACCTTGAAAAACTAGTCAAATACCTTGAACCTTGAAGCTCATTCATAGGGGCATGTGAGTGTAAAATCCGGACTGTAAGCATTAGTGAGACATCGTCCGTCTTTGTGCAAATGTAACTCAACAGAACAAGATCCACAGCAATCACATGTGATAATAATCTCCCAAGCAGTTTCATGAACACAGAAGGGGAAAGATTGTTTTGTGTATCAGTCACATCACAGCTGTTAAAAGTGCCACTCTGCGTCCATCCTCTTGGCAGGCAAACAAAGAACCAGCTTAGCTTAAAAAAAAAAAAGAAAAAAAATACTGTTATTCTATTTTACGGTCTGATTAAAGCTCCAATCCTAAAACCTGAAGAGCTCAAATCACGAACCAAAACTCTCCCAAACTCTCTTTGCGATTCACGTCTTTACAGATTGTGTTTATAAGAGCAGACTCCTCTGAGGAATCCTTGTCCAACGGTAGACAAATGTGTTTATGTAGCTCATTCCGCATCGGCTGGAAGAAAGCTGAAAACATTTCTAGTTGCAAAACAAGTGGGGGAATTCCCAACTCAGCTTATAAAGTGTCTCGAGATACCGTGCCAAGCGTTTTTTTGTGTATTTTCGTTTAAAAACCAGACGTTAAAACAAATGAAGAAAAGGGTACACAAATATGAACCACACCCAGTCTCTGCTGCTGGTTCTAATTTTACAAGCTCCGGCCAGGGAGCCGAACTGCTTTTTCTTCTTGTCTCATCCATACATACATTCATTTGTCCTGTCCTGTCCTCTGATCAGTCAGCTGTCCCTCCACCGAATGAGAACATGCAAGAGTTTGCAAGTTGCCGAAAAAGCCAAAAATTCTCATCCCCCGGTTGTTCTCCTTTTGCGTCTTCAGTAGCATCCACAGACCTCTGCTTTGCCTCAAGTCTTTGTCCATCAGAAAAAAAACAAAGATCCATGATGCTGGCCGGGGTCACCGGAACTCATAGATGGCTGCGCTGTGCTCGGGAACGTGGGTGAGGTTTAGTGACTGGTACCTGCAGAGTAACAGCACGATATACGTAGGTTAAAAAAATGAACTAATCCAATAGAAAGCATGCACATTAGTTATAGCCATGTTTGCTCATCCCTTGAGGCTTTCAGACTGCATGATATTGCTGTCTCCATATCATAAATTCATGAGCTTCAGCCCTATTTCCTGCTTTGTGACAGTGCATGACTGATTAAATTAAAAGGGTTTCCAATGTTTAGTTTTTTTTTATCTTAAAGATTATAATCCTTAATATTTCTAATGAAATATATCATTTTTGCTCTGCATTTTTCAGCAATAGCCATTTTGTGTATTTGCAAGGTTTAAGGTTGCGTCGCCTTCACCCTTATGAGACATTCACTTAATCTAATGCGATTCCATCTGATCAATATCAGCCGCAGTGTTTACTGTTCACTCTCTTTACACTACATCAGAGCTGTATGGCAGGCATCCTGCTACTACTTAACACAGGGCTTTTATAGTGATGAAGCCACAGCAAGTGTGTCTATGTCAGACATCGACACATCAACAAAATAAAAACCACAACCATCACAATGAACACACATTCACCGAAGCATTTACCACTTCAATTTGATGAAAACAATAAAAAGCCATTCATCTGATTCAGAAAGTCTGAATCATTTGACTTTTTCCGCCAGTATTGTTTTCCAGTTCGTCAAAAGCCAACTGAAAATAAAAGGGTTTACAAGTGGAAGTGATGAATGTTGACATCTGAGATCCGACAGTTAATCATGCTTGAAAAAGCACGAGGAACAAGATGAATTGAGGTCTGGACTGATGCTTGTGTTCAGTCTGGCAGCAGAGCACAAAGTCGATCCTGTAAGACTGTACAGGCATGCGCTCACGAGTCCATAACAACATTCACTCTACCAGTTCTCACAATAACGCTAAATGCCACCATGATGGTAAGTATGACATAAGCAATGGTGGTTAATCATTTTCCACTTCTGAAACATGGTCTAAGATAAAAGGTATTTTGTGGTCGGGAAAAGAAACTGAGCAGACAGAGCAGGGAATTAAAATAAATGAATGGAATGAAATCAGTGGGTTTTTGTAACAATAGTTAAGCCATTATATGCACAGGGAGTTGAAAGGAAAACCAAAGAATGTCAAATAAAAAGGAAAGCGCTGAAGATGGAGTACAAGCAGGCCACTTGTTTGCCTATGAACAGGCAGAACGACCACATAAATAAGACACAACAGGCTGCGGGTGTGATTGTTCTGCTTAGTCAGTATAAAGTCTAATACACGGTCGCTCAGGAAAACCACATTCATCTACGAATCACTGGAGCAGCTCCCAGGGAACCCTGAAAAACACTGCAGAAAGCTCGGAAATTGTGTCTCTTAATGACTTTTCCCATTCAGATTTCCCCCATCTGCTCTGGGATTTGGTCCAGCAACCTTTCCTTTTTTCCCCCTTTCCTCCCATATAACGACTGCAGCTCAGCTCACATGCAGGAACAGTAGTGATCATGTGGTGCGTTACCATTCAGAGCTTCTGTGGTAGTAGTAGCCCTCGATCGTTGCTGTGGATTTCTGGAAGCAGATGTAGTAGAATCCAGCAAAGGAAGCTCCGCTAATGTCTTTGATTGTGTGGTCTGGGACCAGAAACTGCTCCTGAGAGGACGGACAGGGAGAGAAACCGCAGCAGCTGCAGTTCAGAGGCTATCGACTATAGCACACGCCGTATGGTCAGGCTCACTTTAGGTTAGTTTACGCTTACCTTCCACCTCATGAAAATATAGTCCGAGTTCTTCAGATCCTCATAGTCAAAATCATCTGAGTTGAATGTCTTTGCGTACTGGTAGAAGGCCTGGAACTTGCCCTTTACACAAAATTAAAATTGATGTCACAATAAAACCAGCCAACTGTTGAGTCAGTGTGTGGATGTGTAAATGATGAATTCAGTTTTCTGCCTTACCCAATGCTTGCGATCCACATCTTCATCTGCATCCCATTTCCTGGTGAGGAATGGCCGTTTCCTGCTGATGATCTCTCCAGCGAAGAACGTGGTCAGCGTTGGGTATTCCTACGGGAGTGAACGCCACAGAGAAACAAACAGGAATGTTTTGTTTTGTTATGTTTTGTTTTGTTAGCTCTGGTGCAGCCAACCTGTTACTGTTTTGTCTGTTCTTCTCTTTGTGAAAGTGAACGAATACTACATTCAATGCTAGTGCTAAAAGAGGAGACAATTTTCATTCTGAAACAAAGTAGAAGGTAGAAAGTAACTATGATTAGAAAACATAAATATACAAGCTTATATTCCTGGTTTATGATTTGTAAACAACTAATTTTGTGGAATATATTTCTTCATCTTAAATTAGGTTTTTCTCTATGTCTTATAATGATCATGTGACCTTAGAAATTCCTCATTAACACCCCCTTCTCCCACTCCAGCTTTAAAATACAGGCTAAAATGATCAATAGACACCCAGCCTGTGTTTGCCAGCTTCTGGGGCAGCTCTAATGAGAGTGGGTCTGTTGTAGAGTTAACATGCTCTACAATGTAAACAAGAGAATACAGAGTGGGGTTTGGCTGGAGCTGGACTGTACCAGTCTCTTCAAACAGCCACAATGAGCCTGTGGCCAGACGCAGCTTAAATTATGTATGTTTGTGGTTTAATGAAGAGAATTACTTCTCACCTCAGTCAGACCCTTTATCTTCAGGTAGCCACACAGGTATGAGTCCTCCATGGTGACATGCTTTGAAGGAAAACACACATAACAACAGATAAGGTCACTTCATAGCAGTTTCATGTGTAATAGTTACCTCGATATTCAAATGACAGTAAGTGGGGATGCTGTAATGTGCTTTTATGAAGCTAATATTACATTGCTGTCAGTGTCTTCTCACAAAAAAAAAAACATAAACATGCATGTTTATAGGAATTTTGCTACATGGTGAGGCCAAAGAAATACTGAACCTCCACAAGCAGCAATAACACTAAACGAAATGTCTCGTCAATGTAGTTGAAGCGGGTTGTTAACTGCTGGTCGCAGGCACTGCTACACCGACAGCTAGCGAGGCGAGTTAGTCAACGACAGGCCAGGGCCCATTGATTTTCGAGCTGTCAATCACCACACCGTCCGTTTGACAGATCACCAAATAGCCATGACAGCTCGCCCCGAATAATGACATTTCCGCTTCACAACCCCACCTGCAAAACGACCTCCACGTCGTACGAGTTCCCTTTGCTCTTCTGGTGCCCCCTGAACTTGGAGCCGCTGTACAGCAACGAGGTGACAACACCGGGCTGCTGGGTGTTTATCGGTGGCGGCGGGATAAGCGAGGACGAGGATGCGAAGGCCGCAGCGGGGGAGTCGCTGAGGTATCCAGCGGGGACAGGCATGGTTCCCGCTTCGCTGGGTGGCACCAACCGCGGTCACTGGCCGTCTAAACGATGGCCTTTGTCAGCGTCCGTGAAGAGGTGGAGGAGGACTGGTGAGACCCACCAACGTCCAAATCCCCACTTATTCCCCTGTAGTTTAGTTTACCAACCACCAAGCTCCCAGAAAAGTAAGTGGACTTCGACGCGGCGACGTAGCATCAGCATCGAGCACTCTCATTGGCCACCAGAATCCACCTAGCGAAGATCTTGACTGCTCATTGGTTCAATTTCCGGAAGGCTTTGTGGGAGTTTCTGAGTGTAGTTTTTTTCTTGTTGTGTTACAGCGCTGTGGAAGAACTTAAAAACTACGTTTCCCAACTGCTAACAGCGTTCACGGTGTTTTCTGTCAAGCGCAGGAAGGTCAGACCGTCAGACGCGTGCTTTTGAATGTAGGACCAGTTTCATGAAAGCAGAGGAAGAAATGTGTGTTTGCAAATAGAGACTTAGTGGCAGTGTACAGTTTGCCAGGACAGTGTAAACAGGAGCCGATGCTAACACGGAAAACAGCTTCTTTTATAAGAATGGTGCATCTAATTAACTGAAGTCTACCGCGTTGCTTTGCACTCAGCTAGCTTTTCCTAACACATCTTCCATCTTCTTCCACTTACCTGCCACTATGTTTAGGAGTCTTGTGAAACTCCAGAGTCAGCTTGGGAGTGCCCTTTCTCTCAGTAAATCGTGCTCAAGAAGTCAGCACTCACGATTTACTTTGAAATACTCAACAGCAGCAGCAGGTAAGATACTCAGTCTGACTGCAGCAGTATGTTTAAAAAATAATTTCTGTTGTACTCATGTGATGTTTTCTGATGTCACCAGAAAGAAGGAAGTTTTATGAAGATGTCAGCATATCCCAAGGTGAAGGTAAGTGCCAGATATTATTATTAAAAGGTCCAGTGTAGAAGTTATTAAAACCCTGTGTGCACAGTGTCAAAGTAAAACAGTGCTCTCCTTTTGGCATGTTAAAAGACCTACAGTGTTTCTGATATAGGTGTAATGATGTAATTACAGAATCAGAATCACCTTTATTGTCATTGCACAATAAAAAGAATACAGCACAACAAAATGTGTTTGTGCAACCTCTAAAACAATGCCAACATACACACACTCATTCATAAATGCGTAAGTGCTAAAAGGAGCTAATATTGCACAGTCCCAGTTTATTGCAATTTGCTGTTCCAACCTTGTGTCATAGGTGGTGTATACGAGATTAACCTTGACAGAAGGAAGCTGAAAACCCCTGGAGGGAAGCTGTTCACAGTGCCAAATGAAGCCCTGGCCATCGCTGTGGCAACTGAGTGGGATGCTCAAAGAGACACACTCAAATTCTACACCATGCACCTGGTATGACCTTTGACCTCAGGTTCAAATAAGGGTAAATGTGTCATATAAACAGAGAGAGACTGCTTCTTGTAACATAATAGGAAATATTAAATGTATTCAGCTTCAAGGACAATTTACAGTGATGATTTATCACACAACAAATGCCACATATTGTATTGTAGTTATGCTGTGCTTATGCGTACTTGTTTAGTCGTCCATTTTAATCTGATATAAATATTATGTGTTGCCTCCATGCTCTAGAAAGATAGTTTAGAATCGAAACTATATCAACTGACATTACAACTTGACACGGCTTTGTGTGTGTGTGAATTGTCTTTGTGAGAATTAGAGGTGTGAAAACCCGGTCATGTTTTCAGCTTTTCAGTCCCCCATTTAAGGTAACTTGTAAACTCTTCATGCAGACTACACTGTGCAACACAGCTCTGGACAATCCCACCCAGCGTAATGAGGACCAAATGATCAGTGCTGCTCTGAAATTTCTGGAGACTGACACAGTTTGGTAAACTACTCATTTTGTTATTTACTTTTATTTATACATTTACATTAAGCTTTTCAAAATATGGCTTAATCATTGCTTTTAATTACTAACAACAGTGATTTATCGGCTTTTCTATACAACATTTATTTCTAACAACACTCAATATAATCATCCTCAGTTTGCACATCAACACATTTTAAATGTCCATTCCCTCAATGAAGTGACAATCTTTCCTTTAAAACGTTATGCTTGTGGAATACATATGGATTAGTAACTTGCAGTATCGGCTTTAAATGTTAATGGTGTTGTTCTTCTGTGTGTAGTTACAGAATAGATGAGCCCCATGAATTGGTTGAGCTACAGAAGAATGAGTGGGACCCTGTGCTGCACTGGATTGAAAACAGGTAACAGCAGCATTAGTTTTTTTTTTTTTTTTTTTTACAGGATTTATACAGGACTTTCAAATTATTACTATTATTAAGATTACTAAGCTTTTTCCTAATTGTCTATATCTTCCTACAACTCATTTGCAGATACGATGTCACAATTGGCTCTTCATCTAGTATTTTGGGTCCTGAGATTCCAGAGGCAACCAAAGACACTTTCCGGCAACACCTGAAGTCTTACAACTTTTGGTCACTGACAGGTCAAATATGTCTCAACTGTTCCGACATAAACACTCTAAACCATTTACTTGCTCATGAAAACAGACCTAGATTTCAATATGGCCTACATGTATTTATTGTATTGTACGTATATGTATTTAAGTGCCTGCATTTAAGTTGTGTGACTGGACAAGAGTCAACATGTTATTTTTGTGATAATTAACCTTATTGCTTGGAAACAGGATTTTATTGTACTGTTACAGTTGCAGTAATATGGTTTCTCTTTTGCAGGGCTTGAGTATGTCATCACTCAGCTGAAGTCTGTTGTTCTGTCCCTGGGCATGATTGACAGACATCTGAGTGTGGAGCAGGCTGTGCTGCTCTCCAGACTGGAGGAGGAATACCAGGTAGAGGAGAGTGTTTGCACCCACAATCTTTCCAACAACATATTTGGTTAATGTTGCTTTCCACTATTGTTCCTCACAATAAGAAGCATTGTTTATCACTGTGCCTTACATCTGTCATAGTCAGAAAATTAAGTGCATTCTGTCCTCGAGAGAAACAGCACCATCTTCTGTTTCAACAGTGTTTTCCATGATAGTTAACATGGAAGCGCATAATATGCAAAGGAGTGTAGATGCTGACTTTGTTTATCAAATTATTCTTGACCTGTTTGTCTTCTGTCTCTGCTTGTGATAATGATTTTGTCACTTTGTACTGCATTGTGTATAGTGATTGGTTGCACTTGCTGCTTGCCATCATTTGCTTACCTCCATTTTTCTCCCACACAGATTCGGCGCTGGGGAAACGTCGAGTGGGCCCATGACTATGACATGTATGAGCTGAGGGCACGCACAGCTGCCGGAGCTCTTTTTGTTCACCTCTCATCTGAGAGTTCAACTGTCAAGCGCAAACTTCTACAGGACTGAGAAACATACTGAGAAAGAATCACCTCAGCTCATCAACAATGTACATTCATGCAGAAAAACACAACATCATGTTAGTTCCATTCAGCAATGACAGCAGCTCTGTCTGTCATCTGTTGCCGAAACATCTCACTCCAGCACAACATACTGGTTGTCGTTTTCTTTTTTTTTTGCACTGTTAATATGTGGAAGCTGCCAAGAGTGGCACACCTCATAGAGTTTCCAGGCGGTTCTCAGTCATCCGTGACATTTTGGACGCTGGTGACTACTACTGTTGTCTGTTTGGTGGTGGAATGTTAATTCCCTGGCTGCTTTTTCTGTGTGCTACGTTTGAAATCTGGAAGGTGCATATGCTATTCTACCAACAAGCTGTCCATATTAACTGTGCTGTGCAGACAAAGGCTTACTGCATGTGTAAAATATCCACCTGCAGTCGGTAAAACATACTGCATCCATATAACTAACTAGTTAAGATTGCTAACTTTATGTTTTATGTATTTTGATATAAAATACCAAACAGAGAAAGCCTGGTCATGAGTATTGCCTCAACGCTGTTTCTACAAAAAGTTTAATTTTACAGGTGAAGTGGCCCGCTCTGTGTCATCCTTCCATGTAAAAATCTGAAGGTTTCGTTGATTTTACAGTTAAATGATTCACATAAATATATAGTCTGACAGGTATTTGTCTGTGCCCTCTCCTCTGCATCTGAGCAAAACATGTCGGCGGAGTTTATTGTGAATTAAAACCCAAACAAGGCAAAACATTTTGACGAGTGTCTCTCTCAATTAATGAATATACTGTATGTACACATTCACTGTCTGTATCCTCTCACAGACCGAGTGCTGCAGTCATATAATAGCAATTTCAATTTTATTGTTGCAACCTTTGTACCTTTTATTTACACTTGCCCAACTCTCATGATGGGTGGTCTAACTGTCCAATCACGCTAAAGGTCAGGATTTGTTGGCCAATGACGTTGCTCTGTGGGCGGGACTTAATCGACGTTTCCTCATGTATCATCATCATCCCATGGACTGACTTGTTTGTTGTCGAGCAAGATGGAGTTCCTTTTGGGAAATCCTTACAGTACCCCAGTGGGGCACTGCATTGGTATGTAAATAGATATTTAGGAAACGACCGTGCATGCAGCTTGATGTGTTTGTCCCGGAAAGTGTGTGTTTAATGCAGTAGTCATTAACGGTCTTCCTACCATTAGCATGCTAACGTCCCTCAGTAAGTTCCCTACAGCTGGAGAGCCGCCGTTAGCCGCCTTGCTAACTAGTAGTTACGTTAACAGCTGCTGTCATTATGCTCGCGTTACCGTTTTCAAACTAAAGCTCTTTTTTTCATCCCACTGTCATTTCACCAGTCAGCGTTAAACACATTACTACAGCCACTTTTAGCTCTGAGGTTGGCTACAAACTAAATCAGCTAGCAGTTAGCTAGCCGCCAGTCATCGTCATAAGCAGCTGTTTTACTGAAACGTTCTTAAACGTTGTATCCTCAGCCTCCTTATTGTGTGTGTGTGTGTGTGTGTGTGTGTTGCAGAGAGAGCCACAGATGGCTCCCTGCAAAGTGAAGACTGGACTCTCAACATGGAAATATGTGACATCATCAATGAAACAGAGGATGGGTGAGTACCCAGAGAAAAATCAATGAGTGTCCATAGATGTTATTGATTAACATTCCTGTTCGTTAGATTCATTTCTTCTTTACGTGTCCCTTCGCTGTTTATGATGCATTTTGAATAGTCAGGCCTGTCTTTTCTTTACCTGTGTCATATTTAAACTAGAAGCCTAGCTCTAGTAATGTAAGTTGCATATATACAAGGCCTCTCTGCTTATCTCACTGCTCCATTAACCTTGTGTTTTAGCTGGTGTGTGAAGTCCAGGGCTTGTTTGATTAATGGGTTGTAAACTATGTAAAACATAGGTGGGTCTAGCCTGGCTTTACTCAATGTGCTGTAGCAGTCTATAAAAATAGGCGTGACTCTGCTTCTTTCTTGTCTCTGGGGAATGCAAGGGACTGTCATGTATCCTCCGCTGTGATGTGATGCTGATGTGATTTGTTAGAAGTGGTCAAAGAATTTAGGAAAAGTTAATTATTTCTATCTCACAGCAGAACAGTCGCAGTGTTCGTCCAGAGGTTGTGTAAAGTCAAGGAATCATTGACACACGCCCCGGCATGGTCGTCTGTGTGTCAGTGCCATCCATTATGCCCCCTCAAACCTTTGGCTATTAACCTCGTGTTAACGCCACAGTTTAATGGCAGTCCATTAAAAAGTAGTGGGCATATGGATCCTTGCTATCCCTGTGTCTTTAATGTGTGCTTTTACTTGTTTGCGTGTGTATGTGTGTAGGCCAAAAGATGCCATTAGAGCAGTGAAGAAGAGGCTGAATGGCAACAGGAACTATAGAGAAGTGATGCTGGCTTTAACGGTGAGTTGGGTGGTTACACTGCATCAAATATATTATTAGGTACATCCAGTTGTTCTATTGTCAACGTTGGCCATGTCAGAAATAGTCACATATGATGTCACGTATTTAATGTGTCTCTCACAAAATGCAGGAATGTAAGTCATGTAAATATGTAGGTCACTTGATTGTATGACATAATGTGTATTCACAGAAAAGCTGCATCGTCATGCACTGTCTGGGTTGTGAAATCCTCATTGCAGTTACGTTTGATTTACAGCCTGTGACAAAAGCAGCAGCGTATTCTGAAAACTGTTTCTGCTCTGCACCCACCAGGTCCTGGAGACGTGTGTAAAGAACTGCGGCCATCGTTTTCATGCTTTAGTCACCAGCAGGGATTTTGTTGACGGTGTGCTCGTTAAAATCATCTCCCCTAAAAACAACCCACCTACAATCGTTCAAGATAAAGTCCTCGCCCTAATTCAGGTAAGATATCGATGAGATTGTGTGCACTTTTTTTTAGGTGTTTATTACAGCAGGTGTGGCTGTGCAGCTGTCCAGGAGGTTGCCTGTCATCCCCAGGCAGCACCTCAGGTAAAGTCGTGTCTCCAGGGCTCCAGCCAGGAGCAGCTCCAGTTACCTGGCACAGCTCAGGTATCCCTGCAAGGCTCATGTGAGCTGCTCTTATTTCCATCAGGGGAACCATGTGACTACAGCTACAGCATTAGCTCCAGGAAGGCAGCACATTATACCTGTGAGAGAAACGAGCGAATCTAAGCGTTTCTTGTTTGTCTTGCCACTCGACAAACAAGTTCACGACAACAGAGTCAGCTGGGGAAATTGTGTGGGAAAGCAGAGCTTCCTTCATGCACACATAGCCAGGGTGTTGTTGACATTTCATTTAGCAGGATGTGTGTGCAGACCGCAGTGGTGTTGTGGAGCTCCTTCAGTGTGATAAAAATGAGCATGCTTGCAGTTAATAGTCTTGAAAGTAAGTTAATATTCCAGCCAATCGCTGTGAAAGACGTGGAAATCTGAATTTAGATCACAGTAGCTTGCAGTTGCTGTCACAAAATAGAACAAGAACTCCCTCAAAGTCTTTGTGCACTTGTATTTTTAAAAGTGTGTCATGTGTTTGAGGTGCTGTGTAAAGGACTTGAAACGATTCAGAGAGCAGACCTCATTTATTATACTGACATTTATTATACTCGCTTTGCTTGCTGTGTCCGCACTCTCTTCAACCGTCTTTTTTTTTTTTTCATTCGCTCACTCGTTGCCTTTCTTGTCTTCTCCAGGCATGGGCTGATGCTTTCAGGAGCAGTCCAGACCTTACAGGCGTGGTCCAAATCTATGAGGAGCTAAAGAGGAAAGGCATTGAATTCCCCATGTCAGAACTGGAGACCCTGTCGCCTATACACACACCCCAGCGGGTAGGAGCCAGAAGATTTTATGCAAAGATTAATCAGAATAGATTATCTTTCTAATTAATCTGCCACATTATGTTCTGTTTATTATCTCATTGTCTGTTGCCTCTAGTCCGCAACTGCTCCAGAGGGCGACTCCACCCTACACAAGTACACCACCACCACTACTCAGCCCACACCGCAGGCCGTCCCACCAGCCTACAATAACCCACAGGTCCAGGTCCCCAACATCCATGCCTCTGGCTCCATCAATCCTACACCTGAGCAGGTACAGCATTGTCCCCATAAATAACTGAAAATAAACAGTTGCTTCCGATGTGTATCCAGCCTGTAACAACCTGCAGACGCTTACACATTCAAATTTCAGGTTTCTTCTCCATGGATATTGTTAGAATAAGTTTCATGCAATTGAACTGTCATTGTTTAGTCTACTTTGTAATTGCACTATGATCACTTTTGATTGTCACCGGCACTTCAACCTGTTATCTGTCGCTTGAGCCTCAAGCGCTTATCTACTTAGCAGCCACAATTGCAAAGTGCGTGTGAAAATTATGTCAATATAATCTACTATCACGATTTTTAATGTTCAAGTAGTTTCACTGAAATTTCCAAGCTGGTTTTCTGAATCACCACTCTGTTCAGGTTTTCTAACATCAGCTTGTGTGTAGTCAACTGATGGCGGATGACTTTATCTCTGTGTCATCCAGATTTGCCGGCTGCGCAGTGAGTTGGACATTGTTCGCGGAAACACCAAGGTGATGTCAGAGATGTTGACTGAGATGGTCCCTGGACAGGAGGACGCCTCAGACTACGAATTACTACAGGCAAGGAAACACTTGTGTGTCTCTATTTGTGTAATGGGAAAATATAAAAGGGAAGTATTTTGATTGTTTGAACAGACCTTTGCAAACCATTATGGAAAACATAACCTGAGACCATCATGTGTTACATGTGTTTACTTGTGTCTGTACACCTCGTAGGAGCTGAACAGGACTTGCAGAGCCATGCAACAGAGAATTATGGAGCTCATCTCCTGTGTTTCCAATGAAGCTGTGACCGAGGAGCTGCTGCATGTCAACGACGACCTCAACAACATTTTCTTACGTTACGAAAGGTTAGAATAGAAACCTCATGACAAGTCCACATGCAAATGCGGGTACAGACTCATCTGTTGGAGGAAATAAAAACACACACACATTCAAACTTGTCTCTAATTCGACGGTATTTCAGTGTTTGCACAGATTTGGTTAAGTAAACTGAAGGGCTGTTGTTAATTGCTTTCATTTTGTCCCTCAGGTATGAGCGGTTTAGGTCTGGGAGGTCTTCAGCTCAGACTGTCAACAATGGGGTGAGTCAGCAATCTACTCAGGTGGTGAAACGCCAAGTGTTTGCATCACTCGACTCACCATCTCCAGGCTTTTATTTTCTGCTCATCTTTTCTCATTCGTTGACGTCCACACCTTTCAGTGTCTGTGATGTGTCTTTGCATGTTACATTACCCGTTGGGCTTAATGGTGTCTTCCAAGTGTGCTTATCTGTCAGTTACTGCCCTTTAGCAGATGTACATGCCTAGTTAATTGGCAACAGGCACAGCAATTATAGTTTACATTGACAGTCTTTTTCATGAATTTGTTGCGATATAATAGAGTCAGAGCTGGCCTGCTGTTTTTAAGTCCCGTCCAGTAGGGGGAAACATTGACTGCGACAAAACAATGCAAAGCAAAATCACTGCAATTTGCATATGCATTTTTGTTACCCATGTCAGAAGGAAATATGATCAACATAACAATACATCAGTCCCCTGAGAAGGCTGCCAGCATTATCGGAAGCTGAGCTTGGCTCCACATCTAACAGGTGCCCTTTTATTGTTTCCTGAATGGTTCCCACTTGGCAGTTTTATTGACGTCCATTCCAGTCCCGTATGGTTTCAAATGGACCTGTCAACAAATAACACAGTGTCTAAATCTAGATTGAGAATGGCATTTATCAACAGCTATGATTTAGTTCTGGTTTCCATGAATGTCACACGCCCACAGCTGCTAACAGTAGAACTTTTTCTCTGCTTCATAGCCTCTGTCGGTTTCCTCACTGCTGTTTTAATGCTGCGTAATACTGATTCATGATGTTTTCTCAATTAGATGCCGGTAAATGCCACCAGAAATCTTTTGGCTGCTTCATTGGCTTTCCAATTAATTAGACATGCTTTATCTGCCATAGGTTCATACCATTACATTTGTGTCCCTACACAGGCATGTCAATGGTATTCACTGTCTCTTCCTTTCTGTTCTTTTCTGTTCTACTGTTTCTGTGGCTAGCTGAGACAGGCAAGTATGAAAATATTGTCCCTAAATGACCAGTGTCACCCCCACCACCCCCACCCCCTCACCCCCCTCCACAGCGACGGTTGAAACATGGTTAAATTATATGGGCCCAGCCTCTACCACTCTCTTTCACCCCATACGGCATGTTTTGACTATGCAGCCCCCAGCAGCCAATGGCACAATGAAAACTGGAGGTAGACTGACGGCGACATGACCGCTGTCACGTTATGTTGCAGTATCTCAGACAGAGTTTGAGATTTGCAAAATGATCTTGATAGAGCAGCCCCTCCAGAGCCCAAAGATTCAGTCTCTCCTCCTCCTTCCCTGCCGTCGTTCTGCCTTCTTAAGGGGGTTGTTTTTGTCTTAATGGATAGCCAGCAGTTAGAAAGCATCTGCTTTAACTGACAACAAATCAAACCTAAATGCCAAATTGGTCCATTTCCTCTGCGAAAAACAAAATATATTGTGAAACAGTGTTTTTGGAGCCCCTTAAGAAATAGTTTTCCAGGAGGATGTTTAATTTCCCGTTACCCTCAGTCACAGACATTTTCATGCTCTCCTGAAGCTAACCAACAAAATTTCCATCTTTTAAATTGTTCTTATTTATGCACTGTGTCTTCATTTTTTGTGTAGACCACTTTTTTTTTTTTTCTTTTAATCTTTTAGTCCATATTTTAGCAAACACAGTCAAGTGTTGTGTTGTATAACCCTGCCTTTCCTTAGCCTCCCACAAAAGGATTTGTTTTGCGTCTCCTGAGCCACAGAGCTTAAATCCTTCCCTCTGCTCCTTCACTATATATTGTGTCTCATCACTCCTCCTTCACCAGGTCCTGAGTGAGGCTACAGAGGACAATCTGATTGACCTCGGCCCCGGCTCCCCGGCCGTGGTCAGCAACATGCCCAACGCAGCCCCGACCAGCCTGCCCCCCACCATCGCTGCTGCCCCTGCTGCAGCGCCCTCCTCCCCTGCCACCTTGGCCTCTCGCCTGGCTGGTCTTGGTATGCATCTCCTACCTCAGACATTAGACAAGTGTTCACTTTGGGGCAACACAACTATCAGACAATGAATGAATTTCCCTTTGGGTATTAATAAAGTCATTTATCGTATCATATTGATCCTATCTAAAGAGGCTTTATCAACAATATCTGGCTGTGTTGCTGACACAGTAACATTAGGCTGAATGGTGTCAACAGGAGCAGCTTTGTGAAATCAGCCTGCTGATTAATTAGTTATATAATATTGGAGCCAAACTGAGTCCTCTCATGCCAGACTTTAAAAAAAAAATTTAGTCACAGAGACCACAGCTTTAGCAGAGACAGTTTATAATGTTGCTTTGTTGCCATAATTAAGTGTTTACTTGTGTATAAATGAGTGGATAAAATGAACAGTTCCACATTTCAGGTTTAACCTCTTTAGGTGATTATGGTTGATTCAACTTTAGGTCTGTGAGTTAATTATAGATCTATTTTATCTTAGTATAATACTGGAAGTGGGTTAAAAGTAGTTCAAATCTACATCTGGTTCCTGCTCATAACCCTCCATAAACCCACATCTTGTCATTACGTTTGGGTTTGTGTATGGATTAAAATAACAAGATAGAATGAGGTCATTACTGAGCTTCAGTGGGTGAGCGTTGGTAGGTGTGTCTGAACTTTGGACTGAGCCTGGCCTGCTGCTTCCAGTCTTTCTGCACAGATATGATCTGCAAGAAAGCAAGTACACAGATTTTTTTCAAAAGAAGTTAGAGTATATATTTACCTCCTGCATCTGAAGCACTCATAGCCCC
Organism: Trachurus japonicus; assembly: GCF_045865225.1. NCBI lineage: Eukaryota > Metazoa > Chordata > Actinopteri > Carangiformes > Carangidae > Trachurus > Trachurus japonicus. The sequence goes on from NC_140925.1 coordinate 20,369,883, forward strand.
GAGCTGATTCTGCGTTTGACCTGATAACGGCAGCATTGCACCACAGTGGGTTTCTGACACTGTTGCAGAGGCTCTGTAGTTGGCTCAGTAGTTTCTGCAGTGAGCTTGTGTTTTTACACTGAAGGGTTACTTGATAAATCAAGTGTATTATTTATTCTCCAGACATGGGTGCGGACAGCGTAAGCAGCACTCTGAGCTCTCTGCCCAGCTGTAAGCCTCCTACTCAGGACGACTTTGATGTGTTCGCTCAGACCAGGACCGGAGCCATGTCCGAACCACGCAAGACGTAAGAAATCAATTTAAACCTCTTATTGATTCTACTCTTCATTCATTTTTAAACATTAAAAATAACAGTTAATATGACCTTTGATATAGAGTATAAATCAAATGTGGCTTTTTAAAACCCACAGCCATCCTGAGGGGAAGACCTGTAAATCAACCGTTGTCATTTTTAATCTTGACATCTTCAAGTGTGATGTTTTGGAGCCTTTTTTTTGCTTAGAAAGTGCCTGAGACAATTAATTGATTATCAAAAGATTCAGTTACATATTTGTTTTCAATGAGGAAGCAACAGGCAAAAACAGCACTTTACTAAAAACCCATGTCTGTGTCCTTTGTCAGTGGTACAGCAGAGGACGGCCAGGCTCCAGCCAGCCTTCCTCCCACTCTGGACGTCGTGCAGCCAGCTGCAGGAGCGGTGAGTGACCCAGGCTCATGTGTCCAGTGTGGGCCGTTACTACTTTTCACTCTGTTTTTTCATGGCCATGCAGGGAACATCTTCAGCTTATCTGTGTGCTGTGTGACAGGCTGTATCTCATGACTGAAATGCTGCTGTTCAAACTTGTTCAGTTTGTAGCATTTTTTGCTTCTCTTAAGAATATCAAGTAGCAGTACCTTTTCTTATCTGTTGTTATTTATGCATTATTGGCAAGACTGGAATAGATTGTGTCTTATCAAACTGTACTCATCAAGTAGGAGAGCAAACACTTCAGACCAGTACCTAATTTATCACTCGCAGGTTGTTTTCCACTTTTGAAATCTAGTTTGCTGTGTATTGAAAGGATAAACTTTCGATCAGATTGTTCTTCACTGGATGAAAGTTAATTTCCTGCTGTGGCAGACACGTGTTTCCTGTATTCCTCTTCACCAGCATCACCAGCGCAATGTGCACACTGTAATGTGTGTTTGTGTGACTGTGGTCTTGCTCATGTGATGTGCTGCTGCACCATCCACAAACATTTATTTCATTAAAATCCCTTTATTTTTTTCCCCCCTCTTGAAATATTTTCTTAAGTTGCATTTGAGTTAACTCTGAAGTTCATTTAAGTCACATCTTCTTTTGTGTTTGGGGTGGGATTTTTTTTTTTTTCTTTTTTTTTGTTCTGTTCTGTTCTCCGGCCACCTGTGGCGGTCTCGATGCTGCCCCCTGTAGGGTGTCGGCGGCCAGTCCTCTGTCATGGATGACATAGAGGAGTGGCTGTGTACTGATGTGGTGAGCCCATCATGATTTTTATTTCTGCCTGCATTATTCCTCCTCTCCTTTTCCTGTTTTATCCCCTTATCTTTTTCTAAGTGCTTTTTGTAACCAGAAAGTAATGCCTTTCTCTAATATCACATTTCCTCACTCTTTGACCACATTTTAATACCCCAGCTTATTTAAAAGTTACTAACAGTGTGTTTTGAAGGTGAACTGACTATTGTGAAAAAATATTCTGAAATGAGCATAAGGCCTTGAATTCAATTGTCTATAATAAGGTTGTCTGGGCTGTGAATAACTAACCACTCTCAGCTTCGACAATCAAGCTCCTTCTATATGAGGGAAGGATATTTAGACGTAGCTTCACATTTGTATAAAGTTCCCTAAATACTTTTTGTTGCCTAATCTTAGCTGTGTCTGTCTGAACCGAAGCTTGACTTGAGAGTTTTTTAATGTGATGCAGGAGAAGAGAGGATGTATATGTTTGTATTTGTGGTCAAGAACAATTGATAAAGAATTACAAGACTTCATGCTCATTTCACACTTAATCGAGAGACTGTGTTGCAGCATTAAGTGGAAATATCCTGGTGTGTTGGTGGGTTAGACAAATGGTGGATACGTTTTGGTTTCTATAATTAGTCCTTTAAGTGGGCATCAATGGAAAATGGCACTGATGGGTAAGTGGCTCCTTGACTGGTGAACGTTAAATGATAAAAATGTTCTCTGCTCTGTTTGGGACTCATGCTCAGGATCAGAATGTGTCTTGTCTGGTTTGTAGTGGTTTGCAGTGAAATCAGTTTGACAGGCAGTTGTTATCAGGTTTGACATTGTGTTTTTTTTTCGCCCTACAGAAAGGAGATGAAGGTGAAGAAGGCGTGACCAGTGAAGGTAAGACGACACAAATCATAAAAACTAAAACACAGACAAGTTCTCAAAATGTTCTCCTCACCAGATTTAATTTCACATTCCTTTTACTCCAGAGTTTGACAAGTTCCTGGAGGAGAGAGCCAAAGCTGCAGAGATGACCCCCAGCCTACCGTCGCCCCCCACTGGTGAACCGGGCGCAGAACAGGCAACCCCCAGCCACAAGAAGTCAGACAGGCCAGAGGACGCTTTGTTTGCCATGTAGAACCTTTCACCCCGACCCTCCATCCATCAGCCTGAGAGTCCGACCAGCCCAGAAGCATCACCCCCTCCAGGACGGACTGACCTACACTAAAACACATCCACCTCCATTTTCACCACAACACAGTTGAGTTACACTACAGAGATTTGTACATGGCATCCTTGTAAAAAAGAGAAAAGAAAAGAAAAAAAGGGAATTATTCTTGCTCTCCGTTAATTTCCCGTTAGAAAGAGAAAACCAAATAAATAATAAATAGCCTATTTTGATACGCCACTAAACAATGGATCTCACCCACATGACGACCAGTGTCAGAGGCAATGAGGCAGCCTGCTTATTCCTTCTTCTTTACGTGTGAAGAATCTCCCTCCGCCTGCTGTGGACTGCAGAGCTTCGTGTTGCAGCTAATCGTTTAGAAAGATTCCTTGTCATGAGTAGGAAATCCGTTTCCTTTCCGAGCCCTCAGAGCATGCATTAAAACCACCAAACTTGATCATTTAAGTTTTAACTATATTAAAGAACCCCTGACAGAAAACGTTGTAGTTGCTATCGCAGAACCTAAAGGCAGAAACGCTGAGCGTACCCACACGGATATCGTTGTGGTGTTTGTATCGGTCCCTTTTTTCCAAATCGGCCTGAGTTGAACTGTAAATCTGTAAATGACAAATGTCAAGTTTATGCGTTGTGTGTATATTTAAGCTACTGTATGTATGAAAAAGATGTGGATTTATTGTAGATTTTTTGAAAATGGTTCTATGTTTGCAGCTGCTTTGACAATGTAGGGACAATGTACCTTACCAGGGTCAAGTTTTCCACAAGAAAAGGGAATAATAGTAAACATCTGATCATGTACGAGCTCTAAATCAGAAAGATAAAAAGAAGGGAACCGTAATTCTAGTGACGGGCATGATAATTGCGCACCATACCGACAAAATGTGTCCTTTTACCTTCCTTTTTTTGATTCTGTCGTCTCACATCGTAGATTTCTCTTTAGATTTAACCGCAGTTGTTTGATGATGTGTTGGTCACGACAGATTTACTGAGATTATTTTGCTGAGATTTTTATTAGCACAAAGCTGCTGTAGTTGGTTTTTACTTCCATCTGCTAAATGATACCGTCTAATTATTCTTGTTTATGTAACGATCTGTGTGCTGAAGGTGTGTCGTGTGTCGACGCTTTGGCGGGGAGCGGGAATGTTATTTTAAAGAGAATCCCAGTCGGAGTTCGTGGTAGCTGAGGAGACGCATGCTGTCGTTGGTGAGTTTTACTCATTGATTGTAGATTTTAACTCCTTTTTTTGAATGGAAGATGCTGTATCCGTATCTAAAACTGAGTTTAGAGGACCAAATCCGTGCTGTCTTCTGGATGTGGAAGGAAAATCCCGAATGACTTTGTGTTGTTCTCACCGTAGTCCAGTCCTGTCTGGAACCTAGACTCAGCTTCATATCCAGGGAAATGTAATGAGGGGGTTCCGTATCACACTACGAAAGCCGTTTGCACATTATTTTTCTCCTTTATTTCTTGACGCTGACATCTTAAAATAGCCTGACCTTTCAACGTGACATTTGTTTTCAGAAAATGAGCTTGCCGCAGACACACCGCTACAAATCAGACATTTCACTCTTTTGACAATAATAAAATGCAACATGTTACACAATCACAACAAGCTTAAAACAAGCGTGCACTTTGACAGCCGTGTTACCTTTTAACTCGTACTGTAAATCAGCTAACACTTAGCCAGATGTAAGTAATGAGAAACAGAGGTGTAGAAATAATTTATTCAGCACTATTTTTTTTTTCTTCAGATCAGTATTTGAAATGATTTTATTGTAGAAAGGGGAAAGGGAAATGAAATGAACTAAAATGTGTAGGGAGAGTATGAAAAGTTGTCATAATGATGGAAAAATGTGTTTCAGTGTTTTTGGCTTTTGTTTATGGAGTTCAGACTTTCCTTTTTATACACTGCTGCTGGCTAATGTATCTTCTCTGTCATGTTTGTTCGTTTCATGGCGTGTTGTTGTTGGTTGAATGTGTCCATACAGTGAACATACAGACGTGGTTTATAACAGACAGGTCACTGATTTGTAACTGTAAAAGAATCACCAGTTTTTCCCACTCATCCCATGAAAGAAACATATTTTTCATGAACTCACTCACTCAGTTTTACGGACTAACTAGCAGATGACTAAACAGACTCACATACTTACGGACACTTTCGTAAAAGCATTGACATCACACTTTTTTCTTTATTTTTTTGGAAAGGGACACTTCCTTTCTACTTCTGTTTTCTTGTTTTAGTATAAAATGTTTATACGTACGTGTGTCTGTGAACGTGTGTGTGTGTGTGTGTGTCAGCTGTTCTGCAAGTCAGAAACGTTTTTATCTCAGCTGAGCAAAAAGACGCCTCCAAATGTGTGTTTAAAGAATACATGTCGTCCTGTTTGATACCGCCCTGGTTTATTTCAGTGTGAGCTCTGTCAGTGGTTTGTAACTGAGTCTCAGCGTACTGTTAACTCTGCCAGAGTCATCTCAGACCTGTTTTTTCAGAGGAACAATCCGTCTCTCTGTTTGTCGCTGGATGATATAAAAAGAGATGCTGTAAAGGGAGGCCGTGCTGTGTGACTGCTACTTTCTTGAGTTGCCTCATCTCTCATTTCTCTTTGTGTTGTTTGACTTATGCATGAACTCTAATAAAACATTAGCAGTGTGTGATCCAGATTTTTTTTTTGGTCTCTGTTGTTTTTATTTTTATCTGAATCCAAATATTCAGTGCAACATGAAGCTTCACCACGGCGTCCTGCCACCGCTCCTTGGCACACCGTCCTTTCGCCTGGATCCCTCTTCAGTTGGTAATAACCAAGGCTGACCTGCAGTAACCCTTTCCATTTACCTCACCCCCGCCACTCCACCACCCCGCCTCTCTCTGGAGGGCCGTGGGCCCCACACCAGGGGCTTCCCCATTGGCCATCTGGAATCGCCTCATCCCACAACATGGCCCCTCACATTCTGCCTCAGTTACTGGAGCGTTTTCCCGGTCAAAAAAGAAAGAGGGGTGTGTCTGCCAGACAGTAGACTGGAATACACCAGTACACAGGATCCAGTGTGACTCAACATGTGCCGTTTTTAAATGAGTAAATTATGTCTCTGAAATCGTACTGCACAAAAGAGCTGGGGGATTTTTCTCTAGAAGAGGTAAATGGATGCTTTTATGTTTTCAGTTTGATCACAGGAGAGAAAATAGATTCAAAGATTAGAATCAAAAATAATCATGGAAATTTAGAAATGTGAACTTGTTAAAGCTTGTTTGTTCAATTGTTAGAAGAAAAAAAAAGATAAAAATCTGAATGTGAAGTAGAAATATAGTGATTTTTTCCTTTGCCAGAAGCAGAGACACCATGTGCTACTTGTTGGCATGAGACTGTATGACTGTGTATGGCAACATGCTGCTACAACTACTACCACATAGTGTAGATATGTGTGATTTCTTATGATACAGCGATTCAAGATTGAGATAAATTATGGTCAAGATATGACTGTTGCCCCAGTTAAATAGTAATAAGACTCAATAATTATTAGATCCTATTAGAGTTGCACGATACCCACGGTAGCCACGGTACCCCGCGGTGCCAAAACGTAACGGTTCCTACTATACTACAAATTCTACACGACGGTACTACCGTGGATTACTACTACCGGTGCCAGTTTCCGCTACATAGCGGCCGCCGCCTCTCCTCTCCTCTCGGCTTCTCACTGCACGCACTCCCTTGTAAACAAAACCCACATGCACCCACTGCAACCTAACTACACAGCTGCTGAATGATTGGCTGTTTGCCTGTTACTGGTGATGTCCGGGGATATGATAGGCTGTTTCCGCACGCTGGGTCCGCCCGTCTGTTCTCTGATTGGCTGTTCGTGTGTTCATGCCGGCAAGAACGGACTCCATGAAGACAGCTGAGAAAGCGCTTCAATAGAAACTCGCTTCAAAACAAACAACGAGCTAAAGTTCTGTCTCGTCCGACGCGCGCACGGCTTCACAAACACGAGACAACACACTGACCATGGCAGAAGCACCGGGCGCGAGCGGCGAGTCTGCCGCGGTGTCGTCGTCAGTGGCACTTAATTAATTTAGCTCTGTTTATTTTCTCATTGGCTAATATCAGGCTATATGCTCCGTGTACAGGCTGAGGAATAAAGAGTTAAAGGATGTCCAAGTATAAAGCACCTAGAAAATGCAATAAAATATAGTTTTCACAGGGAATCAGTTCCTGTTCGTTGTATTTTGTCCTCTATGATTTATTATGAAGAAGCATTATTGTCAAATAGATTTTTTTTTAAAAGACAGTGGATTTGTTTTTATCCTAAGTTGATTATTTATATTTGTTAAACATAAATTAATGTGCAAGAGACTGAATGGTTATTTATTTTCCACCATATAAATTCTAACTTTATTTATTTGTTTTTTATTGCTTATTTAAAAATATTTGTTTCAGTCTAATTCCTACTTCACTAGTATTATGTTTATCATGCACCAAACAACATTATAAGTAATTAATAAGTATTTATAACTTGTACAAATACATTGCAGTTCATAAAAATAATAATAATAAAAAAAGGTTGCAGTATCGTGATATTACCCGGAACCGTGATACTTTGTCTGGTATAGTACCGTGGTTACTCATTTTGGTATCGTGACAACTCTAGATCCTATGCATCATATTTAATCTTAACATCATAACATCTGTTGCAGAGGCCTGAAGGTGTGGAGCTTTTGATCGGTCAGAGATCAATTTAACTTCACCGAGGAGAAGAAATACAGAGGATTTACAATTCCACGGCCTTTATTCCACCGATGGACACTCCACTCCAGCCAGTGTGTGTGTGTGTGTGTCTATCCTCCTGTCCAAACACAGTTATTTAGCACACCCTGCTGGTTGGACTATGGAACCTGAAGACACACACACACACACACACACACAGGTCAAAGCGAGCGGGAAATGAACCAGGTTATAAGAAAATCATGAACCATTAATAAATCTGAATCTTAAATGACAAAAGGAGCCAATAGAAAGTGTCACAGGTGTGAGTGGGACTGCTGGTCAGAGCTGTGGTGCATTGTAGTTGCATTGCATGTCATGTTTCCACAGTGCAATGGAGCTGCTCTGCAACACAGAACTTGACCATAACACAACCCAACACGTATAATCAAAGAATTATCTATTATTATACAATTTACATTTGTCAGCATGGCACAGGTAACCATCAGGTCAGCTCCACAGCACTGTTATTAACCTGAGTGCATCATATTGCCCAGTGTTGGGGAGACTGTTTATACAGGCTGGTGAATGATGTTCTGTGCAAGTGTTATCTGTATGAGAATTACAATTACTGAAGTCATTCAATGGAAAATTCATAATCTATGTATTTTAATTATGTTTAGATTGTCAAAGATGAGGTGTGTTCTTAGAGATTTTTTTTTTTTTTCAGTGGTGTATTAAATGTGTTTCAACGTCCATAAACTATTAAAAACATGCTAATGTTCGCCACATTGTTAAACTGAATGACTTGCACCTTCATTAGCATAAACATGGAAATGGTAGTTTATTTTCAATCTATATCACATACATCATCTTTCTGCTGTAAATAATTGTATTCATCCACAACACACCACGTGAACTAGTTATTTGGCTTGTTGTGATTTTGTCTTCTTTTTTTTTCTAATAAAGATTTCCATCCTTATTATTTCAACTTTTCCATCTGCAGTTTTTGTTAGGACTGTATCAAAAAGGTGTCGATCTATACCTATGATCATCTTTGAGAGTACTGTATACTGTTATTTGTTTATCTTCATTTCTGTGTCTAACAGAGTTCTTTGTAGGCTTCAGGTGCAGATGACATTAAAATTTGTGAAAAGGGTCAAATAGCACCTCTAACACCCATTCTGCAATTTTTTATTAAAGGTGGCATGTTTATCAAATGAGATGTGACAAATTTAAACAGATGTCTGGCAGATTTCTGACTTGTGTATTTCGAGGCCTTTTCTTTTATTAAATTGCTTGTTTTCCATTTTCTCTCTGGAAACCCCTCCAGTCACCTCCAGTCCTCCACTGTTGCTGTTGAATTCCTAGCAGGGACAACCTTCCAACAGCCTGAATGTAAACACATCTTCCAACTAACATTGATTGACATGCTGTGTTGATTTTCTCATTACTGACACACGCGCACTTGAAGCCATTTAAAAATAATAGCATATTCCAGTGTTAAAGTGTGCACAGGCTACACCTGCAGCCACTCTGCACACGTCACTGAATGGCAAAGGGCAGAGATGAATGTACGTCAAGGTTCCTCGGGCTATTTCACCGATCTTCATTAGCTGGTGGCTCCCAGAGATAGCAATGTGTTTCCATTGTGGCCCCTCAGATTATTAACTTCCCCCGGCATCGGCTCAAGGAAAGAATAATTACACTCATATGCTAAACAGATATGTTTATGTCATTAGATCCAAACAATATATTAATATTTATCTTCATACTGTTATCCTAGCTACAGCCCCAGTGAAACTTCATTGCTAAACACGCACAGAAGATTAAATGACCTATTTGTGTTTATGATTTACTTTATATTAACGTTGCAGATCAATGGTTTCTCAATTTCCTCCACCTGCAGTTCTGCTGTTTTTTGCCCTGAGCTGCTAATTTAACCTGGGCTGGCACCATCCACATAATGAAGTCCCAACAAAACAACATGTCCACACTGCTAATAATGAGAAAAAATTATAGTGTATGTATGTAATTATAAGCAACTGGCTGAGGATGGCAGAGGGATATAACTTGGGAGTAAAGTGAGCAGATGAATTTGTAGTGGTTTAATAGAGGCCATTCAATGGGACACTGTGCCAGTAGCTACACTTTCATATATTCAGCGACATCATAATATGTGCATTGACTTTTCGGGCCTGACTGGTGCCTTGGTTTCTTTTTAGCTGCCTCGAAAGACCCCCATAGCCTCAGAGCACTTTATGCTAAGTTAATTTACCCAAATATATCCGTGGCGTGGTGGCAGCCGTGGCCCCCGCTATTCAACATCAACAACTTTGTTAATGGAAACTTGCTGATCCATAAACGCTTGTGCCGCTGCAGACGTTTGCTGGGGGGCAGCTCACATATGAATGTTAAAAACCCACAGATCGATGAGGGGCATTTGCAAAGGAGGCATAAAGGTGTGTTTAATTATAATTGCGTCAGGGGTTTCGTGGTTATGTGTGTGTTTGTGGGGGGGTGTTGCTGTTGAGACTCAGGAAGGGGCCCCTGTATTTAAATAGGGTCACATCTCGGCCTCACCTTGCAAGTGTTATGCTATATTAAATGCCACTCATGTTAAGTGTGTTGAAACTCCACTGATGTAGTCAAGACATAATATAAAGGTTAAATTGAAAAATGTCCCTTCAATGGCACAAGAACACGCCATGATTGATCTCCCTTGTACGGGCAAGAAATGTTAGCCAGACCTCTGTTTCGTTAGGCTCCTTTTTAAGTGTGTGAATACAACACGTTATAATCAGGGTTGACTGGATTAGGATTTAAGTGTCAGTCAATCAGGATTTCAAAAGGTCAATGAAAAAATGTGTAATATAAGTGGATCTGAAATTATTGAATTCAGTCAGAAAAATGCCTTTTCACAGAGAACACCGTGACTCGCTCCGGTCTCTGTGTCTGTGGTGTGTTAGATGTGTATGTTGTGGGTTGTGAACCAAAGTGTTGGATAAATTGAGATTTTGATGATTAGGCTGTATTGAATTTAGTTGCCTATAAAAATATAACCCTAAATATGTAGAGTGAGCCGACATGCAACCATGAAAATTAAATGGAGTTTAGCCATCATTCATGTCAAAATATCTGCAATGAAAATGGATGGCAATGTAGTAGCAAACTAAAAATTGTTAGGGGTTAATTTTGATTCAAAACAAAAAACAAAACAACAACCAAAAAAAAAGAAGAAAAAAACACATCAGTAGAGAGACAAGCAGCGGGTTCTTCTTTTTTTTTTCTCCTAACAAAATAAAAGAACAGTGGATTGTGATGCTGAAATCCTCCTGCTCCTCATCCTGATGTTTCAAATAATAAAATACCATGACTACAGCGGCCATTAATCACAGATAAATCTATGTTAAACAGGCGACACAGGGGCAAATGATGAAATTCTCAATTAATTCTTCTTTTATGAAGAAAACCATGTGACCTTCTGATCTGAAGATAATTCAATGAATCCACCAAGTGGAGTTTGTCTTACGTTTTAAACACATCATACTCCGTTTTATATACATACATACATAGAATACTGTAAACCTAGTCTATGTCAGCACTAGACAAAGCACAAACAGTATAATGACGATATGAACACAGCACTGTATTGTTCACATTTTATCTTCGACAGCATGTTGCTTTCTTTAAGTGACATCTTCCATCTGGAATCCATCACATGATACTGTACCTCTTTATTTTGTTCCACGTTTACATTTTCAAGTCAGTAAAGTTTTCCCTTTTGAAAGCTCTCTTGTCTTTGGATGTCCTCATACCTCCAGTTTTGGACTCCGCTGCTTCTGAGGGAATAAGATCAGCCTCTGCCTTTCCTTTGCTCCTATTTGATCACAGAGTCCAGAAGTGCAGGTTCAGGTGCTGGGGCTCCAGAACATGTATAGGTGGCCCCGCGGGCCCAATGTGCACAGGGCCGTGGGAGGATCTGGGCCCAGACACAGGTGGATCTGGAGTGGAAAGGATGTAGTCAATGCTAAACTTGATCTCTGACTCTGGTTTTCCTTGCTGGCTGGGGTTAGGGATGAGATGGTTCTGCTGTGGACCCAGCTGCCGCCTTTCTGGGTTCAAAGGGCAGAGGGTGGAGTTGGACTCAGGGTTCCGTGCCGCAGGAAGGTCCTGATTGCCGTGGCCCTCCAAAGAGTGGAACGGGGTTTCTCCTGAATCACGGAGGCCGATTTTCATGTTTCTCCTGCGCCGCCGCCGCCGAAAGTTACCATTTTCAAACAGGTCGAGCATGGATTCACAGCCAGTGGCAAAAGTCCAGTAGTTTCCTTTTCCCTTCTCATTTCCTTCTGTCCGAGGAACCTAAGGGGGAATAGATAGAAAAGACTGATTATTTATGATTATTATAATAAGAGAAAGAAATATTTTTTTGGGAATGGGGAAAAAAGGAACTACTTTACATTGTATAATTTAATTTCAATAATCTAAAGATAGAAGGGACACAATTAGGGAGAAAAAAACTGTAAAATTTAAAATCAGCAATATTGGTGACTATAAAAATGCTAAATAGTGTCTGTACCTTGATGAAGCAGCTGTTCAGAGACAGGTTGTGTCTGATAGAGTTCTGCCAGGCTCTCTGGTTGGAGCGGTAGTACGGGAACCTCTTCATGATGAACTCATAGATGCCCGACAGAGTGACCCGCTGCTCAGGGCTCTGCTGGATGGCCATGGCTATCAGAGCAATGTAGCTGACACACAGACAAGTGACAAGATTAAAAATGTAAATTGACATACACACACATAATATTGTGTATACATTTGTACACATGTATTTGTACCACTTAATCATGCTTTTCAGACCACGAATAGAAGTAATGTGAAATTTTCTGTAGCAAATCTCTGAAACATGAAGGCAGTCCAAATTGTGCTTAAAGCAAAAGTCATGAAGTAGCCTATTAATGTGATTAAAAAAACATGAAAAAAACCATGTCATAAGGGTATAGAATGACGAGAAGTTTGGGTTAAGATTAATGAGGAGAGAAGGTTTCTAAAATGATTGCATTGCTTAACTCGGCTGCTGTATAGAAATCATTTACTGTGGTGAGAACTACATTATTATATTATTAAAAAAAAGTATTCTAAATACATTTTTTGTCTATTTTTGAGAAATAAACTGAAATTTAGTCATGCGTAGTGCACTTCTTAAATCAAGTGACTACCAAAATAACAGTCACTTCTGGTTATCAATAAGTTATGAGAGATAATATGCAGCATTTACATTGTGTTGATTAAAGTGAACTAGGTTGCCTTGTAAAATCTTGATGAAATTTTGATGGAAAAAGAAATAAATCCAGGTAAAACTTCTTCATAATCACTGATGTTTGAAAGCCTATTGTATGTATTTGTTACACTAGTTGAAGAACTGAAATAGAAAAAAGTGAACCTCCATACCTGTACGCGGGTCTACACATTTTCTTCTCCTCGTCAGTGCTAGAGGAAGGGTATCCGTCTCCATCGTAGTTGAAACAGTTGAAGGGGTAGTGGGAGTTATCAAACATAGCTTCACTCTGAGGAGTCAGATGTGTGGTCCAAACTCTCTGGCTCCTCTAACAGTCCTGGCCAAAGCCCAGCAGCAACACCCTGTCCTGCTGCTCTGCTTTGCCACCATGCTCTGCTCAGCCAGCTGACACTCACTCTGAGCTCTGCTGATGACGGCTGCCCCTCCAGCCCCCCTCTCCCCCCTCCTCGTCACAGCTGCTCTCCAAGAACGGCTGCAAGTCTGAACACTCAGGACCACCTCTATCTGAGCTCTTTGAACTCTGGCCCTGGCCTTGTGCTCTTTGTCATCAACGTTTATTTTTTCATCTCTTTGTCTTCATTTCAGTGCTTACTGTTCATGATTGTAGCAGCAAAGGCCCGGTTTTAATTACATTTTTGAGAAGAGCTCATTTTTGTCAAGTGGTTGAAATATAACTCAAAAACCATCAGACGCTTACATCCTCAGTATTAACTTCACGTTTATATCAAATCTAAATAAAAACATAGCAAAAACATTACCAAAATTTTTAATTGAACAAATGTCAGGAATATCGTGTAGTTTCTGGTGATTCTCTATATACCGTTGCATTTAAAACTTAATTGTGCAAAGCTACAGCTACGAGCTCAGCTACTGGACACGCTTTTGCCGTGAAAGTCTCGTAAACAGGAAATACTCAAGTGCAGAGCCAGTGGGCATCAGTGCATCCAAACTGCTGAAGGCTACATCAAATAACTGCTAGGCTGAGCAGGATTCTAGTCTTTTTATTTCTATTTCCAGCAGCACACATCAACCCTGGGCTGTGGCGTCTGTTTGCCTCTGGTGAACAGTGAATATTGGCTCTCTTGGTCAGCAGCCAGATCCAGTCCAAATCAGGCAAACTATTTGTAAGTACTCAGTCAATTGCGCATTGCTTCCCACAAGACTAAAAATCAATGCAGTAGAACCAGATACATACTGTATATTGTCTTTCTTTTCTCCACACATTCATCTTACCTATCATAATATATCACCTACATTAACCACAGTGCAACTCAACCAATGACCATCAGACATTTGTAGCTATCTGAAATAACTCACTCATTCCCTCCTCCTATTATGCATTCATAAAAAAATATATATGTATATAAGATAGAAACATCCAAATTCTGTGCATAATTCAATCTGTGCAAACTGACTACGAATAGCATGTAAATATATATATTATTTACTATTGACAGGGTACATTTTGAACATGAATTATAGTGCATATTTGGTTTTACTTAGCTGTACTATATTATTCATATATGTGATGTGGAGCACTGTAACGCAACAATTTCCTACTGGGAATTAATAAAAGTATCCGACTTTGATTCTGAAATCAAAGCGGAGGACGGCAAAACATCAACACTTTTAGAGCTGAGGGTGAGCCACACCTCAAAAACATTTTCACTTCAAAATACACTTCCCAGAATGCCATGTGACATATTTTTCACAAGGCCTGACAAACACTGAATTTAGAATACAGTCTTCCCTCCTCTTTTCTTGCTTTGTTTCCCACATATGGACTGTTTCATTTTCCAGTCTAAACAGAACTCTACAGGACGGCCCAGTTTGTAGCATAGACTTTGAGTTCAATGTTTTACTCTTCAGTCCTGATGCCAAATAAATTGAATGTCACTTGAGTTCTTCTTTCTCAGACTTGACAAAGCCTCTCCAGAGCCATGGGAGACATTTAACTGCCTCACAGCTTGAGTCGTGCTACTGCTACTAGTAAATAGACTCTGACATATAATACTGGTTAAGCCCCTTTAATTTGGACTAATCTGGTCCGGTCCGGACTGTCTCACTTCAAGTCATCTGGACCTGGAGCGAATGTGCTGGACATATTGCTCCTCTCCTTCAGCAGGATTCTGGGTGGTCCGCTGTGTTGGTAGGTCATGTTTTATTTTGCTTCTTTTTATAGCCTAATCTCTTCAACTGTACTTAAAACAGCTAACCCCAAACCAACAAACAAGATCCTTTGCATCTTTGTTTTCTTTTTCTCTCCGTTAACTCTTTGGGGTGTGTGTGTGTGTCCACTCTGTCAGACGTTTAGTCAACAACGGGAAGTTTTGTAGATGCTATCTATAATGCGCTATAATGGCCATAAATTGTTTCCGTGTCTATAAAACAGGGGGATGTGTATTTTGAAGGGTTCTTAACAGGGCAATTGGAGGTCTCCCGTGAGGCGACAGAGGCCGGGAAAACAGCCTGAGGTCTGGCAGGCCTCTGTGTGTGGCCCCGCTGGTGCAGGACAAACCTATAGGCTCTACATCAGTGCAACACGGAGACATTTGTTTCTGATAGGGTAATGAAGCAGCTAAAAGGTCAATGCTGTACTCAGTTTCAGGTTTTTTAAGTGGCTTAATTAAAAGCTGTAGTGTATCTTGAAGCGTGAAAAGCACTCATTGGTCCTTGAATCTGTCTCTTTTTGTCTTTATACTGTACATCAGACTGAAATGCAGGTCAAATAAATGCCATGTAGGATGTAACAATGCAGGGTGCCATAAGGTAATGTTGTCTGTTTTTTCTATACTTTTACTGCTTTAAGGCTTCTTTTTTTTTTTTAGAAAGTTATTGCGATGTAAATTATGCTATTACAAATTACTCCATGTGGTTTACACATGAAATTCAGTTCAGTTTTGTCCAAGGGTCAAATGCCATCATGTTGCATAATTTTTTTTTATTTCTTTGTGAGCTTCACTTGCTCTAATTTAGACATTTTAACTGTCAATTTATTTATTTTTATTTTTTGATAATAATATCAAACAACCATTTGTAGCCTGTCTTGCCTTTCAAAAATCTAAATAATTAAAATGAGGCGTCCAGTCAAAAAAAGAAGAAGAAGAAAGGAATAAAAAAAAGCCTTTAGAAAAAGATGTTGTTCATCTGTGCCTCTTTAAAGTGGTTTACAAACAGTCGTTATGAGCTCTGTTTTGTTGAGCTGCTTTCTGAACTGCTGTGTTCATTACTGGTGTTTGTTTTTTCTTCCTCTTCTTTCATCAAAATTATGTAATACAGCATTTTTGCACTGCAGCGTCACATATTTTTTGATTGATCAAAGTATCAGCTAAACTACACAAACATTCTATAGCGGTTGGGCCAAAATATTATGAGGAAACATTCAGTTATTCTCCAAACCATGACTTGAACGTAAAGGCTGAAGCTTATTACAAAAACCTACCAAATTAAAAGCCTGTTAAATGCAGTTATACGTAGTCATTAGTATTTCATCTGTGGAATGGTAGCCTACTTACTTAACAGTTACTCATACTCATTAATCATTACATAAATATGACATTTTTTTCTATTGTTGGCAGCTACTGCTACAACTGACTTTGTAAATGTGATTTTACACAAAAAAATATGATGAGGTTATAAAATAGGAATAATATTTACAATTAGTTTCATCTTTCCTAACCACACAACAGCAAAATGTTAAATGTGCAATAAAATTGAATGTAAAATAAAATAGTCAGTGTCAGACTTGTAAGCTTTTACAGTATTGAATTCCTATTTTCAAGTTAAAAGGCCTGAATACCTCCACGACCAAATACATGTACATCACTTGGTTGGTCTATTCCTTTTTTCTTTTTGGCCAAACACTCAATCAAAAATCAAACAAGTATTGACCAAAGTGCTGAAATGACCTGAGCTCATTCAGCTGTCAGGAGCTTTCTGGGCGTCTTCACTCCAGACGACAAAAACAGATCCATCAAATCTGCAAATACAGAGAGAATGAGTGCAGAGGAGAAGAGGAGGTCATCGTATCAGGTTGGTTTGAACTGAGATCTGATAAGCACCTCATGGCTCACTCCCATGACGAGGCTTCCTCTGGCGTCCTGTCTACGGCCGGCCGCAGTGATTACAGCCCTTAGTTCTCCTCTGGTCTCTCTCTGTCCCTCTGATGGTTGTCTCGGATGCCGCTTCCTCCATTCATAGCTCTGTCTGCCTGTGTGTGTGTGTGTGTGTGTGTGTGTGTGAGAGAGAGTGTACATGCATTTATGTAAACCAACCAAGTAGCTTTTCCGGGGGCTGTTCTGTGAGGAAAGGTTATCAAAACACAACAGTGCAGTGGGAACTGTAAACATGCATGTGCACAGAGCTGGGGCTGAGGGCCATTTTCCTTTGCACTGTACTGTGCAGCCATCCTCACTGCAAACATTCACTGTCAAATTACACTGGCTTATGTGGAGTGCTGCAGATAAGAGCTCCTGAACAGGCTTGTTTTCACCTGAGTTTTTTTTTTTTTTTTTTTTTTTTTTACACACTAGTCCCAACAATTCTGCCTTATTTGGGTGTGTTGATCTTGATTAGAGCTAATAACACACTGTAGTTGTGCTGCATTTTTCACAACAGAATGATTTTGTGTATTTATTCTAAACTGCCCAGTATAATGCCATAAAAAAACACTCCACAAACTCAAAAGGAATTAAAAAGTTGCTGCAGCATACTAATGCCAAACTCTTTACCAACACTACAAGACCCTTTCCCAGGGTTGTTAATTAAACCCCGTTCCAATTTGAATAATTTCTCATGATAGCTGAGTGATTTCTGTTTCCCAGGAGCTACAGTCTGTAATTTTTGTGGGCATAATACATTTAATCACTTCTCTATTGTAAAAGGTCTAACTTTAATTTCCGTAACTAAGATAGCAGATGTTTGGCTTGTGATTTCTTAAAATTAAAAGTAGCATTGAAAGTCAAGAGTGTGTTTCTTGATGATTCTTTACTTTGTGTGCAGAATAATTTATGTTTCTTTTTTTCCACAATCATCCTCTGGAGGTGGTATATAATCTTTTTGTTTACTCTAAATCTGAGTTAAAGACAGTCATGGCTCAGGTAACTTAACAAAGTCTGAAGTGAAAACTTCAAATGTCCAGTGCTATAGTGAATGTGTGAATGAAGTATTTGCATATAAATAGTCACTGTCAATTGATAATAATAATAAAAAGTCAGACAACAAATTATTATTCTAGGCTGTATATTTTTGCAAGTTTTGAAGGTAAAAATGCGTGGAGGGGATCTTTAATCAAATGTCCTGTCGCTTGACATCCAGCGATCTTCAAAATAGATATTACACAAACATAAAATAGGCTCAAGGAAAATTGCACTTATTTGCTTTTCTTCGAAGAGAGAAATGAGAAGATTGGAATGAGCCTCACCCCAATTGAAGTTGGAGAGATGCTCTTTTAAATTGTATCTGTAAATAAGGACAGAGCCAGGCTGCTCACTGTGTTTATGTCCTGCCAAGCTGACCGCATCCAAACTGCGTGTCTGTACACTAGTTGACAAAAAGACAAGTGATTCCACCTGAGATTATCTCAGTAAACAAAAAAAAGCATTATTTTCCGACCATTACAAACCAATACAACTGTATGGTTTTAGTCTTTTAAACCGTTTGTCTGTATTTTACCGCAGTCTTGGAAGTGTGTGTATACCAAGGCTTGAAAAGGTCTGGACTCATTATGTTGGAGGTGGAGTTGAACAGTTGAATTCCTGATGGTCAACATGAGGTCAAATAAGGTCAAAGCACTTACTGCAGAGGGTGCTAGGAAATCACTGGTTCCACCTAAAAACAGCACACAAGCAAACATTATACCACTTTAGCTTTACAGGCTGTAGGATGTTGTTGAACTATATGGATGTACCTAATCCTTTCTTGAATAAAATGTAAACATACATTTCACTGTTAACGCATACTCTGGTGCTTCATCTCCTGAAGGAAACAGAGACTCTTTAATATTCTGCTCATTTTGTTTTATTGCACTTTTAACCATGATGCAAATAAATGAACAATAAAATCCACAGAAACAATGAGTTGATATAAAAAAAGAAGCATTTTCATCTCAAGAACACATCATCTAATGTTTCTCCATGGATCCACCCATACGTCCAGACACACTGTACTGACCTGATACAGGACTATGGAAACTTAGACTGCATAACAAAACCCTTATGGAAACCGATGGAGTCAGCACACACATATATATGTAGACCTCTGCATCTTATTTATAGCTCGTACCTGGGAGAAGTTCAAACCTTTCCGCTATGAAACCAGACATTCAAGTATTTCTATCATTGCACAGGCACTAGATTTTTCCTACTGTATATATTAACTTTCAGCCAGTGACTGAATCGCTGACACCAACAGTTTAAGCTAACAGCTGTTGGTGCTGAATGAAATATACATCCTGAAAAATAATCTTTCCACAACAGCAACATCTTGGACATCAAATATATTACAAAGAAACAATAATATAAAACTATTAGTGTCACATTTGGCTCTTGGTACCATAAACTTAACCTCATATCTGTTGCATTGAAAGAAATAAAAACAGTAGTTGGTTAAATGTTGTAAACAGAGGCACAGTCTTGCTCTTCTGAATCTTACCAATACTTACGGTGGCTATAAACCAATTAAAGCATGTTTGACACTTAAAACGGGGTGAGATATAGAGATGGTTCATTTTACTGAGAGGCACGGACCTGGCAGCTACTTTTGCACAAGCTCAGTTTGCCCTCTTTTGGACAAATAAAGAAGTACACCTCTGTGATGTAAATTTAATAGTTACTCTTAAACAGAAACATGGAGCTGTGTTAGTATTCACTGTAAACAATAAATATGAATTTTAATAAATACTCTCTCAAGGACATTTATGGGCAAAATTAATGGACAAATCCAGGAGTAAACCTGCACTCCAATCACATGTTCCCATTTTGAATACCGATGATAGAAGCTGAGGCAGCTCAGCAGAAATAAAATTTATATTTATATATATAAAAAAAGACACTATGCAATAAAACATTTTGCAGCAAAATTCAAAACATTATTTTGATCATTAAGACAACAGGAAGTCAATCTCCACCTCCTCCTCCACTGTGAATGTTCAACCAAAACACTTGCAATACCAACGATACGTAGAAACACATAATTCAACTTGTGAAGAGAGCAGAGGGGGAGGGTCAGGAGATTCTTTACAAGTCCCGCAGAATTCACTGAATTCAAAAAAAGGGTCCTGAACGAGACAACAGGTCTCTTGCAAGACTTTCATGGTTTGGTAATGCTGCGGTGGGTCGGTGGGTGTTTGGGTCAGCTGTGGTGATAACTATCCTACACTACAGTCAGGGTTGGATAATTTAAGGAGTCTAGGTGATGCAGGGTGGGTTTCAGTTCTGTCTGGGCCCAGATCAATCCAGAAGTCTTCAACATCACCTGCATCTGGAGCTTTAGGGTGCAGTTAAAGTCGCTGCACTGTTTTGACAAAAGTCCGGTCCTATCCAGCAGGCTTCCACTTCCAGACAGCTTATAATTTACCTCAGGCAGGTGGGCTTCTCGGTGGCTTCAGCAAAAATCAAGCCCTCTGGGGTGTAGGCTACAGATGGAGCTCATCTGTGTTTCAGGATACTAGTTCACTTTAAAAGAAAGACTGAATCTCAGCTCAGTCCAGTCTCTTATCTCCAGGAACTCAGTCTTATCCAGCTGCCAGCTCCCCCGGACAGCTACCTCCGTCGTGGGCCGGTGTGAACGTGGTCTGTCCCTCGGTCGCCCTGGAGGTCGTCCTCCACCACATAATTGTAGCCCTCCTTTTCAATGCACTCTGACAGCACATTCAGCACCTAGTGACACAAGACAAGATATTTTAATTGTCTGTCAAGCTGGGTCAGAGTCTAGCCTCTTACAAAGACACACTGAATGGCAGTTCAATAAGATGATTGA
Organism: Trachurus japonicus; assembly: GCF_045865225.1. NCBI lineage: Eukaryota > Metazoa > Chordata > Actinopteri > Carangiformes > Carangidae > Trachurus > Trachurus japonicus. The sequence goes on from NC_140925.1 coordinate 20,390,514, forward strand.
TATTACTGTACCCCCAGATCAGACACTTAGTTTAGACTGAAATTAGGGGAAACAACTAGCTTCACTCTGTCCAAAGGCTACAAGAACACATTTAACTACTTACCTTTGACTAATTCAGAGGTTTGCTTGTTTAGTTTGTATAAAGACTGGAGGGTTAAAATGTCATTTTATGATTTTTGGAGATGATAGTAGGTGGATTTTGTTGGTTCAGGCCAGAGTGAAGCTATCTTTACTCTCTTAAAGCTAAGATACGCTTAGCTAATAGGTTAAGTGTATTTATCAATGTGTTTAACAGTTTGTGTGACTAAACTGACAATGATGTTATTTCCCGATTCAAGTCAATCTGTATTCAATTTTCTGTCATAGGAGAGAAGGTCAGTAAATACCCACAATTAAAAAGCTGAAACCAATAATGTCTTTTCACAAAAATGATTAAATTTACTGATTAAAAAAATGCCAATTACTTGGTCAATTGAGTTACTGCACATTGCACAGGCACACACTATAAAATGAAGCACTGACCAGGCGTAGTCGTCGGTCCATGGCATCCAGGTGTGGCTGGATGAGGATGGGACTCAGGCGGTCCCTCACCAGGGATTCTGCCATGAGCATGGACAGCTTGTATTCTTCCTTAGCCAGCAGCTGCAGACGCAAGTGGGTCGACTTCCTGACCCTACAGAAAGAGAGCAGTGGGAGAGTAAATGCAATGCAATGCAATCCCGTGAATGCAACAAATCACATGCAAATCCTGCTTGTGTAACTCAAGATAACGTTGTGGGCAATTAGGAAGTTTAGTAGCCTCTCAGAGATTACTATCTTTAGCTCCTTTTAGTCCTTAGGGATCAATAATGCCATAATACCCCTCTAATCAAGCTACATAAAATCCCCACAAAGAAAGCCTTACCTGCAGCACTGAGTCAGAGGCACCAGGATGGACGTCTCGTCGTGGGAGTGTTTTCCAAAGCTACAATAAAAAACAGAATCACAAACTGTGCTGAATGTGATCACTGACTAGTACTTCATTCTTCTTGTGCTATTCTACAAGCGTCTGTTTGTCTGCAGCAAGTTATTCATTAGTGCAATAGTTGTGCATCAGCTTATGCAGATCTTATCATGATATACTTAGTTTTTAAATAGAAGAGGCCTCTTTTGCTGTCTGTATACTACTACTACATTCGTCATGTATTTACAGATGCTTATATAATCATTTAAATAATAATAAACTGCTTGAGAAAAAACATGATATATAGGCAACATATTATCTGAGCAATAGTTTTCTGCTCAATATTACGCACTGATTTATTATTATTGCATATAAGCTCATTATGATTAAATATATAGTTTATGACTTCTATATGTAATGCATTAAAGGACTGCACTTCAATACTGAAGTGTTTTAAAGCCCTCGATCATTCCCACTGCATCTATAATTCAGCAGCCAACACATTAAGGTTATTAAATCTTCATGTCAGTCATCATCAGTGTGCACAGCAACCACAGGCATTTTCCCCAGGATAAACGTAATGAATTAGACACTATGTTCATGATACGAGCATGTTGTGAGTTTATTTGTGTAACTTTCGCCTTTTTTGGATTTTAATATGGATGTACAAGTGTATTTTAACATGGATGTACAAGTGCAATTAAGTTCTGAGTGACAAATGATGCAACAAGCTGTGCCTCACCCTCTGCCGTTGTCTAGGTGAATGATGAAGGTCTCATTTCCAAACTTTTCAAACGTCTCATAATGGTGACGATCCATGTTCCCTGTGTTGGAATACATGAAACTATTCAGGGGACAGTATCGTCCTACAAAGGACATTCACCAGCCTGCATGCATCTGTAGTTAAACAGTGTGAGGCATGCTAACTCACCCATGAGGAAGTCAAAGACGGTCATGTCCATGATGTCCAGCAGTCGTGTCCCGCTGTCATAAGGTGGAGTCTGTTTGACCTCCTCGCAGTAGTCCGGGTCCACCTCCCATCTGAGCATTTATCACAAAAAAACATTTTGTTCACATTTCTAATCTGATAGAATTTATTTCATTTATTCATCTGCTTTCCAAAAACATCAACACAATCCAATCTGCCTCCCTTGTTTCTTCTTAATTATCTTTGTGCTGTGCAGAATTTGGGAAAACAAGTAAATTGTGACAAGACTGCATTTAGTGTTTATTTGCACAGAAGGATTTGCACAGTCTGTTGTGTTGTTTTTGGATGTGGGTCAGCTGTGACACACGGTGAACACATCACAGACCTCTTGCTCAGCTCTCATGAGTTATTGCCTCTGCTAACCGACAGCGAGTGTAATAAATACCACCAGATAGTTGGACTCCACAGTGTCTGCCTCTACTGAGTGTCTGTGAATGCATCACTGTCTGAGTGTGGGATAGATTCCTTACTCTGCCTTCTTGCGTTTGTGGTAGGAGCGTCTCCACGGGTTCCTCCAGGTCTTGCGCTTGGCAAGGGCCAGGTCTGGAAGGAAAGCGGCGAGGGAGCCCTCTATCTGGTCTGGTTTACCGCACAGAGCGTGCTCAGTGGAGCAGTAGTACGAACACTCGCCGTAGAAACACACGTTGTTGGCTGAGAATCACAGAAAGAACACACATTGTTATTTCTGCTCAGTGAGACCACTGAGAATGAAAAAGTTACACACAGTATATATGTTTCTATACATTTACTACATCATATGTGTTAAATATGTTATATGTGACTTCATTCTTTCTGTCCTTAAGGGATGCACACCAGATACATTTAATGCCCAATTTTGTATGAGATTAAAATTACCTGGGGACGTTCAGTGGCTTGTATTAATTCTCCATGTGTATAATATGTAAAGTAAAAAGTTGCATCGCTAATTAACTGTCGTGCTTTAGTACAAGCTAAAGTCCCCTGATAATACTAATCCCATGCAAATGAATATCCCAGTAATTCAGGGCACAGAACTCGCTTTGCTCTACATTATGAGGAAACCCTCCATTTGGTTCGGACTACAACTTCTTCAAGTTGAGGAAACTGTGCCAAGGTTTTTTTCGACTTTGTCACATTGTGCATTTCCTTCTGCCTTGTGGTGCAAAAAAAGAACTGGTAAAGAATTTGTGCAGCATTTTCTTTTTGTCTGTTCCGTGGGTGTAAGCAAAATCAGTTTCAAGATTTGATCTCGGTGAAACTTTTCCTCTTGTTAATGTGTCTTTGAAAACCCTGCACCCCTCGGTGTACCTGGTGAAATGAAGAAGGTCCTCCAGAGCTTTTTGTCTCGTGTCATGTCTCTGATCTCCTTCGTCATGTTGACCAGCCTGCCGGCCACGGGAGGGACGCGCCGAAAGTCCAGGATCCTGCAGGACGGACAAAAACAGAGGGGATAAGCTCTGGCGTCACAGGAGAGCAGAAGTTGAGGCTCCCCACAGGACGCCTGTCTCACAGTCTGAACTAACGGGGGGAGCTTGGAGGGAGAGACAAGGGGCAAAGATACTGTGTCAGGTGAAGTGAAGGCTACAGCTACAAAGAACAGGAAGTTAATTGCTGATGCGGGCCACGCAACAACAATGCCAGCCAGGTCATATATAACAGAAATGATACACATACAGAACTTGTATTGTGACTTTCAGTGTGACTCACTGCTTCCCAGGCGATCATTGTCTCTGTCTATCACAAATAGATGTCCATAAATCTGCGTAGAAACTGTAAAAAATATAACTCCAGAATCACTTTTCCTTCCATAAGTAGAGTGCAAACAGAAACTGCTAGCAGTTAACCTGGCATTACTTTTAATGGTCATAATTTAGAAACATATAGCAAAACAAAAGTCTGGCTCAAAGTGTCAGAGGTCAAATGTGGGCAAAATCTAAAATATGGATCACAAAGTCATGGATACAGAAGGTTTGTTTGCAAATGTGCCAGTTTTAAAGTCATAGTAGGTTTAAAAGGAGTAATAATGGCAATAATAACAATAACACAATACAGTTTTGGGGGGATGTTACAGTTTTTGATTTGTCTGTCCTGAACGGGTCACAACAAGGACAAGCTATTTGTAAATGTAGGCAAAATAAGATGTGACCTGACATGGGACTCAATCCCACAATCTCGCCTGATCCGTCCCCCCACTGGGCTAAAGACCTACATCCAAGTGGAAATACTGTAGTCACGCAATTGAATATCACTGTCAACAGGGGGCACTGTGACATAAATAATATAATACCTGCCATTCACACCACACGGCGGTAAACCTCGCAGTGGTTCGGCTGTGGCTGTGACTCTACATCAGACACATTTTAACTTCCACATCAGTTCAACGCCCTTCACAATGTAAATTCTCACCCATCCTGGGGATTTATATCAATAGTCCTCCTCTCTGCGGGACTGTGTCTTTGCATGATTTTAATATCTATGTGTATGTGTGTGTCCATTGGGGAAAAAATAAGGTGACTTTTTACAGAGCTTGTGTGTCTGTCTCCCTGAGTGCGTGCCACATGCTTATTTTATGCATGTGCAGCCAACTACCATCAATACCATCCAGCTATAACATCAGCACAGGCTCTTTAAAAATTGATGCCCCTGACAGCAACTAATGGCCAAAGCCTGAGGGCAGAGAGGCACAGGAAGAGCGGCTGAGATTAAAAATGGAGGCAGCAGAATGAGGAAAAGAGGTAGAGAGACGTGGGAAAACCAGGTGGAGACAGAGAGAGAGAGAAGAAAAAAAGTGGGGACAGCCATTAATCGAGAGCCCCTTGTACAAATGATGCCATCAGGTAGCGTGGTGGTGGGTGGACGGAGACAGACGCACACAGTCATGTCTCTTTCCTGCTTGCTGGCAAACAGACAGAAGGACACGGGAACAAGTGCCACACAGCGTGGTTTGGCCTGCTGGGCCTGGGCCCGCTGCCACGCTAAAAGGAACAGCTAGAGCTGGCTTCACTTCCCTTTGCCACTCACACACTTTTAGCCCCCCTCCCCCAGGTAAACCTTATTCCCATGATGCCCACATTAAGCTTGGTGATATATTCAGGTTGGGACTGAAATGCCTGTGCATCAAACAAAAGCGAGAATCATCACATTCACATATTCCCAGTAGAAAAATGTAGAAGACCCCAAGTGGCTCTCATGAATATGGAGCTATATGGTTTCATATTTTAAGGTCATATTGTACCTTCTATTGTCTTTATATCTGCTGACTACCTAATGCAGCGATGCCAAGTGCACTTCCCATTTAAATCTAATCACATAATTAATGAAGCTTAAAGCTGTGCAGCCTATATAATAAAATACAGCGTCTCTTTGTGGGTATGTGCACATGCCCGTGCAAGTGCTGCTTTAAAAAGAGTGTGTGTCTGTGGGCCCCCTGGGGGGCAGTGTAGCCTAAGTCTGTGCACCAGCAGCAGCAGCAGCAGCAGCGGCAACTCTGTAGCCAGGCTCTAATTTAGAACAGACAAAATAAGGAAAAAAAAATAAAGCGCTGCTTTTGGCAAACCCTGCCTGGCTTATATTTAGAATGGGCACAGGGCCTTTCATGCCTTTGGTTTCCTCCTCTTCCCCTTAACCCACACATATGCCGGGAGTGTGTGAGCGTGTTTTCATGTGTGTGTGTGTGTGTGTGTGTGTGTAGAGGAGGCCCAGATGTGTAGCAGACTGGTGTAGAAAGCTGCTGCTGATGCAATTGCTGCTGAACTGTGTCATTGTGCCTGAAGGAAAAGCAGATTCAACATCACATCCCTCCATGGGCCCATATGTGTGTGTGTGTGTTGTGTGTGTGTACTGTATGTGAGCGGATGTGTATGTATGTGACCTCAGTATCACCATGTGTCACCAGCATTCGCAGCACAACACCATTCCTCCGCTCATAATTACGTGCAGCCACAGTGACATCAGCTCCACTTCAAAGCAACACGGCTGCCGAAACTCATCGGCCTCTCTCTCTCTGGTCGATCAGAGACCCTCACGAGGTTTTCTCTTTTCATTAAAGTCTCTCCAAGCAGGCGGGCCCAGCAGGCTGGCCATAAAGTGTTAGCCTTGTAAAGGCAGTGAAGTCAGAGAGCATGGTGGTTAGCTAAGCAAGGAGGCTGCAGTCATTGTTCAGTCAGATGCTGGCTGCGGGAGGGAAGCATTCATTCTCTATGACTCATGGCCCTCCAAGAGCTCCAAGCCTCTACTGTACGGGTTCCCAGCTCACACTCACTGTGCTTAAAAAAAACAAACAAGATGAGCCTCTGAAGGACAGCAGCAGTGAAAAGGAGAAGCAAACGTAGAAATAAACATGCAGAAGGCGTGCTTTGAAGAGAAATGGTTGTGCCTGCACACATATACAGCACTGTATCAGTAACGCTATAGCCTATTGATCACAGATAAGCTTTACTGTAAAACTGAGGTACCCAGGTCGAGCCACTCAGGTCTGCTGTTCTCCAGGGATTCTGCTCCTCCTGGGTGGTTAATGAGCCGATACCAGGAAGGCAAATTAGCAAATCGAGGGGGGAGTGGTGGTGGGGCGCAGAAGCAGCAGGATGTTGCCCACCCCTGAGTGTTTGGACAAGAAGGAGTTAAAATAGGGGTCAAGTTCAAAACGTCTGTGACCTCCACTGCTGCCTGGGGGCATTTATCTTTTCAGAGCCTGTAATTCAATAATACTTTAGTTCAAAATGAAATCAAATTGCTACTTCAGTTTGGTTGATCTATATTCAGCTTCTGGTTTGTGTCAAATCATCATCATTAGTCCGTTAACGTTACACCACTAAACGCTCCCTCTCTTCCACACACACACACACACTGAACAGGCTGGTTTTCACCTACTTGTCCAGGTGGAAGGCAGCGATCTCGGCGTTGTGTCTCTCGAAGTCGGAGAAGTAGAAGAAGTCTGGAGGCGTCTCCTGCTCCCGTGTCTGCCTGCGTGGACACAAGGACAAAGGCTTAGAGGTTACATACGGTATAGCTACAGTGCAAAGCAGAGGTTTAGACAGTCAGCAATATGCTAAAGGCACAGAGTTACATTCATAATGCAACATGTTGAATTAGAGCTGCAACTGGAGATTATTTCTTATTAATTAATTGGGCTCTCGAACATTGAAAAATAGCTGAAATTAACATGTTTTGCCGCAAAAATATTCAAATTACTTTTGTAAAAAGACAAAGAAAACCAGTTAACAGTCACATTTCATCATTTATGTCTGAGAAATGACCAATATATTTACATTTTTTAATTTACTGCAGACCAGCTGATCAATTGATCACTCATCATTTCATAATAAACACAATGCATACCACAGGAATTCATCATTCCTGTATATACACTGATACTGCTGCATCGTGACCCAAATCTTCAGTGCAACTTCACATTCCCGAAGATGCCTCACACCACTGCAGCCAAGTCAGTGATAAAACTCTGCAGCTTTACGCCCATGTACCTAATACTGTGAACAGCATTTGTGAGCAATAACCAAGACACAATTAACTAGTGTCCTTGCCTTGGAGGAGGAGAAAAAAAGGACCTCCTCAGAGTTACTGTGGGTGTTTTGTGGGGCAACATGGAGGGAGAGGGACAATTCAAGGTCAAAGACTTCCTCCTCCTCAAACATCCACTCCTGTTCTCGATCTGTACCTATTTCTGTCCAGCTCTGATCCTTCCCCCAAAAAACTGCTTTTCACACACATTCTGCCTTAAAGCTCTTACTGGAGGGAAAAGAGGCTCTTAAAGGCTTAAATCCCAGAGCTGATGGAACACGGGCCAGGACGGGGCAGCGCAGACAGGACGGCCGGGGTAAAAAAGGCAAAGTCAAAGGAAGAGGAGGTGAAAAGCCTCCCAGAGAAGGTGCTGCGTGTTTGAAAATATGTAAATGTCTTTGAAAAGTACAAGCGTTTCCATCATCAACATTACAATCTTTCTACAGAAGAGCTGCATATTTTAGCCATTTTTCCTTTTATCCTCTCTGCCTTTCTTTCTTTTTCTTTTTTTTTTTTATTGACAACAGCAAATACTTTCCAGGAAGGCAGCGTGTAATGATTTGGACTGCATTTCTGTTTCAGCTAGTTGAGGGAGGATGAGAAGAATGGAAACTATCTTGGCAACTTCTCTGTCTCTACTTCTCTTCACTTTATTCCCTCCGGATGCCTCTCACTGTTTATTTCGCTCAAAATCCTCTATCTCACCTCTTCTGCTTCTCCCTCTTCCCTCGCACAGAACTGCTTCTTTTTTTTTTTCCTGTGTCCACTTGCTTAACACTTTATATCTGTCCGCCTCACTCTCTTTCTCCCTGTCTCTCTTTCCTTTTCCATCCTCTGCTCCTTTCCTCAGCTGGCTGGCTGATTGTAACTCCACAGCTGCGTGGCTGACATTTGCACTAGTCATTAACTAACCCAACACGGAGCCCAGAAACACACTCATCTGCTAAAAATCCCTCTATTTCCTCCTCTCTTTATCACTCTGGTTCTGTCTTTTCCTCCAATCTTTCTCCATCCTCTATCTTCCTTTCAGCCTTTGACAGACAGCCACATAATGTGTAGCCAGGTTTGACCAAGTGAGCAAAGAAGTGCACTAAGGATGACAAATTTCGTGCAAAAACATGCTTTGAAAACAGTTTAGAGCTCTTTAGCTCACATTTCTGCTGCTGGCAACTGTGATCAGCATCAAAAATTAACATATCCAGTGTGTCAGTGGTGAACTATTCCTCCTTTTTTATGTCTCTCAGCCTCTTTCCTCTCCTCTCCTCTCTCCCGTTCATCCCTCACTCCCGAGCGGCTGTCGAGGCTCTGCCAGTAAAGGCCGAGCGCTGTCTGTTGATTGTATCGCTCTCTTCTTCTGGATAGCCTCGCTTCAGGGACACAGCTCTCACTCTACATCAAGGAAAAATGATACTGACTTTGAAAGCGAAGAGCGGTGTCTATTTAAACCAGCGCTGCTCAGCACCACAACAAGACAATATCATTCAGTCTAGCATACGAAGTGACTACAACTGTCTTATTGATGGGGACAGTTGTGCAAAGTCAGGCCCTGAATTTATTTCCTGCCAAATGTCAGGAAAATTAGTCCCCGATGAATAAATCAGCCATGTTTCTTAGGCAATGTGATGTATAAAAGTTTGAGATGAACTTTAGGGAAGTGAAGTGAGCGTGAGGTGGAAGGATTCAAGCTGAAAAATTCAATGACGATGTGAACGACAGCCTGCTTAGAAATGTATGTCTAACAACAGCTGTGTGATGGAAACTTCAAAATTTTTATATGCTAAGAATGAGAGAAAATCAGTACCACAGGATAAACATAAACACATGCCAGAAGCTGCAGGTTAGCTTAGCATAAAGACTGGAAACAGGAGGAAACAGCTAGCCCAGCTCGGTCCTGAATCTGAACTCTGTTTACCAGAACCTCACTAATGAATACGTTTCATCTTGTCTGTTTAAAAGCTGAAAAGGAGAGAAAGCTTTTTTAAATTAATGAACCTTTAGTCTAAGATCTTTTCTGCATATTAACTGCATGAGAACGGCAACACGGATGCAATGGTAATTTAATCAGAATAATTGGTGACTAATGTTTTTCCTGGACTGGACACACACAAGGCAGTGATGGTGGAACGAGCTAGACTCGTTCTTGAAAACAGACACCTCGTAACGCCCTGACACTCCTAACTCGCTCCTAATGAGCACTTGATTTTCTTGATCTTCTTGCATTTTGTCTGAAAGAACATTTCAGCACTTAGTGCCTCCTTCAAGGTCTCTCTCTGTACTGACTTGTGTGGGTGTTGTCCCTCTCCTGTGAAACACTTTGAATTGAAGATTCTGTTTAATCTAAATGTAAATGTAAAAAAAATTGTCTTTAATTTGACCCAGGTTTTACCCTAAAAACATGATAACACAAATCATGATTTATCTATTTTTTAATTCACATTTTTAAAAGTTATGATACATTTGTGCTAAAATTAATATGTGGACCACCAAAATTAGTTGACTCCAATAATAGATAATTGATTTTTTGAGTGGTTTTACATGTTGGGTTAAGCAGTGGTGTCTTAAGCTTTGAGCTTTAGGGCTGCTGGTGTTTTGCCTGCGGGCTGAACCTTTAGATACAGACAAGACAAAAGTAGTTTGAATGACAATACGAGTAATTGTCAACGCTATAGAAAAAATGTTCAAACCTATATGATTATTATGTAACTGCCACCAAGCAAAAAAAAAAGAAGAAAAAAAAAACACTCCTGGAGACATGTCAACGTCAACAATTAACTTTGACATTTGAGCGAAAGCATTGATCTCCAGCATTCCTGAGATAATCCAATAGAGTAAAGAAAGACAATCTGATTAGGTTCACAGGAGAAGAAAGCACACAGACAATCTGTCTGATAGCAAAGTCTCACTTGGCAACATTTCCTGACCGTGCTGACTGTACAGGAGCACGGCCGTGGAGGTTTCATGCAGGATAAGCATGAGCAAACATTCTACTGCAATGATTCATGGTCATTCGACCTTAAAGAAATCCACAAGCATACCTCACATGGTGCTACTACATTTCTGTCTCTATAGGGGAAAATACCACAATAAGCTGCTTCTGTCCGTGCTCCTATTCTTCAGCTCCGACAAGCACCAAAAACACGTCAGTCAAACGTGTTTACGTGAGCATGTTCTGTGTCACTGTTCCTGGATAATGGCACGACCGTGTGAACACGAGCGCTGCGTTTGCATCGCAGAGAAAATATTCTGTGCCTATGGCCCCGGCTCGAGATGTGGCTCTCTGCTCTCCACTGAATGCCAGCCAGGAAGCAGGAAGGCTGGATAATTACTGTGATCCACATCCAATTGAAATGTCAATAAAGTTATTTAGAGCATGGCATGACGCCCCCCCTCCCTCCCCTCCTCAACGCTGACCTAGAGAGAGAGACGGAACAAGTGAAAAGAGGGAAGCGAGGAAGAAGCGAGGTAAGGCGAGGAGATCAATGTGACAAAGGTGCTGCACTGCAGTGAAACAGAGACAATAACCAGGGACAAACTACAGTAGATTTGTGCTCTTTGAACTTAACAAATATGCAGCTGTTCGGCATTACACTACATTATGTCTGAATCCTCTAACAGCAGCACCTGTGTTCAGGCAAATCTGAGCATGTTGTGATCAAGCAAACCATTAGGGGCTTGTTGTTACGAGGAAGCTGCGCTGTCAATGCAAGGCAGAGGGAACATACATAAATGCATGATCACATAATAAAGTCTATAAATGTTTGAGCAAGTATGCGCTAAGCTCGGAGAAAACAGAGAGGAGGGCAGAGATGCTGGTTACTCAACAGCTTCTCGTCCCTTTCACTTTGGACTGCCTGGTTGAGCTTAACCTTTAAAATATTTACAAATCCACGGCGGATTTATGATGAATGATAAGTAGAAATCTTGCAGCGGGCCGCCAGAAGAAGCATACATTTCTTTTTCCTCCTGCAGCGAGAGTGGGACCTGCCAAATGCTGATCTGTATGTACAGAAGAAACTGTATATTTTTTTAAGGAGATTTGGTGGCGCCACTACGGCCGTCTGTCTGCACCAACATCGGATCCTTTATCATCGGCAGCAGGTGAGATGTACTGAGCCAAAGCGCGCCCACAGTGACCCCGGCCCCCGCCGTAAACACACAGTTTACACTGGGGTGGCCAGACAGTTTCTTGGCTCTGCTCCCCGCTCCGAGGGGCCCCGGCAACCACCGTGGCAGCGCAGGTCTATAGCAGCAAACACAGCGGTGGGAGAATATAAAGGTGAGTGAGAGCACTGCATCTGGAAAATCTACCTGTGCACATACAGCACATAGCTGACCTCTGCAACGCCAGCAGGAGAGAGAGAGAGAGAGAGAGGAAGGAGGGAAAATAAGTAAGAGGCATTTCCTTCTGCCCTGGTATTGACATCAAGTCAGAGAGAGATATCTCACCTGAAGCTGCAGCATAAAACACACTCATCAGATGCACTGTTATTTGTTCAAGTTTCTTTACTTTCAATGGAGGTAAAGAAAAGTGACATGCACATTCCTACACAGCAGCAAGAGTTCAGCACAGTTAGAGCAGAACATTAGACACCTCGTCCCTGTGATGGGATGGAACCGAGCGGTAACCTCCGAGACTGAGAGATGAAGGCAACATGTACCAAACCTGGCTTCTTTGAATGGCTGCGTGAAGCTGGCTCCAAAAGTGAGTCAATCGATTTTAACCATGTTAACTTAACAACAGAAGTTTTTAAGCCTGGTACAAAAAGTGGTTTTGGTCTCTACGGCTGATTTCTTCCTTTGTGAGAAGTCCTCAGGGGTGAATTTTTATATAACTCGCTAATTTAAATGTTGTAAGGGCTTCAATTTCTGCATAATTTAGAGCGGTGCGACTTTGAGTGACACTTGGGTAAACATATGCATGCCAGAAAAAATCTTGGCTGCACAAAGTCTTGGCCCCTCCCCTTTTTGGATTAGCTGCGATCTTGGCGGAGTCAGGTACTGGCAAGATGGCGACACCGGAGAGGCTCACTCTGAGCTTCAAAAGCTCTCCTCAGAAACCTGTTGGCGACATCGTGGAGCTGACGTCCATCTTTATTTATAGTCTACGGATAAAACCATCATAGAGCAGCCAAAGTGTTCCTGTTTCAGCATTTAACTTCAGAGACTTTCACAGGGAAAGCAGCACTGCTCTCTCACAAAGCTGGGAAGGCTCAAAGTGCAGCGGTAGCCAAGATATTAGAACTTTGAGTTGCTTAAAAAGCTCAGCCTCCCTGGATCCTACATCTCCCATAATGCAATTTAATAGCATGTTTTATTAGATTTCTCCTGCCTGGTAAGTATCCACTTCGGTTTGAACTCTATGCTCCAGTTTGCGAGACAGACTTTCTCTTATAAATGTGTCGTCTCCAAGCCAAAGACCTGCAGACTTTAATAGACTCCCGTCCAAACCACACAAGAAATTATTCAATTTTTTTTTTCCGAGAATGAGAAGCTCTTCTCCTGATGTGTAAACCAAATCCTTTGTGTACGTTACAACGTCTTGTTCAACTGGCCAGCTGTGACACATACATAGAGTATGTTTAAAAAATGCTTCTTCTCTTTTTTTGTACCTCCTCCGCTGCTTTATCCTTGTTGTAAAATTTAACTTGAGCATTCCTGGGTGCTCACACTCCAAATCCTTGTTTCCCTTTTTGAATACAAAGTTGCATCCCAGCGGCTCCAAGTCATTCATCATGAAGAATCCAGAAGTTGTGACAGCTCAACATTATGCACAAAGCATTTCAGTGAAATCCTTCCACACAGATGAACATAGTGTAGTGTGGCTTTATTTTCTCTCACTTCTGAACGCTGCTTGCTCATGCTCTCGTATCCTCTGATTTATCTTGAACTGAGCTGAATTATGGAAATGAAACATTGTCAAAAATGTTGTTTCCCTCGACTTTGTAATAAGAGTGAATATCTTATCCAAGGTGATGTTTAATAACCCAAATGTCACTGTGTCACTGTGCATTTGGGCGTAGTGCAGAGAGGATGTTTTATCTGGTTTCAAAGTCAAACTGCCAATCGATCACCATAAGCCTTTAGCTATAGTCGTAGGCCACAGAGAAGAGGGGAAGCAGAGCGGAGGAGTAAAAAGATATGCTGTAAAATATAAAAGGACAAGGGCATCCTCCATCCCCAGCGGGTGCCCACCAAAGGGCTGACTCCACACACTTGTCACACATCATCTGTCAAACCCACGGGCACGGCAGAGTGCGTGCAGGCTCAAACGCAACCTGTGAACACACACATCTATACGTCCTATCAAACTCTACTGTGCACGCACACGCACGCACACGCACACACACACACACACACACACACACACACAAGAGGGAACAGCTTGAAAGAGGTTTTATAAAAACCTCAAGAGGGGGGTGTTGCGCTGTGAGGAGGCAGGTAAGCTTTAAATGCGAGAGGGTAAGTAGTGAATCCCACCTACGGGTCAAAAACACCGCCATCATCAGCACCACGGGGAAAACAGAGATGAGAGGAGGCAGTACATTGTTGTATCTCAAGCATAACGTGAGTGAAAGCTGACCTTTGCAATGACATTTGATAAATTGAGAAAAAAAAGTATTTTGCAAGCGCTTGAGACGGGCGCACCTGCACGTTTGTGTCTGACGATACGTGACCGTGTTTACCGCTGTTCGCTGCTACAACCCTCCACTGTAATCTGATGTCTGCGTCGGCCATCGCACGCACAAATGGGAAAGTGTGACAGGTTATTTGGTTTGAGTGAGTGTCAGCGAGTGTACACAGAGCAGAGGTGACATTTTTGTATGTGAGAGCGAGAGGATATGAAGAGGGAGGAATGGAATGAAGGAGAAAGAAAGAAAGAAAGAACGTAATCCACATGAAAGAAGAAAAATGGAAAAAAAAGGAATGACAGAGTGTGGGAAGACAACGGCAAATGGTGAGAATGTAAGGGTCAAAGGAATTAAGGAAACGTTGGTGTATAAAACAAAGATGACGGAAAGAAAGAAATGAGGAATAAAAGGAGGAAGGAAGGACAGAAAAACAGAAAGAAGAAAACAAGAAAGATAAAGAAGAGATTGGAATGAAGTTAACAAAGAAGGAAATGGAAAGAGTAAGAAAGGAAAGTTTGGCTAAATTTTTCTTTGAGGAAGTAAAGAATAAAATAAGAGAGGAGAGGGAGTAAGTAAAAGAAGACATCTTTACAGGTGGAAAACAGTCAGTCAGACATCAGGCTGCTTCCTGACCGCAGACACATTAGCACCCAACGTGAAAACCACTCACACACTTTCATTCTTTATTTTGATCATTTAGACGCTCAGTTCACTGATACGTGTCTGAAAATCATCTCAGATACTTTTTTCTGCACTGACAATATGAAAACTAAACATGAAAAGAGTTAGCACACATTTAGCACATTAGCTCCGGCTCTGAGGACCCCGTTAGGTCAAAGTGCGCTGTGTGCAGCCACAATGCGTCAGGTACTAAAAGTTTTTAACTGGCACACCACAAACACCCAGGGGCTCTCTACATAACCTTCACACTGTGATCCAAGTGTGTGTGTGTTGGTCCTCACTTTGTGTGTGGCTTGGGTTATGTGAGGCTGTGTGATGGCTGTCATAGCTCCCCAGGCACTGCCATGCTCTTCATCCTCTTCTTCCTCCTCCTCCTTTACTCCCTTACCTCTTCAGATCCCAGGCCTGACATACAGAGAGACAGCTGTTTCCTTCCAGCAAAGCTCTCTCTCCCTCTCTCTCTTTACACATGCACACACACACATTTTTGGGAGAGACAGATGAGGACAGACACACTGAGTGAACAGGAGCGAGCCACAAATATGCACATGTAGGCAACACAGAAGAAAAAAAAGACACACACACACATACTGGCAAGTGATGAAGGTATAAATACACACAAACACGCGCATGCACACAAACACACACATTGCAAAAACCAGCGTTACAGCCAGACTCTTATCTAGAAATGAGCTATTCTCCATGAAGAACAGCTATGTATTCATGTTAAATGTGCCCTCCTCCTGAGACCAATTTATACACAGCCATGATTCACATACAGCACAATGTGTATGAATAAAAACAATGTCAATATATTGAATTATGCAATTGAGATGATTTTTTAAAAAGAAACTACATCCTGTTTAAGTTTAGCCGCAGTGTCCTCAGGGCCAGCACCATGTAAATGCAGCCATCCTGAATAAATAGCCAATGCCTCCAGAACACAACAGACTGGAGCCACTTCAAAGAGGCCTGTGCTTTAGCAAAGAATAGTCCTAAATGAAAATCACTGAGCAAAATACAGCTATTAGAGGTTTAGCGTGTGGCAAGACACCATGAAGAGTGTTAGCTGGTGGAGGAGGAGGCGGAGGAGGAGGAGGGAGATGCTGGAAGACTGATGCTCAGCAAGATTCTTATTGAGAGGCTTTTTAGTTGACGGTAAGAGACGAGGGACAGAGAGGTGAAATGTGTGCGTGCCCTATTAGTTTATGTCTGCAGGGATTTGCAATGTCATTTTCTTTGCATTAAACATGGAAAGGCACGAGCATGTAAACACACACAGAGGCTGAGTACACAGTAAAATCCCCAGCAGCTACAATGCTCCATCCAGTCTCCTCTTCCTCTCCTCCCGCCTGAGCTGTTGTCATGTCATCCTGTAAATATCCCGGGCAGATAAACAGGCCATAAAGATGAAGCCATCATCTCAACATAATCTGAGACAGATATACCGCTGCTTCTGACAGCCAGCTCGATCTCCTTATCTGTACAGGATGCCTCTCCCCAACAGTACACGTCCTAATACAGCACTGCCTCTCATCTCAGCACCTCTATCTTCCTTACTGTCTCTGTAAGTCTTTCTTTATTAGAAAAAAAAAGCAGCAGCCCCACTACCTCTGTCTGTGAGCCTCTCTCTCTCTCTCTCTCTCTCTCTCTCTCTCTCTCTCTCTCTCTGTCCATTTGGATCTCCCACTCAAAAAATGCTTTTTTGGGGGAAAATGTTTTTTTGTGGTTTGACTGGACCAGAGGACTACCGGTGACTCATCTTTCCAGGGTTGGGAAAAATATTCATAGAAAATATCCAATAAGTTCTTATTTTGTTTCAAATGCATCAAAGCCAGGAGAAAATCAGGAAGGGCTCCAAGTTAATTAAACTGCCTTTGATTATAAAATTGAGTTTGGGAACACAATTAAGCACCGCAAAATGCCTGAAGCCATCCATTCCACCTTGGATGGATGGATGCATCAGAGTCCAGTGTGAAGGGACATGATGGAAATGAGATTCATAAATGTCCATGTTAATGGATAGATGAATGAAAAATATCTGCTAAGCGATTTAAATATTTCAAGGTTTTTTATTTCAAGTTTCAAATACGGAGAATGCATGCACCAAAAGCAAAAAAATAAAACATGACGACATGATAAAACACGTGCACAAGATTGGGACTCAGTCTTGTCACAGAAATGTAAACATGCATAGTTGAATTCTCATATAAGCTATATAAAAGGACAACTGAACTGTTTTCTAATCTGCATTTCTGAAGAAGAGGGGGATTACACGTGTGTGTGTGTGTGTGTGTCTCGGTGAGTGGGAAGGAGAGATGATGAATTTCCCCCATACAGTGTAAAAAGATGATCCTTTCATTCACTATTCATTCAGCTTTCAAACGAATGACATCAATGATCGGTCGGCTCACATGAAGCTGCTGAGGAACGCAGCATACAGGTCCGCATTCTGACCAAATAATCACATTATGCTACACAATTGAAAGCACTATGAATATATAGGGAGCTGAATTATACCTTTGAAATGGGTAATGCGTATTGTGATACATATGTTTTCAAATAAATCGTTTTTTTTAGTGCTTAGAAATGAGTTGAGGATTAGATAATGTAGTTTGAATAAATCATAGATTTTTGCTGTTCTGCACATCGAGCGCTAGCTTGAAGACAAACCACCAATTTCTATAAGGAAGCAGTTAACCGCTCTTTTCATTTGCAATTTAACGTTTCCAAAACGTAATTTCATGATTGTATTGACCAAAAATGTTGGGAGCCATCCATCAAAGCCATGCTAGCAGCTCTGGAAGCACAGCGTTGGTTAGGGCTAAATGTTAACATGCTCAAAATATCGATAATGCGAGCTCATTGCTCATGCTAAGGAGGCACAATGTTTAATATGTTCAATTAATTAGCACTGATACAATGTTTCTTTCAGTCTGGACTTTAGTGGCGGACCAACAGACAGACCACAACTGCCGAACCACATAGCCTTACCACTAGCTTGGCTACAAAACTAGCCGATGGGTGTAATTGAACTGAAATGATACAAAGTTAACATAACGTAATTCCTTGTTTTTTCTGCAATTTGTCACAATAACCACAGACCAAAATTTCCTACATATTCTTAAGTGAAATTACCGGTGTATCATAACTGCAATAATAACAATTACAGTTGACTGATTTTTATAGTGGTTGAAAAGGAAATACAGTAAAATAAGTTTTTTTTTTTTGCTCTGAGGCAGAAACACATTGATTGGTTTAGTTAAACCAAAATAGACGAGAGAGAGAACCTACAATATTATTACGAAGCCCCACTTGCTTGATGTATGCTCACCATTTCTGATCAGGGTTATTTATTTGCCATTCAGCCTCGCCAGCTAGCAATCTGTGGTTTTGGCTCTGCCCATTTAGGTTTAACCGAAGCACTAAGATTATATCTACTGCCCTCTGCCTCTGAGTATCATTAGAGTGACTTAAAGTCAAACCTGCTGCTTCATATTCTAGTATCCTACAACGGTGACGCACAGTAAAAAAATCACAGTTTAAGATGGACGGTGGATGCATCATCACATTCAATTATCCATATCTGTAATTGCTGCATATTTGACTTCATTGGAAGTGCTTCAAGTGGCCGTTTATAAATAGCCTCTATTCAGAATGAGAATCTCTACTGGATGATTAGGGGACAGACTTGGCTAAGACTGATTGCTGTGGCCTTTCCAGAGCTATTCTGGCTCTGCTGAGTGTGTGCCTTCCACTCAACATTGATCTATCGACCCACGGTCCAGTAAAACCTCGCTCAGACCAAAAGGTGAATCTCATTTCTAAACACATGCAACAGCAATCCGGCCGCACACACAGACAGCAACGGCCACAGCCAAAGCCCATGCGCACACTCACACACAAACACACAGACACAGACTAACAAGCATGTTGATTTTTGATGACAAGATTGATGTAGCTTCTCTGAATTCTCCTTGCGTCAACAATAGCCAGCCACTCTCTTTCTCCAGTGTGTGTAAGTGCGGCTGTGCACCACTGAACAGCTTTTGTGGGCCTTTGTGACAGCATTGCAATCACCACAGTGTAATTGGAATTGAGCAGCTCATCCATGTAACCGTGCAGCTCGGTAGGTGGGGTTGAGAAAGCGATTGCTATCGTTGGCTATAATGAGATGCAGGTTGATGCCTCAGGGTTAAAGGTTAGCTACAGGAGGCATCACTATATTCATGGAAAAGAAAATCCTCACGTGCCCCTGTCAGGTCAACCAACACAAAAAAAATCCATCAAGATTAAGGCTTCATATATTTGATCAAAATGTATCTTTTAATAATTCACGTTTTTTTCTTTTTTTCCAGCCTTAATATATTCATTATGACATTTTTAATATGAATAATTGAAGAGGGATTCTCATTCCTGGAAAAAGTGTAATCCTAAAGAGAGAGAAGTCAGTCTCTTAAGTTTCAGGTTTCACACTCCACACTCATAATTTTCTCATCATCCATAAGCTCACTCACCTAACGCTGAGCTTTCCCCTCCAGTGTGCAGCAACAAAAGCTTATGGCCGTGGCCTTAATGTAACTACATACAGAGCTGCTTCTTTACAGCTCTGCCACTCTTTCTCTCACTTTATTTCCATGTTTCACCTTCCCTTTTGCTCTCTCTCTTTTGCTCTCATCCCCTCAGGCAGTCAAGTGTGCAGAGGGTAGCCTGCTTTTATAGCTGGGTATTTACAGTGCAGATGTGTCAGGTCCTCAACCCAATGCTTTGTTGCTCCAGTAACATTATTCCCTCGCATGACTTTGTGTCTGTGTTTTTTTAAGGCTGCATTGATTATGTCCATCGAGGCCACAGTTCAAATGTAAATGAATATTCATGGTTTGCTACAGGAAATTTGACTGTAGTCTGACAATACAACAGCCTCCAGCTGTCTGTAAATGTGTACTTTGGCAAAATCTTTAAACAAAAACAAATTGTCGAAAATAGTTTTATCACTGTACTAACTGCTTGTATCTTTGTTGATTTTATTTTATTTTGCGTCTCTGCAGTGAGAGAGAAAGATGACCGTCAGACGGCCTTGGGCCAGACTTGATCCCTTGCCTCTGTGGTTATGACTAAACCCAAATATGTCAAGATATAAGTTTGAGATTATTTTTATATAAAAAATCTCTCTCTTTTTTTGTTTTTTTGAAATGGATTATACGATTCATCATAGACATATTACATCCACTCCAATGTGATATTAAATGACAGGAAATCAGACATGCTGTACCCAGTATCATGAGACAGAGGTGTGCATTATCCCTGTCTGGAAAAACGTGTGCTTTATAACTAGAGAATGTGGTTGAATACTGTTACTGCTCCTGTACTGCATGATATACAAAACATCACATAAAAGGCTAAGAAATGTAAACTTGAATGTGTTTTAGTGTGGTAGAGGTTTACGTGTAATGTGGAGTTTAACTAAAATATGTTTAAATTTGTAAAAGCATGGCCATCTTGACTGCTGAAATAATGTTTGGAGTGATGGGTTGGATGTTTTTGGATTTCATTTCTTGCGGCGTATTAGTGTAGGTATTAAGATTTAAGTATTTTGTGGATGACATGATATTTTGTACACACAGTGACTGAGCCTCTCTTGACAACCCTTTGAAGCTCATTGGGGTGTCCCGTTTTCACCTTTTCTGTTATCATGTTTGTATGCTTTTACTTATTTTATTCCAATTTGTGTGAAAAGCTGAAAAACTGAATTGAAATGGGTGAAATGTGACTTAAATTTAATGTATTTGATAAACGCATATTGCTTTTGCCTCTCAGTACAAAAAGTCTCCAAAAATAGTCTTCATGACTGAGTTTTATTCTCATATCTTTCACTGTAGCTACAACCCAATAAAATAAACAGATGGAATATAAAGAGAGAATAACTCAGTTGACAGAAAATCAATTGGCAACACTTTTGGAAAACCAGTGATTTACTAGTGAAAGGAACATTTAGTTTCTTCATCTTCCATTAAAATGAACTTTACTGTATAGATTTGAGTTTTGGACAAACAAGACGTATGAAGATCATGTCACCTTGGGCTCTGGAAAATGTAAGATACACCCAATTATGATAATAAAAGTAATCATAGTTGTAGCCTGGATAAAATATACAGTATACTTGCAATGACCATATGAAATGTAATATAAAATCGTTTAAAGCAAGCGGCAGAGAAGAGGAGAAACTCTCCGACGTAAACACATAAGTGCCTGAGATGAAACCCAAACCAACTGTTTTTTTCCCCTCCCCGAACAACAATTACTGCTAATTATCAGCTGCTCTGCTCTCCTCACACTCTGCCCTTAGCACTCTGAGCACGTCGCAGATATCCAGCCGCTCACTTCTCAGACCATTCTTCTCTGCTTCTATCTCCTTCTTCCCCTGCACACGCACGCAGCCCTCATCTGCCTGTAACCAAAACAGCACAGGAGGATGCCAGGGTGTCGCAGGGGCCTGATGGGACAGCGTGAGTTCTGGCGCTGTTCATTATTCATGCCCGCCCTCCTCGTCGCAGTTTCCCCTTCTTTCTTCCCTCAATCCCCTCACCCGCCCTTTTGCTCTCGCAGCGTGCAATGGATTTATTAGAAGGTATTACCGAGGAGGCCCTGGTGTTACTGTGCTTACATCCTGATGGACACAATGCAGGAAGGAGAGAGGTGAGAGTGAGAGAGGAGGAGGAGGAGGAACAGACAAGGCAGGAATAAACACAAGCACCACTTGTGAGAGAAGAGAGGAAAGAAGAACAAACACATTTACTTTGAACTATCTACCTGCAAGAAGACAAGTGTTGTGTTTTAATTTACCAATGCAGTGTGGACCTCTTTTTGTGCACTATGCCTGCTCTGCCTTGTCTTTTTCTTTGTCTGTAAATCCATCCATCAAACCTTGGATGCACTCGTCTCTCTCCCTTTTAGTCTCTTACTGTTCATGTAAAGTGAACATGCCTGGCTCACCCTGACTGAAGCCTCAGGAGAGCAGTCACCTATGGGCTGCGTTTGTCACCGCGTTGCATCACAGCAGTGAAAGTTGGGCAGTAATAGAATATCTTAATGCCAGAGACTGTTCATTCCAGATTATCTCTCTCTGTTTGACACAGCTTAATGGCACAAACACACTCTGCAGACAGGCCTGGGCACTATTAATCTTCCTTTGAGAGAGTGGCCCAGTCACACATGCACACGCGCGCATTCACGCATTCCCTGAGGCGGCAGGGACGAGTCAGCATGATTAAGTGCGTCACTGAACGGGCATGTGCACAAATGTATAAATGTGCTGTTGCATTTGCATACATGTCTCTTAGGTTTGCCGTTCGTGTGTGTGCGCAAGTGCATATTAGTGACACGCACACACATACACACATGCGTGCAAGATGCTACATCGTGCCGTTCGTGGCATCAGAAACGGAGCATGAAAGACACGGGCCTTTTCCTAAGCTCATCAAGCTCCTCTCAGAGCTGATAGGCCACAGCTTACTGTACCAGCAGCACTCACTGCTAGAAGCTACACTACTGAGAACAAAGCCGAAGCTCTATGGAGCACCGTACAAGGCCAGCGCCATCCAAACCCCAGAAGAACCTCTCCATCGCGCCGCTCATTGTGCCGCGGACTTATCAGGCCATTCCTGAATAGGACCCACTAATAGAATTATGAGGAGCGAATGAAAGGAGAAGAGAATGGCAGCGATGTTTCTGTTGAGAGCCGATTCATTTCCAGAGGAGGCGACAGTCTTGTGGACATATGTTGTAGCCATTGTGCAGACTCCAGTCAATAAGGCCATGGCTGACACTAAATGAACTCCCAGGCACAGGGTAAGAGCACCCAAGGGAGACACATCCACATCTGTGATTGGAGAGCAGGCAAGAGACAGAAAGAGAGAGACAGCGAGAGAGGGAGATGTGAAGTGCAGGCAGTTCTCTATCCAGTGAGGTTTGATGCTGAGTGAGCAAGTGCAAAAGAAGAATTTGAAGTCGCACACACACACATACATACACACACCCAGGCTACCAGCTGTCTCCTGCGCACACACACATGCACATCTTAATGCTGTTAAGTGTACAGTGATGCGAGTGAAGAGTGTGTGTGTCCCCCCAGGAGAGAGGCTGAGGCCAGAGCAGGCCGACTATCTATAAACAGCTGGACATGGAAGATTGGCACTGGTACACGGCAGAGAACCTCACACCGGGGTTGTTTAATAGTTTATAATGCACTAGTGTCCTGTCTCACATTATTAACTCTGTCATGAAGTTTTTAAGGTCATTTTAAATACATTTACAGCGTGTACGCTGCGCAAAGAACATCTGTTTCTCAAATGTGTTATGAAAAAGACATCTCATTATTAAAAAATCGAATTAAGAACCAGTTGTAGGTGGGGAAAAACTCGTATATGTTGTTATAATTTGAGTGCAAAATGACAACTCACGAATACCGCTCATCACAAAGTAACTGCTGGCTCAGAAATTAGATTCGAACTCAAAAGGACAAAAAAAAATCTCCTCACAGCAGGTTCAGACATCTTTGCTGAGTCCAGCTCCCTCCCTGAAAAGTGTCGGCTCGCTGCTGTTTATTGGACTTCATTTTGTATTTTGCTCTGGTGTTTTCATTCATCAGCCCTGTGTGCTGAGAAGATTCCCCGCTAGCATCAATAATTTAGGCAAATAAGGCAAATTATAGCATCTCAATTAGGAGAGGGGGGGCAGCATGTTCTTCTCCACTGAAGCCATAATTTGTGACTGATACGACGGGTATATTTTCAGACAAAAACATGTTTTCTCATGGAAATCGACTGACTGAAACGATTAGTCATTTTCTTTATATTTGATCATTTTTGCACCACAGTTCTCAATTGTTTATAATACATACAGACTGCATTTATATTACTCAGACACACACAAATAGCTCCACTGGCAACTGACTCCAGCTCTAAACTGGATGGATAACAACATGTCTGCACTTTAAGCACATGATCAGGTTTTATATGACACACCACTGCCCTTGGGGACGCGTGTATTGGAAATGTAGTTACTGTATCCAGACATTTCAATGAGCCAGAGCCTCTATGAAGGCAGAGCTAATCTCATTGGCTGAGATTAGCATCAGTGGGCAGAGCTGGAGCACAACAGTTGCTGAGTTGATGAATTACATCCCAAACTGAAACAAAGAAGCAACAGTAATAGAGGAAAAATATTGCTTTTATATGATCTTCATGTTGGGCTGAAACTGTTTAGTCTATGAAACACCAGAAACCAGTAAAAATGCCCAGAGCCATTTTTCACCCAACTTTTCTCCAAACTACAACGGCAAACAATTCTATTAACTATAATCTGAGATCAAGAAAAGAAGCAGATTGAAACATCTGAGAAAGGTTGAATTAGAAGGAAGTGTTGCTGGTTTGGTTAACCTCGGCTGAAAGGAAAGCCTTTGAGAACAAATTGCATTTTGGTGCAATTTCTGATACAGATCAAATCAAAAAGAAGCAGCCAATAGTCATATATTGAATTTCCACAAGACATTATGGTCTCAGTAGATGCTTCACTTCCAGTAACATGTCTTATCTTGTTAACAAACACAATGCATATTATGAACACAGGTGCACTAGGAAAACAGAGCGCACACACGCAGGAGCAAGCATTATCATGTGCACACATTTTACTCCTCCTCTTTGTAACACTACACCATGTGTCAGAGCAAAGTGTGTGACACACCTAATGTGTATCCATGTGCAGCTTCACACTCTACTCTACACATCTCTACTGCTTGCTTCCATCTGCAGACAACACTAATAACCTGAAGTAAACAGCAGAAGAGCGACCCGCATTCACTTTAGAGGGCAGAGAAAACGCAAAGGAGAGTTGTGTTCTTGGAGGTATGTGGTGACTGAATAATATAGCCCCCCAGAGCCTTTGTGTGATCTCCAAATGGCAAAGTAAGTATGGCCTGGCTACATGTAGATGCCATCAGATTGCCTCTGATTGAGGCTGAAGTCATCCCTCTCCTCTTCTTGTCTTTCATGTTGGCTACATTAGTGACAGGAGAGTAATCAAAGCTGCCATTAATGCCTGGCCATTTCCTCTGCCCTTGTCATGCAGGCCCACGGGGCAGGACTACGTTTCCACTGGACTGAAGTACAGAGTGGGGGGAAAAGCGGCTAAAACCACCCAGCTAATGGATTTTCCTCATTTCCTGTGGCTTTGGACTTGAAAGAAAGAAAAAAAAAAACACAAAGATGTTGGTGATGGTAAGAGTAGTGATTTGTTAAGAGAGATAATTTAGAGACTTAAGTTCTTATCTTTTAATCAGCATAAAGTGAAGCTGGAAATGTTTAATGCAGTGCATCAGGCCATCTTATACTATGGCTGGCTTTTAATGTGGGACACCAAGTTCAGAAACTGGAGAGGTCTTGCTGTGTGGATGCTAAAAAATATATTTTTACACAAATTATTGGATCAATGGATGTCAAACGTTATGTGAAATTTGAAAAGAAAAAATCTATTCGATTGGATTCCATCCATCCATCATTTTCTGCTCTGCACCATCAAGACATCAAAAAGCTGTTATCTGAAAAGAAAATTTCAATTACATCCATAATGATGCAACAGGTATTAAACCAAATATATTGAAGCAATAGTTTGATACAGTATTGCAAAGTCCTCTCGGCATTGCAGAGACCATGGATTCCCTGTGCATGGGTAAACAGCTGGCACCGGTCTAAAGTGGGTCAAAAAGGTTAAGAAAAACCTCTACCAACACCTCTCTGAAGCTTACAAAGTAACAGTTACTCCATATCCAGTATGTCCCCTTAAATTTCTGTTTTTGTTTTATCTCTGAAAAAGATGTTTCCACCTGCTTCTTCATGCTAATACAGGCTAAACTAAATGCATCATTGCTGTAATATTGTCATTCTTGTCCAACTCTCAACACCAGAGCTAAAATAGTTTATTTCCAAATTATGTTCAACAGTTCCTTTTTCTATATTTGCTGTAACACCTGCTGCATCATCATAGACACAAATAACATTCCTTTCAAATATTCTTGTGCTGTGCTATATTTGCTTTGCTGTCATTGAAATAGAAAAATATACTCACAATAACAAATTCAGGCATTTGTAATGAAATATTCACTAACATTCTGAGACATGTAAGATAAATACAAATATATTTTGAGTTATCTCTTGAGCATTTTGGAGGCAATGGCCTCTGTGGTTGGGACAATGCTCATGTGGTTCGTGCTGTACAAGGTGAGCCAGGGGAACCTGTATGTGACTATATTTACATTTAAAATGTCATTAGAATGGGATTAAAGGTTTTTTTCCCTCTGAATTCATCTGTACTGCCTTGCCTCATTCATAATGTCTGACAAAGGGGACTGAATTAGACATGAGAAGATAAACCATTCATATATCCGTTAGCAACGATCCATTAAATCCAGTTGAAGTGGCTCATTCTGCCAGGCAGCGCCTCATCCTGTCTGCCTCCCACTCACTCGCTCTCTCTGTCTCTCCATCTCTGACTCATACAGCACACTACAAACAATCAAGGTGGGTTTTTTTTTATCCTGTGGCTGCAGTGCTTAATTTCATTTAAGTGTGCCTCAACTTGTGAGTTTCTTTGACCAATGCCAGCTTTAAATTAACATCCACCACTGTGCCAGTCTATGGAATTAAACTTATAGTCTTGTCCCGGCGCTCTGAGCATGGGTTGCAAACTATGTGAGTAATTAGTAGTATAACCCCCACAAATTCTTTCATGTCTGGATTGAAATTTATTGCTGAAACAATTAGTCTAATTATACTGTTTGCCGCATGGCTAAGAAGGCGGTGGCATGCTGTTGTAACAGGATCCAACTTGTACATGTCTGTGTGTCTCCAGTCTAGACTATTACAAAAGCAGAAACACAGAGATTGTGTAAAAATGTGCACAGATGTGCTTTGGCAACAGGGTAACCAACTAGCATGTCTGATTTATGACACACAGACCTCTGTGGATTACAGTTCGCACCTCACAGCGAAAGTAATGCACACATGACAGCAGCACAGGCGAGGGGTGTTGGAGCAGGTATTTTTCTGTTGTTACTGGAAAAAACCACTGAGTGGCAGCGAGGGACTCTTGAGTCTCACAGCTACGAGCTTGTGAGCGCTAACTGACGAGAGAGAGAAAACCCCCAAAAAGTGGGTTAGCAGAGAGAGAGACGGTGAATGAAAGAGCAATAATAAAAACTGGGTGGTGAGAAAAAAAATGAATCAGCAGGACACAAATCAAGGGATTTGAAAAGTCTTTTGTAAGAAGCAGCAGAAGAGAGAGGGGGAGGACAAGCATCAAGGTCTGGTGAGCTGTGAGTGACTGCAGCCAGGGCCTGTGGTGTCCTGAAATCCCAGGGCTGTGTCTGGTAAATTGGTGGGTGGGGTACACGGTGACTGTTGATAAGCAGATAGAAAACAGGGCTCAGCGCCTATAAATACACTATAAATACACATAGGGAAACCCTGTAGTCATGGGACTAGTTTTGCAAGGCCAGAGAGGGAAGGAGGCAAAGCTCCACAACAGAGCTGCTGCAGAAATACTCAAGTGAAAAACAGAGGCTGGGGCGGACGGAGGGAGAAATAAACTGGAAAGAGGGAATGACAGACAGACACAAACAAAACAGAACCGAACGAAGAAAGTATCCAGGAAATTTAACTAAAAAAAATATACAAGCAGCATACTTGATCAGGTCCCACTAACAACCATGAGTCAGTTCTTCTGTTATGTAACACCAGTAAATAAAGGGAAAGGGCGCATCTTACTTCTCCAACCTCAGAAGAACCAATCTCTTTTTTATTGCACCACCATTATAACCTCACAAATACAGGAGGAAGCCGAATGGATGGACACTGCAGGAAAGAACAAAACAAAACTGACCTTGTTAAGCATTTATGAGGACTGTCTAGGAGACTTTATGGGCAGGGAAAAACAAGTTTTGCGAGAGGAGGAACAATAAATGACAGATTCAGATTTTCCAAGGATGTGAGATCTGCAAGAGTAAGTGGAAGAAAGAAAGTCACAGGAGAGAGGGAGGAAGGGGAGCAGCGTGGTGTGCAGCCAGACTGTTTCTCCCAGCTGAATCCTTCATATCATATCAGGAGAAAATGAGAGGATGAAGGTGTTGCTGGAGCGAGTGAGAGCCGGCGCTCTCCTCTTTGCTTTCTATTCTCCCAAGACCAGAGATTGAGAGGTGTGGCTGGAGGAAAAAAGGAGTGATGGTGAAGAGGAGTGACGGGGAGGGAAAAGGGATAGAGGAAAACAGTAAAAGGCCTGTAGAGGGTTGGAAAAGAAGCTGAGAGCTGAATGAGGAAGTAAAGCGGTAAAAAAAGAAAGATAAAAAATAGGTGGGGAGCAAAGAAAGATAAAATTTGCTGAATGAGTGAGCTGATGGAGTGGTGGATTTTGACGGTGGGATATAAAACAGGTTTAGCATACCAAAGATATCAAGACATCTCCTCATGATTTGCAAGGACAGGAGGAATTCTTACAGGGACCAAAAACCTGTTGTGCATGTGAGCATTGTTTTAGGACAGACTGGAATAAATACCAAGCTAACCACCGAACCAAAATGAAGGGCGGGGGCGGTATTTGATGAGCACAGATTCTGAAATCCATTCAGGCTCATCTTCATCTTCTTACTTTGAGAGAAGACAGTATCGGCGATGTGCAGTTAAATATCTCCACTACATTAGCAAAGAAACTAAGCAAGTAAAGATGGAGAAAAGTCCGGCAGCCAACTGGCCGACGAGGCTCAAACTGTCGCTTGGTTGCTCATGTGTCCTCACGTGTTTTCCAACGAGAGAACTAAGCATTAAATCCTGCTGCTTCATGCCAGATTCTCCTCTGCCTTGAGAAAAAAAACTGTCTTGAAATGCATCTAGCTACAGTTACTAACGATGTACACACCATGCACCACTGATGCATGCACATTCACATCAGGAAGTAAAATAAAAACCAGAGAAGAAAAAAAATCGGTGATCTGTGTAAATTTGCATATACAGTACGTAGTGTTTTCTTAAGTCCGATGGCACTTAAATGTAGCTCTTCCATTACGGTGCAGCCGAACAGCGGAGTGGATATTGGCTGAGAGCTCAGACAAACTGCTTCAAATGTTTCCTTACATGGTATGACAGATGTGAAAGCCCCTCTTCAGTCTGTCTAATAAATTATGAGTTGCACTCTTATATTTAGGAGAGGGAGTGTTTTGGGTAGAGAGTGCTGCATGTTTAAGTGGTCTGTCTGCTTGAGTTGTTCATGAACACTGAATTAGGGGAGGACATGTGGAATTAGAGGTGTATTAGACTCTGGGCTATGATTTTACCGGATCATTACTTTGAATGATGAGACGGACACGCCCCCCTCTGAAGTTAGCTCGTGCTTGGACAAGAACTGAGACTCCAAAGCTCATATTTGAATAAGCTCTGGACAAACACCATAAATGCCCCCCCCCCCCTCCCACCATGCGCTGAGTTAACTGAACACGCAGCATCACAGTTGGTAGGAAAGTGCTCTCTCTCCCTACACACTAATCCGTGCCATTTTGCCAAGCTGCTTTCTCCTCTCTAGTCCTAACAATGCTGAAGTCACTTTTCCTCCCTCTCTCTTTTTTTTTTTTGCAAACAACAACAAATCATAATCCCTTGGTGAGCCCGACCGTATGGTCTTTTCTTTATCCTTTCTTTATCCACACCCCACTGACATTAATAATCTGTAGGACTGGGGAGATGGTATGGGGCCAAAAACATTCACAATAAAAACAACAAAACATTCAAATAATCTTACTGTCAATTTTTTAAAGCTGTGACTGGCATTCTTGTTGAAATTGAATGTTTTAAAAGTTATTTATATGACAATATTTTGGTATAAATGATGAGGACATTATTTTTACTCTGAACACACTGCTACATGATTAATTGACCAACATTTTAAGCTGCGCTCATCGGTTTGTAATGCGAAATAACCAAAGTGGAAAGGGTTTTCAATGTATCTGTTAGTGCTTTCTGATTCAATTGAGCTTTTTGGTGCCTTTAAACATATTGTTTTCCTTTTGTGGCAGATTTACTGTTTTGACTCATTGTCATGGTTCCTGTCTGCCTAGTTTTCAGTGGCAGAAAACATCTGAAAAGCAACTTTGTACTAATAAATTTAGGGAAAAATTAGCTCTTTTGTTCTCACCATTACAGGTTAACATGGTAGCCTGCTAAATAATACACTAAATCATTGTTGTCAACAGCTTGTTGTCCTGCCATCCGGTGGCCACAAACATCAGTTAAAACTGCCTTAAAGCAGAAGTAAGTGATATATTTGTGTTAATATAAGTCTTAAATAGTTATATCTTCCGACAGCAATCACTTACATAGAGTGTTTGGCAGGGGTTAATTTGAGCCGGATCCTGCCGGAACAAGATCCGGCACCTCTTAATTTTGGCCTCCCTGTGTTCCGGTACTTATTTGGGCAGATCCGGTACCTCTCATAAAAAAAATGTTTTAAAAATGTTTTTAAAAAAATATAATATGTATATATTAATTTACAGAACAAATCCCCATAAATCCATGTTGTTTATTAAGATTTAACGTCATTTGAAAGAGTCGGAGATCTGTTGAAGTTGACGCACTGACCGGGCCGTATAGTTTCGCTTTTACCGCGCTGTGCACTGCTGCACTCGTCCTTTCCTCTCTCCCCCCTCTCTGTCTGTTTCTGTGTGTGTGCGTGTAGCCTACTTGCGTGTGTGTGTGTGTGTGTGTGTGTGTGTGTGTGTGTGTGTGTGTGTGTGTGTGTGTGTGTGTGTGTGCGTGCGCGTGTGCGCGTGTGTGTGCGTGCGCGTGTGCGCGTGTGCGTGCCAATAACGGCGAAAGAGCGTTATGCGGAGATGAATGAACGGAACAATATTGCCGAAAAATGTATTCGTGGCGGACGTAATTTATTTGAAACTGTGGGCAACACTGTCCGGAGCAACAGGCTGGGACCCTGGCATCAGCCCGCTGACAGCAGGGAGATTCAGAAGAAGAGGAGAGGCAGAAGAAGAGGAGAGGCAGTGAGTGGAGAGTAGTGTGGGACGTCCAGCGACAGGTCAGGGATGGGATGCACAACTGTTTGGACAGCAGCTCAGTTCAAGGTGAAGCAGACTTATTACCCCTGGCTTCTTATGGAAAATTGAGGTTTTGCTGCACAACTGAGCTGAGCATACTGTCTATTAATAGGCCGCCGTGCCAGTCTTTGAATAATAGGAAGGTTTGTGTGATTTTTTATAAGCTCTTTTTTTTTCTTTTTACAAATTAGACCTGTTGAGAAAATTCCTGACTGTAAAACACCGCCTGTGGTGATGTGGGCATTTGCCTGTGCCTAAAATAATTTCATGTAGGCTAAACGTGGTAACATGGGTAGCCGATTACCCGCCCCCCCCCCCCCCGACGTGCGCCGCATACGTTCCGGGACCTCTGCCCGTCTCGTCATCCCCGAGCTGTCATGTGTACTTTGCGTTCCGGCACCTTATGATTTACAAATTAAGCACTGGTGTTTGGTCTGAAACACGGGTCTCTCAGTCCCTCTGCTCTGCTCTGAGCCGAAGAGAAAACATTTACCGTATCCTACAGTTTTTATCCAATGAGGAGAGAGAGGACTCAAATGGAAGCTTATGAATTAAGGAAATTTTCTATATACATGTTAAGCATAGATATTCTCCATAAAGTGCTGAAAAATAATAATTTCCATGAGAATTTGTCAGGCGAACAGTAGCCTACTTTTTTTGGTCTTTTTTGGGATGTTGAGGGTGATATCTTAAAATCGAGTTACAACAAACCCCAGAATCTTCTTTTCTTGCCTCTCCCTATGTGTCAAGATACTCTCTGCCAAATTTTATAGTTGTATGACTATTTATGCCATTGTAGTACCTAAATATTTGCATTTACATCATTTCGCCAGCAAAATGACCCAAGAAAGGGGTTTTAGCCCCCTGTAGCTTTCCAGCAGCTAGTTGACCGGGTTGTCCACCCAGGTTTTAATCCTTGAAGTTCCTAGATATCATTTCTGGTGTCAAACCTTTTACAACGCTCCGTGTCCGTTTTTCAAAAAACTGGGATTTTGCCCCCTGGGTATAACGTTAGTTTGTTTACTGAGCTGGGTTTATTTAAGGGGCTACAGGTTAGCATAAACACATGAGAGTAGACTACGTTATGGCAGCTTCAGCTAAGGTAATGTTAGCTAGTTGCTGCTCAGATAAAGCTCATGAACACTGCTGTCTTGCCAAATTAACATTAGCCTACATGTCCGTGGTTGCAGGCAACAGGTGTCTGATGGTTCGAGATAAGGTTGTGATTTCTGACAGCAGCAGCAGCCAGTAGCTAACGTTAGCTTAGCTGAAACAGGATAGATGGGACCACCGGCCGGTAGCCCCTTAAATAAACCCAGCACAGTGACGTTATACAAACTAACGTTAAGTGTAACTTACTGGTAAGTTATTGTTGACAGCTGGTGTGGACAATAATCACACCAGTGAGTAGGCTAGAGTAGAAAAGTTAACTGCCCCATGCTCGAGCTGAACAGTAGCCTCCTGTTGCTAGGCAACCATGTCAACGACACATTCTATGATTATTTCGTTATCACGAGAAAACGGTCTTTGTTATCTCGAGATAACGAAATAAATTAATTCGTTATCACGAGAAAACAGACTTTGTTATCTCGAGATAACGAAATAATAAGTCGTTATCACGAGAAAACGGTAATAAAAAAAATGTATACGGACCTGGCCGTTCTCGGCTTCCGTACATTCATAGTGAAGAAATGTGCATATTTTATGTTCTCCAGTAGTCAGTTCATGAAATAATTGGCAGGAATATACCTTTGTATCACTGCATTTGTTGTAATTTTTGGTCACATTTCATCGTGGTTGCTATTTGAATCAATATATATCCTCTAATGTAATGTTTTTGTTTCAGCTGTGAGTACATTTGCATTTCGGGCCAATAAAGCAACCATGAACTGTAATGAAACTAAATTGTTATGCACAGTTAAAATTAAAGTGCCCCAATAAAATATGTGGGTATATTATTGTGCCACTTAAGCAGCATATCCCAAGTGAAACAAATTACATGCTGTCACCACTTTAACATTATGTTAATTTTTAAGACAACCAGTGCTGTCTGAGTGGAGAGGCCGACTCTGATGCCGCACATCCAAACCTTTTTCCGTCCTGTTTCTTGTGAGGCAGTAATTCATGTTGAGACTTGGGTGTTATGGGCCTCTTTTTAATCTTCCCATCTGAGGTTGGTTGCATCACTTGTTTTGACTACCCAGCCTCCTTCTTTATCTCAGAAGAGGACGTTACTGGCGAGGCTTGAGGGATAGTAAAGTGCAAGTATTGAATTGTAGAGAGTGGAACCTTCCGCTTTAATCAAGCTCATGCCGTATGCAGCAGTGTGGAACAGATGTTGTTTAATCTGCATCCATACCATAACCAGACTGCTGACAGCTGTGTTTCACACAACCGCTTTCCCATCACAACCTTAGTCGCCACTCTGCTGTTTGCTAATTATGTATCACAACATGCCCTCA
Source organism: Trachurus japonicus (assembly GCF_045865225.1). Lineage (NCBI taxonomy): Eukaryota > Metazoa > Chordata > Actinopteri > Carangiformes > Carangidae > Trachurus > Trachurus japonicus. Next base: position 20,423,857 of record NC_140925.1, read on the forward strand.
TAGTGCCACGTTCCTGAATGCCTCCCTAAGAGGGCGACTCTTCAGTGGGGAAGAGAAGGCCTAATTAGACCAAGTGTCCATCTGCTGAAAGGGAGAGGTGGAGGGTGAATTGAAGAAATGAGATAAATGCAGTAAAAAACGCCCATAACCTTGCAGTGGTATAATTAAACCTGACAATCAGGAATGTTGGAGAGCGATGGGTGAACATGGTGTTTTACCTCCTGCTTCATTACAGGCTAATGATCCCCCTAAGGTGTTTTCCTTGACACTAACTACAGCTTACAAAAGGGATCAGTTTCTGCCTCCGGGACAGTAAGAAGACGCGGGAAGCTTTAATGGTGAGGGAAGGTGAAGACAGAAAGAAAGAGGAAGATCACAGGAGAAACCTTAAGCTCTGCAGACCAGATTGAAGCTTCACTACACTATAAAACACTTGATGCCTCTGTAAAACTAAAGCTATGTCTCCTTGTGGCAGGATAACAGATACTGTGAGTTTTATATGAACCACAGAGCATGGCTGTTTCTCCAGGCCATCACAGGCCATCAAAAGAAAAGTTGAAGCACAGAGTGTTTACTTCACATTTTTTGAAGGTGTGTTAGCCCCATGCAGTACATCTCTCCTTCACAGCCAAATCAAAGCACATCCTCCCTCTATAATCACCCCCCAAATCAGTTTGGAGCAGTTTCATCAAACTGCAGTTCGCTTGGCCAGAACATTCAGCATCAATCAACCAAAGCGAGACAGGTGAAAACGCGTCTTCCAAAAGAAGTGCTGTGTCTCAGAAGTGCAAATGCATCTAGGCCAAGTACAGAAAACAACCCAAAAAACACACAGGTTTGAATGGTACAAGAAGACAGATGTTGACATCTGCTAGCTGGCAGCTGAGCAAAACAAACTATAGTCAGGACTCAGTTATTTCTTCAAATGCTCTAAAACTGGTATAAACAGCAGAGAAAGTAAATGAGTCCACAATTCTTGGCTAACGTTAAAGGGAGTGCAGTTAGATTTACTCACAGTCACCCTGCTGCCAAAATCTCTAACCTCATAAAATGACAGGTTTCCGAAACTGCGTCCAGTAAACTAAACTTGTGAGTCAGTGTGAATTTTGTTTACAAGACCGGCTCTCCTTGTATTATGCATCTTGAGAGCAAATGAACCACATATTAAAAAGCGTTAACATGGATTGGCCCCAAAAAAAGGCAGCACATGGTCTGATCACACAGTTAAAACTGTGAAAAGCTTCATATACTTTTTGTGATGCTCGTTTTTAGCCTTGTGAATATTCAGTGTGCAACGTGAGCGTGTAAAAGCGCTGGTGATTCCACTTAACTCCAGGATGTAAAACCAAATACAGGACACATGACACTGTCCTACTCTGTCTTTGTTCATTGACTCTGGGAAGCCATAAAAGGCTCATTTCCAGTCATGAAACACCCTCTGTGCCTCTGCTTCCAGCATCTGGTCCTCAATAAGACTGGCAGCGCAGTGGGCCGGGCCCAGCCCAGATGAATCGATGTCGGCCGCGATTGTCACATCAGCTGTTGAGGTGTACTGTGTCGAGACAGAGAGTGGAGCATGCCTGAGTGACAGCTCCTTCAAAGCAAAGAGACAAGATGACAGATGGTATCAAAGCCCACACTTCCACAGAAACACGGAGCTGGATCAGTTTCTCTGAAATGTTTATGGGCGAGTAATTAAGCTTCTCTTTATTATTTCAAAGACACAATGAACGAGTTTATCTGGGATGAACCGCAATTGTGACGGCCCAAGAACAAGTTTCCTCTGAGACTGCGGAGAAATGGCAGCATGGCACACATTTAAAATGCATGCATGTGTGTGCAAGTGTGCGGCTCTGGCGATTGCTCAGGCACATACACACACAAAAGTGCACAAACGCAGATGGCAGAGGAATTTAGCCGAGGATGCAGATTGGATGCTGGCTTGTCATTTCTGCTCGCTGCAACACGGTGTTATCATTCCTTCAGCACAGCATTAGAGCTAATAATATTTACCTGAAGGGGGCAGACATTCCTGCTCTTGGAAGGAACCGAGCACGGGCTGCGTGAAATTTGCCGTAACGGTATCACTGCAGAGCGGCAACCATGTGCTCGGGCACACACACACACGTACAAAACAGACACAGATCAGCACACAAAGACAAGAAATATGACCACTTTCTGTCTCCTAGGCAACTACAGTATGAGCACTGTGACAGTTTGAAGTGCCGCATGTCATAAGTCGTCAGAGGTAGCAATAAGATGCACACACACACGCACACACTGAGATTTCAATTGCAGTGACAGCAGTGCAGAGTGAGGAAGTTTTAAGATGATGTGGGGTTTTTATAAAGTGCAAAAAAAAAAGGTGTTGAAGGAAAAAGAGAAGCAGACAGACGTCAAACTTACCGATTATGCTAATCAGCTACATTGATTAAAAGTGGCACGGTGTGTTAGAATATATTAGCGAGGAAAACATCACTGGCTTACTAATATCTACATTCTACATAAATCATGATGGCTGATTACTGAGGATGGCAGGAAGCCAACAGTACATTAACAGATTATTACAGTGAGCTTCTTGCTCATGTGCAGCGTTTTTCTTCTATCCCCACTAGACTAGATTAGTTGCATAAGCTTCTGTTACTCATTGCTAATAGCATGTTTTTATGGTATGCTGGGCCATAGGTCTGCACCGCTTATTGTCCATGCAACCTTTGTCCCATATTGGAGATTCTTTATCAGTCAGCCAGTTTACCCTTTGTTTTTGTTTTTTTATTGCAGCAGCATCTACAGCATTAAATTTACTTGACACAGGAAGCTGAAGGTGGTTATTTATTCATCCTGTAAGACTATGAATGAAAGGAAAGTGTTTGTCATGTACAGAAGGGTGTTAATTTAAAATGTAATGTAAAAAAAAAAAAAATGGAAGAAAAAGTACTTCAGTGTTGGGGATTGTTTAACCAGTTTTCACTTGAAATCTTAAGACCTCAAAAGAGCATCTTTTTGTTTTTATAAAAAAGACATACACAACCTTGCTTTGGGCCTTGACCATCTGCAGAAAAAGACAGTAATTTCTTGATAGCAGACAACCTGGCCTCATATCGATCATTACAGTTGACTACTTTTTGCCAAAACTGAAGAAAATAGAAAATGAGCAGGTGCAACGGTTTCAATATCAATTTCACACAATGTGAATCTGCCCATAGGGAATCTTGCTCTATCTTGTCTTGCAGATAACATTTATTTTCCTGACGTTATTCTGACATGGAGTCATTTTAGCATTAATATTCCACTAGCACACCTTTTTCCTCTTTTCAGCAGAGGGAGCTTGGTATCTGACGTCAATAAACACTAGTAGTATTGTATGTTGGAGGTACGGTAGCATCTTGGTGGATTTCATCTTTTTCTCCACCATTATTTTCTTTATCTCTCTACATGCTAGGATCAGGCGACACTATACACATATGGGAAAACAGTGCATCTGTGCTCTACATGATCCTGGTGCACCAGTGGCCTGCAGTGTGTCACAGCCTCTGCAGAGAGACAGTAAAGGGGTCAGATTACTAAGCCTGAGGGGTCCATATGTATCGCTCCGCTGCTCACTGAAATATATGTTCAGCTACTGCAAATTTCATCTACAGCCCATGTGATAACTGATGTATGTGAGAGTTAATGGCTACATGTGCTGGTATGAGTATTTCTCCTAAAATGAGCTCAAACTGAGCGCTTCAACACAAATTTTCCCTTTGCTGTAAACACTTTAATTTCTGCTTCAGCATAAACTGTACGGCCGACAATAATACCCTGGTGAAACAATTACTGCACAGGGGAAACAGTCAAATCATTAAGCAGAGAGCTGTGCTGCTAAATCGCACATCTCACAGCGGTTGTAATTTTAGATTAATTATTGGTGCTACTGCAGAAATGAATAGAACAGAGATATTTCCTGAGGTCAATCCGCGCTTTTAGAAGCAATTATAATATTCTGCTTTTATTCACGATCCCTGTGTGCACAGCATGTGCCCACTGTGTTGCATTTACAGCCCAGGTAGACACACTTCTGATTATGAGAATCTTGAATGTGATGGATGGGATGTCTACAAATGCTGACATAGATAGAAGTTATGTGTGTGATGTGTTCCCATTATTTTTCATTGCATCCTGAATATTATTTTTATTTGTGCACACAAGGATGTACTGTCATTGTAATGTGAGCATGTAATAAAAGTGCTTATATCAGGTATAACCTTCATTTGAATCAAAAGCATGTAATGTATGCAAATACATCTTTGGATTTCATTGATGTGCTACTGTACCTATTGTATGCCGCAAGCATGTACACTATAGGCTATAATTACTATATGTACTGTACTGCATGCATCCAGTTATTCTTGTGATAATGTTTAAATCCTTTATGTCACGGTTCGCTACAGCTGCAGAAGTGTGTGTTGCACCATTTCCAGATACTGTATGCACGCCAGCAGTTTGAGGGTTAATATGGCGCTCTTTCTACCCCCCAGCTCTGCCACTGTGCCGCGGTGAATTTCCTCTATTTCCAAACGGAGCTGCACTCATCATCTGTGCTCTGAATGACTTGTCCTGAGGCGGTTCATCCCTTTATTTCCTGACTCAAAGTCAAAGCACAGGCACAGAAGACCTTGTGAATACAATATCGCACAGTAAACAACCACACATGCACGAGCGCTGACAAACAACCGATGTAACCGGCAAAATATATATAAGAAATGATGGGAGGAAACAGAGGCGAATCCACAGAGGAGTTTGTTTGTTTGACATCCCTTTTGTTCGGCTGCGTCCAGGAACAATTGCTGAATTGTCCAGTTTTTTTTTTTTTTATCAGTCTCCCAGTGTTTAGTGTTTGCCTCATTCAAAGACAAATCTCGGCAGCTTTAAGCAAGGATAATAAGGGTTTTTGTTAAGACATGCCCATCCTGTCCTCAGACAAAGCTCCCTCAATCTTGTTCTTTTCGTCCCACGGCTGATGCAGCTTAATGATACAACATCAGCTCTAATGTGCAACCAAGTCCCCGCTAATATTTCACATTTAATACAGATATTTCCTCCAGGCTGTTATTTGTGCTTCTGTCAATATGTTATTGACACAAACAAGGTGACATTATGTGGCTCCCCGTCTCTTGCCTCCCCAATCTGTCAATCAAAAATTACTCATGGACCCGCCGCAGCACCGATATAGATCACTCGGTAGGGAGGGGGGCAGCGGAAAGAGCACATATCTCCTTTGGGAAAACGCAGATTGACTTGCATGTGACTGAGCCAACAGCAGTCTGATTGACAAGCGATACAATTAAATGGAAGCTAGAAGAAACAGAAGACCATCATTATATCAATCATCAGTCCTTCCCCCCGCCTTTCTTCGTCAGTCATCTGCGCTCGTCATCTGAGGGGCTTTGTTTGCTCTGAGACTAATTTCACTGCAAATATTAGAATCATGCTTCCTCACTCAGTTCACACCAGCACAAAGCGTGTAGCATCGTGGCAGAGAGATAAAAAGAAGGAAGGGGAGGCAGGAAGAGACAAAGACGAGCAGAGAATAAAAGATTGTTTTTACTACCATGGCACTCAGGTTCAAAGTGCTCAGTAAAGTACAAGACTACAGCTGGGACTCAAACACATTGTACAGCAGGTCTATTTCTGTAAGGTACCCGTTACACAGGTGCCTAGAGGTCCTTAAGGTATTACATGGACACCTTTTTTTTATTTGCACTAAAAGGTACATGGGCATTCCTGACAGGAAAAGGCACATTACATGTATTGTATTATTATGAATGTATTATTTGATCTTGAAGGTAAGCTTTTGAAGGTACAAAATGCTTTGTTACTGGAGGGCTCCTCCCAAAGGGACTGCACCTTTTCAAAGAGAACACCTTGTTTTTCTACATGTCTACACGAGTGTGGCTACAGGCAATCAAACCAGACTCGAGCGATGATGGCCACAATGGTCATAATTGGTTACCTTTTTGTGAGTTATGGCTGAAACAAACAGGAATCAGTGTGCTCTCAAAGTGATGTTAAGTTTCATTAGCAAGCAAGCGAGTCCTTGGGGGAACGCTTTTACCCCCAGAGTCTCACCTGTCAGCCAGCATTGCAGTCAGCCTTTCCCTGTGATTGGGGGAGGTTGTTGGGGGTGTACACAACCTGACAGAAACAGCTGGGAGCACTACTTTGCACACGCTGTTCAAGAATCTAAAGAAGAGCATGAGTATCATGTGACTACTCTATGGGTGTACCTCAAGGGAGTGTTTTAGGCACTCTATCTTTTTTAATCTCTATATAGATAATTGACCATTTATCTATCCAGATGTTAATATCCAGATGACAAAAGCTAATTGTAAATAGAAAGCTGCATCAATCAAAAATCCAAAACTGATTTTAAAGAAGCTGTCAGCTGGATGGTGTATGGCCAATGTGGTAAATTGAGGGCATAGAAAATTGCTGTGGAACGGCTGTCAACAAGTGACACTGTGTCCTACTTGCGTCCTGCCTCGTGTCAGGCGGTTTCAGCCCTTCATCTGGTTACTTCTACAGTCCGTGGTCACGTAAGTATTTTATTTTGAAATCCCAATAAAGCTGTTTTTATTGACATGTTTTTTCTTTCTGTTACTAGACACAATCGTGTGGTTTTTTCTGATGTCGAATTATAGAAATACGATCACTCACTAGACACTGTGCTACTTTATTTTTTGCACTCAGTGAGCAATAACAGCCATTTCCCTCTCTTTACCAATGTACAAAGTATTTATTTACTTTAGCCCACCACCTACTCCAGACTTAACAGTATAAAGTGTTTGTTTATGAGAACAAAAGAAGAAATTATGGAAATGCCGCAATTTGTGATTATGGCCACAGGCATAACGGGATGCAGAGGATGACGGGGATGATAACTGAGCTTAGTCACCAAACTGAATGTCAAAGTGGGTTTTATTCAGGTTACAGTGTTTTTGTCTGTCTGCTTATGCAACACAGGGCCGGGATTCAACTGGGATTTTTAAGTGCGACCCCATGATCTCACAAGGCCTGTGGTCTTAAACATTGCACAACAACTTAGAGTTAGATTAGACTAGTTAAGACCGGGTTTATTCCATGTCTGGAAAACTGTAGACCGCAGACAGTTCATTGGGCTGATTCATCAATGTTACATCACAGTGGACAGGTACTGAACGCCATTTTGTGGTGTCTAAATAAAGCAGAGGCTGATTAAATCTGCCACATAAACACAATCATGCCAAGGTATGTCTTGCTTTATAGACACATAAAGCAAAGAAACTCTGCCACCAGGAACCAGAGGCACTGATCACAGTTAGAAACTCTCACTTTCTCTCTCTCTCAGTGAAGAAAAAAGAAGAGAGAATACCTAAAGAATCGATACGGCAAGCCTGTTAATGGATTTCTGCATCTGTGCTGCTCAGTAAAGAACATGTGGGAGAGAAAAACAAATAGCAAACAGAGTTGCAGAGGAAGGGAGGGAGGAAGGGAGGGGGGGGGTGAATGATGGAGAATACTGAGAATGAGAACGAGACAGAGGGGCCAATAGCCGGATAGAGCAGATGAACGAGAGTGCAGGTTTCCACAGATATGGATGGTTGGAGGGTCGATCGTTACCCAGACACCGCATGCCTGCCTGCCTGCCTGCCTTCGCTGCCTGATTGCCTGGCACACATTTGCATTAGAGTTGAGAGGAGCCGAGCAGAAGAGCACAGCCGGAGAAAGCTTTGATCTCTCAGCCTCTGTCTCTTTGATGCACCATGTGGAAACACACCAGCAGATTTGGAAACGAAGAGATGATGTTGGGTGTTAAGTGGATGTGTGCATACGTGTGAATGTGTGTGTGTGGGGATACTGGCATATGGGCGTGTGTGATCTCTGCACGGGAAATGATCTATATAGCAGGAATGACTGTGCAAATCTGTCAAGACCTTGATTGCAGTCCAAATGAACACACACATACACATGCCAGCATGGGTTGCCCTACTTTGTTAAAGTCAAGTGTATTCAAGCAAGAGGGAATGAAAAAAGCCCCCACCACCACCACCCCACCCCGGCCCCCACCCCGCCTTTCGCTCTCGCCGTTTTCCAGGATTATCAAACATCACGGCAGCTCTGACAACCACAACTGTCAAGCAACAGATTTACATCCAGCCCCAATCACCCCATGCTTTTCTCGGAAAATGTCATTTCACATTTCCGCCTGGGTTCAAATTCGAGGCAGCGCACCGAGATAATCTGTGGATTTGGACTCTGCGCGTGTATTGACAACACCCTCTGCCCACATCTCTCTCATCTGTCTCTCCTCCTTACCCCCTCCCCTCACCCTCTTTCCTCTATCATCTCCAGTACTTGCCCCCTCACCTCTCTTGCACCCCACACCTCTCCTCTCTCCTATTCCTTTTCCTCTCACCTCGCTCTCATCTCTCCTCTTCCCCGGTCTGTCAGGATGATTTCAGGCTTGTTGCATCTGGCCTGACTTAGTATGGTAGGATTGAAGCAGTAATTACAACAGTCTCTGAATAGCTTTTCCTCCCACGGAAAACCTCGCTACCTATCATCCACAGGCTTAACCCCGCTCTCCATGCTGACATGCAGGGGCCAGACAACAGCCTGTGTAGAAAACCATTAACCCACAATTAAATTACAATCACCATAACAAAGGATGGGTGACATTTAAATCCACCACTGGAGAAGGGATTAGGGATGTGTTATCTTCTAAATATGACAGTGAGGATAAAGAAAATGTGAGTTAATCAAATATTTCACAGTGGGGTCGTTTTTAACTGGGTAGTTTCACTGGGTAGACTTATCTCCCCTATAGGTTAAGCCAAGGTGCAGAAGTGAGATTACTCAGGCGCAGAAGGAGCAGAAAGTGTTGCTTTCACGTCTCTTCTCCTTTTCATGAGAGATATGAATGATAGGCTGTAATTCTACATTCTCATATCACAACTGGAATTGGATTCAGATGTAGATATTTGACACCCCTAGAGGTGGATGAGTCCCTTCATCCTGAACAGGACATGAGAGTAGATATCAAACTACATGCCATCCAGCAAATTATTACAGAGATCTTTAACTCAGAGTCACAATTGACTTAGAATTAGTCAGCAATCTTTAATAATGACACGAATACTGTAAGCATTTATGGTCCAAAAAGGTAAGGTCTGCTGAATGTTATTTGGCCCACACACTGAGAGTATCACGAGTTGCAAATCATACAGTGACTAGACAGTGGCATTTAGCTGACTGGGAGGTTTAACATTATCAAAATACCAAGAATTGATCAGAAGAATCAGTCATAAAATGACAGAGCCGATGTTGCCCGAGGGCTGAAGACCTCCAACGTGGCGGCTAAATCATGTGATGTGTCACCTGAAAGCCGTGTGAGGTGAAATGTCTATTCAACATTTGGCTCTGACACAGCAGAATGATGTCGGCCTTCAATCGAATATCAAGGTTGTGCTGAAATGAAAGCAATTTGATATAGCCAGGGAGGAGAATTGATGCTGTGAGGAGAATGAGTAGGTGGTGGGATGTGAAAAGGAAGTCAGTCGAGGTAGAAAGCTGCATGGTTGGTGTTTTATGCTGAAATGGCACTCAAGGTTTAACATGATAAGAAAGAGATTGCTTTTTCTTAAAGGCAAGATGGACGTGAGACAGAACGCCCTGCCTCACGACAGCAGGCCAGAGGAGAGGGCAGAGTAACCAGAGCAATAGCAGCATGAGGAGGAAACCGTTTTTAACACATACGATGCGTTAAATGCGTCTCTGCTGAAAAGCAAAGTGACTTACTTCATAGGTTTGAACAGAGCCTGGCCGTAGTTCTGGAAGGTCATGATGAGCTTCAGCTGAGTGCCTCCGGACTTCATCGCTGTTGGAGGCAAAAAGACAACACTGTTATTACATTTAGCACAAACTTTTGATATTTTACTGCTCTACCAAAATGATAAAGTCTGACCCTCTGGAATCTAGGGTTAGTTTCAGAATAAAATAGCCAGTACTTCTACGTTACTTCTGTGTTTTTAGTGCATGAGCTACTTAGCATAGCTTATGAGGCTGTGGACTAACCAACAATACCATGATTGCTTTCAGTTAACCACTGAATACATTGTCCTTCATTTTTGTCTTCCAGGGTTTCATTTTGAAGCTATCTTTGCTGTAGCTTTTTTTTTTTTTTTTTACTTCAACTATAGCACAAAAACAAAACAAACTCATTTGCAACAAACTGACAAGATGATAGACAGATAAGCCAGAATTTTAATATTATCACGTATCACACAACAGTGAACACTGACCTGCACAAATTCCCTATACCTAATGTGACGATATGAATCAGTTTGTTTAATCTAACCGACAGTTTTTTTTTTTTAAAAAGCAACAATTTAAAAACAAAGAAAACTTTCAAATCTGTTTTTAAGTTTGTTTTTTTGTTTTTTTTGGGGGGTGACATGTAGCAAAGGGCCACGGGTTGGATTCAAACCCACAGCCAGTGCAATTTGGATGATGCATGGCACATTATCAGATGATTCACCTCCGAAATCTCCAAATTCTATTATCTGAAAATATAGAAATAATCCACATTTGACATGTTGTCTTGTTAGTTAAACACTTGAATGATTACTTGTCAGTGTGGCTCCATCTATCTCCTGAAACGCCCTCTTCAGCTGAAAACCAAAATGCATCTTGCATCCTTCAATAAAACTCTAATCTAAATTCTTTTCACTCATCTGTTCACTGCAAAAATACAAAACTGAAACACACAAACAAACCACAGCAAGCGCACTAACAATGTCAACGATCTGCTAACAAGGCTCCATGCTTTCATCTAAATTAACAAACAAGCATATTAAGCTATTGAACATTGTTGTTAATCAATTCTCTGTTGAACAGCTGATCAATTAAGCGTTTAATCAATGCACACACACTTATTTTGGTTAGTTTAGATTGACCATATGGGGTTAGATTCCATTTACATTGTATTAACACCCATGTTAGGCCACAGTGACTTTGACATTGACTGGATTTTTTATTTCAGAGACAGGACACACCTGAAGCCTGAGACATTGATTTCGTCTGCCATGTTGGTGAAGTGCACTGTTATGTGCGTAGATGTGTGTTTGTGTCTCTATGTGTGTGTGTGTGTGTGCTTGCGCTCTAAAAAGACTGGGTTGCTGATGTCACAGTGTTTGTTTGATGGGAAGGGAGACAGAGGGGGTGAAGGACAGCCAGTGCTCTCCCAACGCTCTCTGTTCCTCCGCTGTTTATCTCTGGAGGCTCTGTGTGTCTCTCTCTTTCTCTTTCTCTCTCTGTCTTTTTTGTGTTTTCTATTCATCCCTCCGTCCTTCTTGTTTTCTCCCTTTTTGAACATTGTAATGCGGTCTAAAGGCCCTCGTGGGACTGGGCTCAGTGCGCGAGCGAGGACCGTACAGAGCTAAAACAATCTGAAATTCTCAAACAAAAGAAAAGAGCACAGCCGCTATCGTGTCTGTTATTTCTTCGAGTGATCGATTGGGAATGGTGTTTTGGTGGCCTTTTGCCAAAGTACAACCTTTTCAATCAATTTTCTCATTTATTTCTACATATGGGAATCACGTGGACAAGCGCAATGTTCACAGGGAAAAGAAATTACAAGTGGAAGGATCGATGTCTGTCTGACCTCACCTGCTACTCTGTCAAGTTGTGTGTTCATGTGGAAGTTTGAAGACACTTTGAATAAAGGCAAATCTGACTGTAATTGCCGGGAACTCGGGCATGCCGAGCGACTGTATACAAGGTCCGTGAAAATAACGTTTCATTTCAAGCTTCACTCGCAGTAAGGAAACCGTATTCATCAAGACACATTGCAAAAATGTTTACTTCTATCTCTCCTTGGGCTGCAGCCATGAAGACTTTCACTATCATCTGTAATAACACTCATCATATCTGCTGCTTCTGAACGCTGCGTCTTCATTGATTAACACCGCAAAAAAAGGTTACAGTGCATAATACGTCCAAGCAGTGCTATCCTTAAGTTTAGATAATAACCGACTGCTGTTGGTTTCTATTGGTATTCTGCCTCAGGCCTGTGTTAAGGCTGTAATTATTGAGCCACCATGTATTTAGCTGGCTAGAGACGCTGAGAATTGCTTCCTCTATCCACCCCGGCTGAAAGACAAGAAAGCAAGAGGGAGAAAATCGGGGAAAATTAGAGAACATTTTGAGCAGAAAGAAGGAAAAGGGAGAAACATTTTTCTTTTTTCCTCCAGTGACCAGGCAGCATGGGAGCTAGCTTTATAAACAGTTAATCCTACTGCCAGATAAGTATTTAATCTTTGCTACAGGCCAGTTACAGTTTTGTCATTGGCAGATAAACCTGAAATCTGCAATCACTTTTTACAGCGAGTGCGAGATGGGAGACCTTGAGATGACAAGCACTCTTGGAATGTGGGAACTGGACTGAGCCAAAAAGGAAGACAACCCCCCCCCCCCCAAAAAAGGGGAAAAAAAGCAGAAATAGACTCCGTATAACTGCCCCAGGATGGATTATCGCCACTGTCAAGCATCCACCTGCACTCGCAGCAAAGGCTTTTGCGGCTTTCTGTGGGCAGCTAAATTTACTGTGTTCTTGTCAGTCAAATAAAAAGCCACAGGGTTTGATTTGAATCAAACCGCAGCATACAGTAACTGTGAGATTCACAGCGAGACCAGGTGTGCTCTCAGGTTTGATGAACTCTGCTGTGACGCTGTGTGTGGGGGATGCGCGGTGCCTCATTATTCCTTGTGTGCAGATTCAGCGCTGTCCCACAATAGCCTGCAGCTGACTTCCATCACAATGCATACTTGCGCGTTTTGGAAATTGCGTTCGTATCGTCAGTGTCTGTGGCAGAGAGGAGCACACACTCGTCAATCGCTGGTAGACCCAGTCCCTGCATGTTGGAGGAACACATTCCCCTTTGGCTGACTGTTAGGACTGACGCTCTGTGTTGCCAGACTAGGCTGTTTTCCACCCATCTGGGCCACTTCTTATTTATCTGAGCAGGAAACATTTGTATTGTGAAGCCTGTGACACATTTGAACCATTTAGACTGCACCAACCCTTCTCCTCTCCAGGTATTATGACTGAGACTGGCAGGGCACTTAGTTCAATACCTCTATACGCAGTAAACGAAAACCAATAAAACCAAATGTCCTGTCGGTTACAACGCAGCTGAGGTTTTTTTCTGTGATAGAAACCTTGTAAAAGCTTATGCTAAGTGATGACTTTTCACATTAAAGATAGATAATTTTTATTACTGTTAACATGGTTTTGGGATTGCCTTATTAAACTACAAAAACAGAAGCACAGAGCGGCTTCTCTTTTCTACAGTATATCAGGGAGCTTCTCTTTTATCACCACAGGATGACCTAAGCCTATTAACATCTACTCTATCAATATGAGGTATTCTTATTAAGGTAAAATGTTTACTGACATGATATCTGTGACCCATTTGAAAATTATTTTAATAAGTCTTTAATACAGATATAATAAATCTGAGCGACCGGGTGAGTTTGAATCCTCAATTAGATTTATTGGTATTAGTCAAATCCGGAAACACTGCTGATGCATTTTCTCATACAGATGTCTCTCTAAACTGAACTTTGATCTCTCTACAGCACACACACGCACTCAGATGGACACACACACACAGACATCAGACAACTAAATTGGCACAGGTTCAATCCATGAGCACGACCAAAGTCTGCACCCATCTGTAGGTTAGAGGCCTATTGAAGTGTCCTTGATCGAGACATTGGACTATCCAGCAGCTTGTTGGTTAGAGGTCACCAGTGACAGTGGTCCTGATTGTATCGTCTTTATACCTCAACACATGTCACATGACTTGTGCCAACCTAAAATAAGTGCACACTGAGATTCATCTGTGCATCGAAGCCCTCCTGCTGCCTGCTGCTGCCATTGACTCATCCCCTCTGCTGTGTTTCTTATGACTCACCCACACTGGTGATCCTCTGGGTGACCAGGTCCTTCAGCAGGGCATCGATGACTGGGTTGTGTCTGGAGTACAGCTCGTATCGATTAATCCCAATGTGGAAGCGGAGCCAGTTGGGGTAGGAGTCGGCACTCAGCTCCCCTGTGGGGCTGAACTCATCTACATTTCCTTCAGCATTCCTGGGCGAGATGAGGAAGAGCAAGAAAAGGGATAGAAGGGGAGAGAAAGAGGATTTTCAGGTTTTGTGTATAGAGTAATGTGTTGTGCAACAGCCCATGAGCACAGATGCAGAATTAGACTAATGTGATTGCACAGAATTAAACTGTAAGCCATTTCATGTGATGTTTTGATCTTAAGAGAAATTATAAAATGTTTAATCATGGCTTTTGTTGCATTAGAGCTGACTGTGAAATGCTTCAGGCTTGCTTTTTAAAAACTGACTATAAGAGCAAAAAATAAAACACTTTACCATGCCTGATCCTCTGCAGCTTTAGGGTCAAATCTGATGTCTGTGTTGACGTTGAACAGAGTGTCCTCGTCTGTCAGAGGTGGCAGGGATCTTTTATACAAGGGGTGGTCGTAGAGGGCCATCAACCTTGAACCCTTCACCTGCATGTTCTTGATCACCGCGGCGTCCTGGAGGAACTGTCTCTTCCTGTCACCTCGCAGCCCGTGGTGCTCCAGCCTCCTGACAGCCTGCGTTTTGTCGCCTGCAGCCGGGACCTTCTCCAGGGAGTGCGAGGAGACATTGGAGCTGGGTTCGTTGCTGAAGTCCTGGAGGATCCGCAGGGTGTGCTTGTTAGGCCAGCCCTGCTTCCCCCAGCTCTGAGGCTCCTCGCTCGGCGTGTGGGAGCAGGAGCAGCCGCTGTTGCCGTGCCTCTCCAGCTTTGGTAACAAGTCTATCATTATGTGCATAGAGCATGCAATGAGGAACACCATGAGGATCAGAACCCGGAATTTGCGCAGGAGGATCATCTTCATGGTCTCCCTTTTGAGTAGATGTGAGTATTTACTGCAAATGATCAGCACGCAGATGAACAAGCTGACTACATCGCTGATGATGTTTATTAGACTGGACGCCAATCTAATGAAATATACATTAAACACGTATGACCCATCTTCACTTGCCGTCTTGAGTAACGTATTCAGTGTTCAGCCTTTGTATTTTCAACATCAGAGTTGCGCTTTTTTTATTCGCGTCGGGGTGAGAGTCCAGGCGAGAATTTTTTTTCAGAAGCGCAAAATCATCCGCAAGTGCCCAGGTAGAACAGGTCGAGTCGGTTCAGACCAGCGGTCGATTTGCGCAAGCCACATCCTCTTCAAGCTGCCGCTTCCCCCCCTCTCCTGGCCACCACCAAATATTTCAGGAGGATTACAGGGCAGCGGGGAAGTGAGTAGGATCCAAAGGCGACTGTGACACGCGGGGAAATTGATCCATTAAACGTGTGTGTCCAAAGAGGTCCGAGTGCGCGCATCGGTCTCGCCGTCCCAGCCTCGATCCTGTGAGGAAGGGGAAGAGCAGCCGTGAATCAGCTGGGACGTCGGCACGGAGAGAGAGAGGAAGGGAGAGGGGGAAAAGAAAAATATATACGTGGAAGTGCAGGTCTTCACATATAAATAATTTTTTAAGTGAAAGTCCCCGGAAAGTAGTCGACGTGTGTGCTCTCATCCAACCTCAGCGATCCCAGCGATGCGTAATTCTGTCACATCTGGTGTTAAGACTAAAAAAAAATAAAAAATAAAAAAAACACCCGAGGCAAGCCGATGTGAATAAACTGCACAGGTAACAGGAGATAGAAATCCTCCCGCGGGGGCCGGGGGCAACCTCTAGGAGTAAAGCTGGATAAGAGAATGCACCTCTTGTAGCATGTGTGAATCTGGGTGGGTGTGTTAAATATGATGGTGAAGCCAGGACTAGATCCTGCCTTTGCGCAGCGTCACCATGCGCAGATTGGCTGAGAGGAGAGAGACGGAGAGAGAGGGAGAGAAAGAGAGAGAGGGAGAGACTGCGACCATGTGAAGCACATAACTGCTTGTCTGTATTTCTCTTGGAATAAATCCTCCCTGCACATCCTGGTTGCGCAAGAAGAGGGCGTCTTTCCACTGGCCAATATTCAGGGTGGCTGTGGCTCACACGCGGCAGCAAAGGATTTTTTTTTTTTTTTTTAGGAATTCATCTGCTGGAATCCCTCTGAAATGTCTCCTCCGGGACGAGTCAATCCATCGATGATACATTAGACAGGCCTATTAGACCGCTCATCAGTCTGAGGATCCAGTTCCATCCTGCACTGCTGCCACTCAGCAGCAATCACATCTTCAATAATGTTTAAAGGCTGCATGAAATGAAAACCGCACAGCACCTTTTAAAGAAAAGGAAAATAGAGAGGGGGTGACTTATGCTGTAGGGAAATAAACTGAGTCCATGCTTTTCTGCTGCTCTGTGACCTCTAACCTATAAACCACATCCAGCACATATAGCATATAAATTACCACCGGCCAAATGCAGCTCTCTCCAATATGCAGTCAGTGAACTAATGTTTCTTTTTTTTACGGCTAATTGGCACCGGCATTGTGGCTGCATCCATGCTTCCCTGTGGCTGTAAATAGGCAGGAGGGACAGGGTAATAAACTGCTTGCATTTCATAGTATGGCATATATACATGAGTAACTGATCACTCCGTCTGCCATTACCTCCCTAGATTAGTTTATAATTAAAAAGAGCCCAGAGAGGGAGGGGGAGAGGGGGAGAGAGAAAGATGCCAGTGGCTGGTGTGTTAACCATAGAATAAGATCCTCAAGAGAGAAAGGTGGAGATGGGTTCAAGATAGGCTGATATAGACACTAAATGAAAGCAGCAGTAGAGAGCTTTGTTAATCAGAGGCTGTGTGTGTACGTGTGTTCTGCATGGTACAGGAGAGATTGATCCATTATAGGGAAGTCCTCATCTTTTCCTTTAAACCGCAGTGTAATGACGGGGTTTACACACATAAGACACACCGCCCATTGACATTTGAGGGCATTTTAACAGTGACTAATTCCCAACAAAGCAAAAAGGTCCCTCAGATCGCCTCCTTTGGTGTTTGATGTCAGTGATAGCACAGGCGTAGAAGACAAAGTGATGCTTGTTGCCTATCCAGATCTCACGCCAGCAGCTGTAGCCCGTGGCCTACTAGCCTGAGGTGAAACAAGCAGAGATGAATGTGTATTGATGTCAGTCAGACATGGATCTCGGCAGTCGATGGGTCAATGGTTCCTCACAAGGCCCGTCTTGTGCAATCCTAGCTGAGCCTATTCAGGAAGAATCAAGAGGACTGCTCGATACCCCTGCTCTCTTTCTCACTGTCAGGCTGTTACATTAACACTTTTTTTTTCTTACTCTCATTTTATCTGCTGTCACATGACATTAGTGCTTAACATGTGGTAATAAGAGTGGACTGCTGTGAGATGACAATTTGCAACTCCAAATTAATAATCTCATTCTGTTGCTGGGCAGAAATACAAGATAATCTGACAACGCACAGCGCAAGAAAACAACAAATCCTCAGACAAAAGGATTCAACCCTCATATTTCCTGTGTCAAATTTCAGCCGATGTTTGCAGCGTGACCAATCCTTTCTGACAAAGTGCCTATTATGACATAAGCAGCTGATTGAGAAACACATCCTCCGATATCCTGTATGACAACAGTATTAAAGGCACCTAGACTTTGCACAGACAAGATCAGGAAGAGTAGAGGAGGAGGAGGAGGAGGAGGAGGAGGAGGAGGGCAGGGCATCCTAACAGATAGCTGACGACAGCACAGGTCGTAAATACACAAGATTTATGTCCTCTACACTTCACAGTGTCTCTCAGAGAGATAGCACAGGGGGGGATAGCAAGATAGCACTATCCATGTTCCTATCTGCACTCTCACTGTGAAGGGTGAGGTTCGCTACTGTACAAAGTCTTCCAAACACACCGAGGCCAGAGGTGATTCAAGTTGAGATGAAAAATGACATTTTAATTTTGTTAGCTGATATTCTGGATCATAACACACCTCTGTTCTGTCTAAAAAAATGAACGTCTTAACAGTTTTCTCTTTATTTTACTACATAAAGACATTACTATTATTTTCTGTAGCTCTTTCTTTTCTCAAGGAACTTCTATTTTTTAAATAGCGAACAAAACAGGTTTGGTTGCATTCAAGTGTCTTTGTTAAAGCATAAGGAAGTCATGACATTTAAAAAAGAAAAAAAAGTTGTCAACTCTTCCTTGTTGGATTGTATCTCCCTGTAACTTCCTGTATCAGGTAGGAGTGTATCACAACAAAGCACCATTAGAAGTTACAGGGAAATGTTTTTTTGTTGTTGTTTGTTTCCTTTAACTGTATTCATAATTTCTTATGTGAGATCCAGCTGTTATTTTGATGACTCATTGTATTATTTTAGCAGCAGATGTAACAACAGCAGCATTGATACACTATGTGAAAATGAAATGTGAACGTCGTCCTGAAGCTGTATGGAAATAAAATGCTGACAGTTGTTTAATATTCAATTTTTTAAAGATTAAATAAATAAATAAGCAAGAGCAGGTTGGAAGGTGAACTGAGGCATGGACGTCCCTGCTTCACATCCTTCTGCCATTCATACAGTATGTGCTCCTGCATTGCCGGCGTTCCATACGTATTTGTCTGAGTAAATTCATTTGTCTGAATTTGCCCTTGCCGTGACCAGGGCTGAGTGCGGAACAACACTAATTTCCATCCCTGAGCAGCGCCACACTCACTGCATCTGATATGGCGCATTTGAATGGATATTACAGATAACAATACCCTCTGTTGGCCCCAATAAGCCTCACGTTGCTCCCGCCGCTCCTCCATCTCCTTGACCCTCCTCCTCCTCCTCTTCCTCGCCCCCCTCCTCTTCTCTCCTCCCCTCATCACCTCCATTTACAGTTGCTCAGTTCAGGAACCAAACACATTTAAACTGTTGCGAAAATCATGTGTAAAAACATCCACAGTCACAGGAGACCTATAGTGACATTCTGCAATCACCAGGCGTGTTTCTGAATCGCTCTCAGCCAAAGACGCACTCCTTTTATTTCAAACGCACAATTGTTCTTGGTTCTGTTTGTATTCTTTTGTTATCTCTTTTCATTTTCTTATAATGTTTGAATGAATGATGCGTCTCTTGTTTACACAATTATCACTTGTGGGTGTCAGCACAAAGCAAGGTTGACATTCTGCTTGATTGCATATTAGGGACGTGTGAGAAGAGATGTGTGTTTTCTTTGTGATCATCACTTGGTTTTTACTTACAGAAGGATGCAAGTTGTTTATAAAAAAAAATAATTGCCGGCTCGATTAGACAAAATCCAATATTCATAGAGAATTCATTGTTTCTTTGAGGATGCCTGGAGGCTTAAACAACATCTTGGCAGCTCTTTACAGATTAGTGGCTCTACACAAGTATTAGTGTATCTACAAAGTATGTGATGTGCTCCTTCATGAATAATTAAGGCAAACAGTAACTTAAAGTGTGTTGTTTTGTTCTCAATAGTGTAACCACAATCAGTAGGGTGATGAATAAAGCTACCTATATGCTAATTTTATATAATGCATATATTACATATGATGATTAACACTGGGGAGTATTCAATACTTAAATTTCAACATGTTCTCTTATGAACTCCAAATAGGCCTACTACTCAACTATTCGGTCACCACTCTGAAGGTGAAGACAATTTGCTGCCACTTGATCGTGGGAAATCAATACCAAAAACTTGAACTGACTTTGATTTTGAATCAATATTTAACCGAAAAAGATATAAAAACTGACTTTGCAGCAACTTTTAATAATGCAGATTTGATCTGAAACCAAGGGAGATATAAAATATGGATGCCCAGCAAAAGAAACAACTGAAGGCCCCAGTGACTCTGGTGTAGTGAGGTGAGAGTCCATGCAGGAGGACAAATTAATAGCTGATGAAGGGAAATGCTCCTCTGAAACAGAAACTGAGGGATTCTCAATAAAGCAGCACCTACTGTATCTCACTGCAGACTGGCAGCTGCCCAGAGAACCATCATTCAACTGACGACCCAGCTGGAAGAGGCAAAGGACCAAACACCAACACAAAGCCTCAGAGGGATATCTCCACTCTGCAGCTGCTGAGGGTTCATGAAGATTTGGAGATGTGCAAACGTCCCACCACCATGAACAATGCTGAGGTTGGTAAACAAGGAGAACACAAGAAGGCCCAGGCTTTGAAAAGAGGTCATGGTGGATTTGAGTGTGAAACTGCAGAAGGATGAATTAACTTTGATGAAGAAGAACATTAACTTTGTTCCCTGCAATAGTATAGAGGTCAACTTCCAGCTGCAGGAGCCTCGTACACAGCTGCAGCAGCACGCCCCGAGTCTGAGAACTGCTGCGAAGGAGAAGAAGGGTCCAATAAAATGCTCGTGGTGCAGAACCCACAGGGATCAAGAGCAGTAGACAGACCAGGCAGCAACAACAGGATGTAGGAGAAGAGGCTGCCAAAAAACCAGGAGCAAGAAAAGCCCTGAGCTCACAAACTGACGGAGCGGCCCTGGATGTGAGGGCTGAACTTCATGAAAACTATTTTAATGTCTCAATTAAGAGCAGATCAGCTGAGTAAAGATAAAAATAAATGGACATTTAGGAGCAGATGCAAAAGTAAAGACCACTTATGCCATGGAGTCTGAAAAAGGTTAATGCTGGACACAAGAAGGAGAGGAGCAGCTGCAGGTTCATCTGGAACAGAGGCAGGAGGACAGGACAGGGCATGGCTATAAGAATCAACTGAGAAGATCCAGAAGATAAAGAGGGTGAAGCAGCAGGAGAGGGAGATGGGCTCCAGGATGAATGATGGAGAGCTGCATCAGGGAGGTGTTGGACATGAAGGCCAAGATGAAGCAACACTGGCAGGTCAGGATCTTCAGATAGATCTCGGTCTGGATTTCTCACTGTTTTCTTTGGTGCCATCGCCAAATGGTGGGAATCGTTTGGTCTCTGTAAATAACGACGCACACAATTTTGCCTTATATAAATCATACTTAAATGGAATAAAACAAAACCTGAGTTGTCTCATCTCTGGAGAAGAGCTGCAGTGAGATCATGTTGGAAAGATCATGAAAATAAAGTGTGGTGATGACTGTTTTTGTAAAGATATGAGACAAATATTTATTGTAAGAATAATTTGGAACATAAATGGAACAGAAATATCCCTTCTTATTGCTTCTTGTTAAAAATACACATCTCACACCTTGCACCATTGTAGTGATTCAGTCATTCATCTATTTTTCACTTGTCACATGAACGTCTCCGAGCAGAAATAGACAAGGAAAAGTTCCGTTGACATCACATTGACAGCAATATTACACAAAACTGACACATTTGTAAATGGCTCTCCTGCACAGTCAAAATAATCGGTTTCAACCATTTCAGCAGCTGCATTTTAGAGACATTTTCTGTCACAAACAAATTATAGATAAAGTTATAATGAAAAGAAGTCCAACATTCAAGTAGCCTTCAAACTCTAGAAAGCCAGAGCAGGCAGCTCAGTGATGGAGCTGAGGTGAGAGGTCGGATATATTAAAATGGATTTGAGTGTATACTGAGAGCCGGTGAAGAGAAGGTTTTTATCATCATGAGGCCACAAATGGTACAAATACAGAATAGTTGAAATATTTGTGGATGGTGGACTGACCTAAGTGCACTGCAGTCTCACTGAGTTGTGCACTGATCTAACCTGAGAGATAATGAATGAAGGAGTGAAAAGAATGAGGGAACTAAGAAAGAAGGAGGCTGCAGCCTGCAGTATACCAGATAGCCAGAGTAAAAAGAAAGGCAGGAAAGAATGCATGTTACTCCTCATATCAGGACTCTTAAGTGGTGATACAGGTTCCCCGGGGTCATCTCTTAAAACATCTTAAAAGCCCAGACTGTCTGTTGCTATAATAAGATGTTATTGAGAAAAGTTCTCCTGACCCTGTCTGCCTCCTCCTGCTATCAGACTGTGGGGCTGACCCTCCTTGCTGCACCACCTTAGGGTTATTTTTAAGTCTGTTTGGGAGGCACACGGTCTGCACTATACTTACCCAGGTATATGTCTTGTTTGGCTTGTGTGTGTGTGTGTCACTGTGTGTAGTTCAAACCCTGAGAAGTGTGTACAGCGTCCTGTGGAGCGGGAGAGAAAGACCAGCACTGTGTAAATGAGTGTTTGGGGTTAGTGCAGGAGTGTGTGTGTGTTTGTGGGTGGGTACCTGGGTCACTAGGTACAGTGATCAGTGTGTTTTGGGGCAGCTGCATCCAACCAGAGGCCCTTGCTGTGTTTGTCCTCCTGGCTACCCTGTAATCCTATAATTAGAGCTTGGGCGGACCACTTTAATGAAGGCTGGCTTGGATGGATGAGTGTTCCTGTTTGGATCATTTCAGTACAAGCGTGTGTTTATTTTAGAGTGTGGCTCCGTCGACCGCCAGGCCTCCCCAGCATGGCGCTCGCTCACTGCTCAGGCCCAGATATAGTAGCGACCCTCAGCAAACTCCCTGGTCCCTGTCATATGTGGTCAGTTTGTTTGTTTAACTTTTACTCCGGTTGCCTGGGATGCTCTTTGACCCATTGGTTCCCTCATTCAAGTTATGCTATGAAGCTTACACCTCTCCATTATGCTGAATATGAATCCAAAGTTAGGTACTTTTAGCTTGAGCTCAACTTGGAGGGAGTTCAAACTCCAGGAAAATCTAGACTGGCTGTGTTTCTTTACTTGGGTCTTTTTAAGAGAAGAAATAATGTGTTGATTTGTGAGGTCTGGAGGTGCTGGCGGCCAGATATTTGTTTGTTTTCCTCCTGAAAAGCCAGGGAAGCTGTTTCCCTATTTCCAGTTATTTTATGCTAACTTAAGTTATTTGGCTGTAACTTCATATTTAATGTACAGACTAGGGCTGGGACGATATGCTTTTCTCCCGATTCGATTCTTCTATGATTTTTTTGGATGGCGATTCGATTTAAATTGCAATTCTACAATATTGCCGATTCTCTCGATTTTTAGTCTGCATTTTTAACATTTATCTGCACACAAATACTGTAGGAACCTATAAATTAACATACTCCCATTATAAAGTGAACTTAAACCCTTTTCAAAACCTGTGCTCTCTGTATGTAAAAAAGGCTAACAAATGCACTTTAAAAAAATTCCAAAAAAAAAAGGTTTTTGAAAAAAAAAAATCGATTTAAAAATCGCCAAAAAAGATATCGCGATATTTATGTGAATCGATTTTTTCTCCCACCTCTAGTACAGACATGAGACCGGTATTGTTCTGTATTCATTCTGTGCTCAGCTGGAGAAAATGTGTGAATTTATTGTGTGTGAATTCAAACTTGCTAATGGCCAAATGAGCATACCCCTCTGGACAAGGTTTGCCACCTGTCCCTTATTTCTCACACATAACAGTTGGTAACTCTACCAACAACTTTGTTAAAATACAATACTATCAGGAAATAAATTATAACTGAGTGCAGTTTTAAATGCTGCTACAGGGCTCTCGTGTAAACAATAACAGAAGACAGTGTTGAGGGATGTCGTCTGCACCACCATTACTGGCGGGTTTTTACTGTGAACAGAATCATCAGGTCTCCTTTCCAAGACGGATCTGGTGATTATAAACAGTAGGCACACTGAATAAAACAGTTTCATAAACTGTAGGATGGACATGAGACATCAGGGAAGCATTAAGAGCCGAGACTCCTGCTAATCTTTGTTTTGATTGTTTTGAACAGCAGCTGAATTATCCACAGAGTTGTCTTTATGTCCTTAATGAACAGATCAGAGGATTTAAAACAGTAGAAACACAGAATAAAGTAATTTCATGTTTAAATCAGCGATTTGGTTTCTAAGCTGCCTATCATTTGCTTAGACTTCTTTTAAACATATAGGACATTTTCAGACATTTAAATGTGGGAAAACGTGCCTATCATATAGGAAGTGGTGACTGGCAGACCACTAATTTTACTTTTGACAACTAGTTCCTAAATGGATGTGTTTATGTCATTGTAAACTGTATTTACCTTGAGGGGTTTTGGGAATAAAAATCTTTTTTGATAGAATCCGTCATAATTGGCTCCATCAACATGAAATGGGCCATTTTCATAATTTGCACATTTTATATGACAAGCAATTAATTAGTAAGGACAAAAAATCATTAGTTGTAGGCTGATATTATGGAGGAACTAGAACTAATGAAACTGCCTCAATTGAAAGAAATGCATCACATTACACTGCATCTACTTTTCTCATATTGTCTCATAATAGTACATTTCAAATTAGGATTTTCTTACTTTTACTTGAGTTGAATTTTGCCCCATTTTCCCCCCCAAGTTTAATTTAAAATTTAATTTAAAATTTCACCAACTGATGAGTATTTCTACTATTTCTTCACTACTATGTAGTGCTTTTTAATTTCTTGTTAAACAGTTTTACTCTTGCTTTAATGTCTGTACCTTTCATTTCAAATGCTATTTTTCCACATGCCCACATATTCAATTTCATGCAAATATTTGAATTAATCACAGTAACCACCATTTGTGTAAAAAAAAAAACATTGTTATCTTTTGACATGCTCCCTTTTGCTAAACACATTTTTTGCTCCTACTACGCTTTTACATGACCTCTTTTACAGATACCATTTCACAAAATCAACATTTATATTAGAACATTTTATGGGTTTAGTGCAGACCGCCTTCACAGGGAGAGCGTGTGCTGCAAGAGCCAAGCCTCATGTTGGGACCTGAAAAGGATATAAACGTCCTGACGGCTGGAAAACACAGAAATCTCACTATTAATCCAGCCGTCTGCCCGGCACAGACATGTTTGGGTTGCTAAATGCAGTGGGAGTGGGGGAATCACACTCCACTAAATCTCAACAGTTATGACAGCCAGGCTAAAATGGAGCTAAATGGAGACAGATCCTGAAGTCGTTAAGACATAATGAGAGAGAGGGAGAGATATCTCAAAGATTTGACTCAGGGCCAACACCATTATGAGAATAATGTATGAACCTATTCCATCAGGGATCTTTACTCTGAGTAACACACATACACATACAGTTTACCTGCATAAACCAGCAGTACTCTTGCAAGCACACATATACACACACCTGCTGAAGCTTTGAAACTCATTCCTCCATCTCTGTAGTTTGAGTATCACAGCAGTTGGCTTATCTCCTCTTTTATTTTTCTCCTTTACTGCTTATCTCCTCTTTTATTTTTCTCCTTTACTATCTCCTCCTCTCCTCTCCTCTCCTCTCCTCTCCTCTCCTCTCCTCTCCTCTCCTCTCGATGCTATGGGATGTCACCAAAGTCCCATCACAGGTATCAGCTTCTACTTGGCAAGAATTGTCTCTGCGTGTGTATGTGCACTTACATGTGCATGACCGGTCATGGTGACAGTAAAAGAGGCACTTATATTTGTTTTTCTGCTGGAGATACAAGTCTGGGTTTGGATCATG
The DNA here is from genome assembly GCF_045865225.1 of Trachurus japonicus. Taxonomy (NCBI): domain Eukaryota; kingdom Metazoa; phylum Chordata; class Actinopteri; order Carangiformes; family Carangidae; genus Trachurus; species Trachurus japonicus. Next base: position 20,449,355 of record NC_140925.1, read on the forward strand.
CACACACGCACACACACATACACACAACCACAAAACTGCAGTTAGGAGGATTTTAGTTGATAAAATAAATTTTGAGGATATTGTTTCATGGGGTTATGGCACTCCTGGGCCATGAAGCCATACAAAAACACATAACAAAATTTTATATCATCTCCCCTTTTATGATCCGTTTTATGGGCCTACTTGTGTGCGTAAGATCAATGACGAATTGATGAGCACTCCACCGTTCATTCAAGGGTCTGGCAACATGAGTATAGTGCCTGATTTGTATTTGTACCAAAAACAAACTTTATTTTAGAGTGTCTTGTTTCAGGAAACTGTACAATGTGGTGTAAATCAGCTTCAGAAACACACATTACTGACGTCACACTGAGGGAGACTGTGTCAAAATTGTTGCAATAACTTCCTGAAACATTCTACCTGACATCCGTATGTCACACCATAATCAGCCAGATGTGCCAAAGTGAGAAAGGAGCTATTTCAACTTCTACTTGTACTGTTTTCATTCACAACACAAATGTTTATGGTGACACTATGAATGCCTCCCAGGAAGGAGACTGTCTGAAAACACGTGTGGTCATCCTCCACATTTTAAAATGATACCAGATCTTCTCTCTCTCTCAAAGACGGCATGCGTTTCACCACTGCCTTCAAGTGTGGCCTTTCTGATAAGGTATAGATATTTGCCTTCCAACGGCAAACATCACATCACACAAACCAGTTCTCTTCAAGCAGAACTGGACCCTGAGGGAGGCCATTTGCAGGTCTATGGTTCTGAGTCTGAACAACAGTTATGTGTGTCTGCCTGAATGTATAAAAGCATATCAGAGCATCCAAGCTCACTGCTTCTGTCGCTGTCTGTATCTCTTTTATCGAAATAAGTTACAGTTTTACCTGTTAGTTACATACAATTACAGTCATGCTAGAAGCTTGAGATTTATTGTTACCATGGTGAGCCATAGCACATACTGTATTTCTTTTCACAATGAGAATGCTTCACATGGTGTCTTTCAAACAAACCACCAGAGTAGACATTATAGAAGGAAATAACACGTTTCCTCATTCTTCCCAGTACAATCAATTATGAAAACTTTTCTTTTTAGATCCTAACATTATGCTGCTGGAGGAGAAGCCAGGTCATCACCAATGGAATTACAATCCATCCTGAAAGGAACAGGAGAGTCTGTACCTGATTTTGTTGCAATTCATACAATAATTGTTGGAACATTTATCTTAAAACCACAAATACCAAGCAATTGCAGGGTGGTACTTGATGAAATATCAGGGGAGCACCAAAGTCATTAATAGATGTCCTCTGGGGGGGAAATTTATATCTGTCCAAAGTTTCAGGAAATCCATTCAATATGTCAGCCTGGGCCGAAGTGGTGGGGCGCATGACGTCTGTCCGACAACCCATTTCTCCGACTCCGACCATACATTTCTTTATTTTTGCGTCATCAGTCCGACCTCCCACTTCTCCGACTTAAGTAGCCCTAACCCTTAACCTTACCCTAAACCTAACCTCAACACTGTAGAATGGGTAGTCGGAGAAATGAGCCGTCGGACTTGTGGGCAGTCGGACTGACGTATGCTCCCCGAAGTGGTGGACTTACAGCCTCTTTCATCCCCTAGTGTATCACAATCATGGCTGAAACCTATATTCCAATTCATTAACACATAAGAGTTCTATATTCTGTGTTGCTCCTTTTGTTCCGCGAGGCACTTTGATATAAATGAAAGTACACATAAATGTTAAAACTGTGTGCACTAAGGAAAGACACACTGAGTGGTGACGGTGTGAAAGGGTACTGTAAATGCGAAACAACACGGGTTGCATTTCTGATAACAGAGTGATAGACGCCCATCTATATTCACGACGATCAAAAGGTTAAAGCGTTGTCCTGACATTCTCTACACCTCTGGAGCTCATATCCCCCCCACCAGGTCGTGGAAATGTTATTCTAACAGAGACGATCGCCGGACGGAGCCCAGTATGCAGCAGGAAGTGTGTATCCTGAATGAAGTTTCCACGAGATTCGGTGCAGCTTGACCTTTCAGCGATAGCCTCGATGTGAGGTACTTTCCCCTCAGGGTAAAAAGAAAAGGCGCGTCTGCTGTTTTCTTCCCCTCAATGGGAGCTTTATTGAACAGGGGGCGAGAGAAAGGAGGGCGGCTGTTGCTCCTCCACTTTCCCTATCGAATGTCAGGCAAAATTGCAATAGAGTGCGACCCTCGTCCATTTCTCAACCTTGGAGAGAAACCAGATTTTTTTTTGTACCTCTTCTACAGAAATAGTCCTCACCATGCAAATGCATTAGGGACGCAAAGTGTATTAAAATTTGAAATCATTCAGGATAAGGGACATACTCCAGTGTTCTCCTTAATGCTGGGTGATATGAGCCATGAAACCTTCATGGCTTTATGTCTGCACTTTGTGCATCTATAATTTTATTGTTTTTGTGGTTTTACACCTCAGCTTATACATGATTTTGCTTAGTGATACCTGCTGCAATAAAGGATGATCAAACCTTGAGGCATTAGAGCCTCATAAAACATATAAGCGCGTGCAAGACCTTTGCCGTCCGCCTGTTTGCCATTCAAAGGACATATTGATTTAGCTTTACACCAAACCGTTCCCGTCTTATTTCCCCTAAGACTGCAGTGACTAAAGCCCCTCGTGCCTGCGTTATAGATATTGAACTGTTACCCTTAATGGATTAACACATGCTGAAACACACCTTTAGCTTCCTCCGCTTAACACTGTGACCCACAGAACACGTCATCTGTCGGATGAAATTCTCACTTAAGAAAAAAAAAATCTCAGATGATTATTTGAAATTGTTTCATGTGCTGGAGGGTGTTGAATTCTCTAAACCCTTAAAGAGCCATGTAATCCTTCAATGGAATTTAAAACATAAGAAGGGCTTTCACATAAACAGTGAAATGTTAAAGGGCTTTGAAATGAAACTCTGGTGAATTAGATGTGCTTATTGTTTTGTTTTTTATGTGTATTTTATTGATCCCATTTAGTTATACGTTAAAAAGCTATATAAACCTTCACTGGGGTCAGTTTTTCTCTCTCTCTCTCTCTTTCCTCCACCTCTCATTGCTTCATTTCACCTCTTGGTCCCAGAAAACAGAAGCCTTGTGTCTTTCTGCGTAAAAGACAACAGCTCTGTTGTAATAGGTTGTGGTTTGCGGTGGCCAGGGCAGGTGGCTGGCCTTGATTGCATTAGACTGATGACGCACTTGAAACGCCAAAGGAGAAGAAAAAGGCAGAGGGTCTATTACTTGCCACCTGCCAGTGGTTTAGCAGAAAAAAAAGGGAAAAACTCTGAAGTGTATCGGATAAAGAAAGGTATGAGGGAGGGAATTCAAGGCGCAGAATGAGAACAGAGGCAGGAGAAGCTACAAGACATGATGATGCTGAAAACTTGACAGGACATGGGGGAAAAGACACAATAGGAATTCACTATCAGCATTTCCTGATCTTTTATTCCAACATCAAATGGTAACACATTGCAAAGCTAATTTCCCACAGAACACAGAATAAACACTAAAGCCTCAGTTTTCTGTTTCCCCCAGATTACTGCACATCAGTATATCACTGTGATTTCCCTCTATCTGATTCCTTGATGTCTGAGCTCCCACCTGTCTGCCTGGGCTTTTTGCTGGAGCTTTGTTGGGCCCCGAGAGCAGCTTAATACCTGTGGCTGATCTTAAACTGGTAAAAGGTTTTCTCTTGGGCCTCCTGCCGGATCTTATTTCCTTCTGCTGGAGGTCCTTTTTGCAGACCTGGACACTAAAAGGCTGAGGATGGATATTAACACAGGTGGTTTCGATGGGTTATTGTGAGTGAAACCTTGAAGTGTATGTAGTTCAAGGATTGTGAGATTCTTTTAGATTCTAAGTGATCCAGGAAGAAGTAAAGACAGGTCAACATATTTCAGACTTCTTCTAAATATCAATGGTAGCGCATAACAATGGCAGCAGAGTGCCTTGTTCTCCATTAGCATGGATGGACGACACTAGCAATCATCAGAAATGGGGAGGTTGAAATAGTTTTCAACAAGGGTGATATTTGCTGCATATTTGTTGAACATAATAGAGTCAGGGCCTTGTTATGTTGTATGTCCCAGGCTTTCAAAGAGGCTTGAATTCAAAGCAAGAGTCTACAGCGTTCAGTGCATTTCAGAGCAATGGATGCTGTGCCAGGGTAAATACGGTGGAAAGCCAGATGATTTGTAACAGCACTCACCTAAATGGATACCACTCACTACCACTGAAAAGCAGAGTCTGTGTGCAATGACAAATTCAAACCAAGCATAGATGTACTCTGTGGCCAGTGATCACAATAAGGCCCAGAGACACCAATAGCCTCCGTCTCTATCCGTCATTTAGCCCACTTTAAATTAAAGAAAGCAAGGGAAAACAATTCAGGGCACTCTGAATAGATCTCAGTCAAATGGGGAGTGGGTGGTGCGGGGGTGGAGGGGTCAATTGGATTAGTAGTCTTCAATCATTCAATCTTATTATTGATCCCCAGCCGGAGGAAATATCTGAAGGGCTGCTGCAGTATCCAAAGTGGGATTGATTGGGAAAATGGGACAGACAGAAGCTGATTTAGTTGATGCATCCAATCACTTCAAAGTTTTACAATCACTGAACTCTTCACCTGAAATACACCACACACACGGCGTACATTTAAAACACTGTGCAACTTTCTGAACTCGAAATAGGTTACGATTTCATCATTAAGTCTAAACATGGTTCTGAAAGGTTGCAACGTGACATTTTAAGCTAAATGCTCATATCAATGTGCTAACAGGATGCTCATAATGTCAATATTAGCATGCTGAAAATAAAAAGCTGAACGTTTAAGCAACAGAACACCCAGCAAACATTGGATGGAAAATAATCCTGACATTTCTCTGAGCTGTAATTCAAACACTGCCAACCAGTACCCAATACCGCTGCATCTGCTGAGACATAGAAATCACGGCTCTGCTACCCAGTTTACCCACTGGCACATTGTGAAATATGTGTCATTTTCTTTCTATCTTCCTGAATATAGCAGTGTGATGCACAGATGTAATTTTAGAAAGGTACAGTTGTGTACACATTGAAAATGACTTGGACTGAATGAATTTGGCAAAGCTTTTTACCTTATAAACCTTGAGTTTAAGAGCAGCTTCTATGGTCTAAATAAGAAAAATCCACCAGATGCAGGTTTTTCTGATTAACACTCCTGCACACTGGCCTGACTGGACAATCATGACCAATTCTATATGTCAACAAGAGAGTTAGGTTACATTTAAATTTTAAAAAAAGCAATTATTTAAGATTTGTACTTCTGGACTAATCCAAATAAATCTTCATAAAGGACCTTTGGAGTAAAAAATGAACTGAATTCAACCGGAACTCCATGCTGTCTAAGTCATAGCTTAGACAGCAATCTTCTATGCCATTGAAACTATGAAATTATGGTATTTACAATAATATGGATGAACAATTCAGAATCATTCAAGATAATTGTACAATTGATGCCAAAACTGGTCTAAAGGCTCTAAAGGCTCATAATCTGTACAGAGTCCCATTAACGGCCATTATGGTTGGATGACTGTGATTTCTCCAGCCACCCACAGACTTGTGACGTAAATGCGCTGCCATGTTACATGCTTTGTTAGCAGTTGAAGGGGCCTCTGGGTAATTTACTTCCTCTTACAAACTTTATCCGTCACCGGCAGGAAATACAGTACAAAAAAAAGGAGAGGCTCACAGATGACAGAGGTAAGATTATTACAGCTGTGATACAACAAGACGTTGTAGTTATGAGGGTGATGTATCACCATGCACTACACAGGAATACTAACATCGCTTGGCTTTGCTTTTTTGGCTGGATAAAAAGAGCTTTTTAGCCTTCGTGGTTGAGCAGTCACTGAGTCACAGGTATTGATCAACAACCCTTATCGACCCCCATCAGGACATTTTGTTCTATAGGCCAATAGAAGTCTTACTTGTTGGTCCTTTTAAGTAGAGCTAAATGATGCCGGGAAAACATCCAACACCATAACAGAGCTGCCAGAGCCCTGATTTCCTGCTAGGTATTGTGTGCAGAGATGGTGGGAGTAAGTTCAGCTGCAATTACATTCTCTGTGCATGTGCAGTGCAGCCCACTTCGGTCTTT